>NC_069381.1:35336617-35645588 GCF_027475565.1 Acinonyx jubatus | reverse complement strand
GACCACTTTCTTATACCATACACAAAAATAAATTAAAAATGGATGAGAGACCTAAATGTGAGATAGGAAACCATCAAAATCTTAGAGGAGAACACAGTTCAGTAACCTCTGTGACCTCATCCTGAGCAACTTCTTACTAGACACATCACTGGAGAAAAGGGAAACAAAAGCAAAAATGAACTGTTGGGACCTCATCAAGATAAAAAGCTTCAGCACAGCAAAGGAAACCACAAAATTAAAAGGCAGCCTACAGAATAGGAGAAGATATTTGCAAACTATATACCTGATAAAGGGTTAGTATCCAAAATCTATAAAGAACTTCTCAAACTCAACACTCAAAAAACAAATAACCCAGTTAAGAAGTGGGCAGTAGACATGAATCGACACTCTTCAAAAGAAGACATCCATATGGCTAACAGACACATGAAAAGATGCTCAACATCACTCATCATCAGGGAAATACAAATCAAAACCATGATGAGATATCACCTCACACCTGTTAGAATGGCTAAAGTTAATAAGAAACAGCAGGTGTTGGTGCGGATGTGGAGAAAGGATGTGCCCTGTTGGTGGGAATGCAGACTGGTGCAGCCACTCTGGAGAACAGTATGGAGGTTCCTCAAAAAACTAAAAATAGAACTACCCTATGACCCAGCAATTATGCTACTAGGTATTTACCCAAAGGATACAAAAATACAGATTCAAAGGGGGACATGCACCCCAATGTTTATAGCAGCATTATCAACAATAGCCAAACTATGGCAAAGAGCCCATGTGTCTGTCGACTAATGGATGGATAAAGATGTGGTGTACATATATAATAGAGTATTACTCCGCCATCAAAAAGAATGAAACCTTGTCATTTGCAGTGAGATGGATGCAGCTAGAGTATTATGGTAAGCAAAATAAGTCAGAGAAAGATACCATAGGATTTCACTTACCTGTGGATTTTAAGAAACAAAACAGATGAACATATGCAAGGGGGTAGGGAAGAGGGAGAAACAAGCCATAAGAGATTCTTAAAGATAGAAAACAAACAGGATTGATGGAGGTGGGTGTGAAATGGGCTAGATGAGTGATGGGTATTAAGGAGGGCACTTGTTATGATGAGCACTGGGTGTTGTATGTAAGTGATGAATCACTGAATTCTTGTGAAACCAATATTGCACAGTATGTTAACTAATTAGAATTTAAATAAAAATTTGAAAAGAAAAAAATGAGCAAGATTTGAACAGATACTTCGCAAAGGAGGATACTCAAATGTCCAGTAGGCACATGGAGAAAATAATTATTGTCATTAGTTGCAAGGGAAATGTGGAAATTCAAATTAAGACCATTGTGAGATATTGCTACCCACGCTCCAGAATGGCTAAAATTTATAAGTCTGAAAACACTAAATTCGGTCACATTTTAGAGCATTTGGAACTCTCATACATTACAGGAACATGAAGTAGTCTAACCATTTTGGGAAAAGCTATGGTAGTTTCTTGTAAAACTACGTTATGACCCAGCACTTCTAGATATTTATTTATAGATACTCAAGAGAAATGAAGGTAAATGTTCATTTATTTTAATTTTATTCATAATAGCACCAAACTGGAAACAGTTTAAATATCTGTTGACCCAAGAATAGAAAAGTTGTGGTGTAATCATGTAATGAATTACATATTTGTTAATAAAAAGGAGTGACTGATGTTTCAGTGTACCATTACACAAAATGGTACATACCATCTGGTTCTATTTATGTGCCTATTCTAGAATAAGCAAGTAATCTATGGTGGGAAAGAAAATCCAGACAGTGGTTGCTTGTGTGAAGTGGGGATTGACTGCAGAGGGCAAAAGGAACTTTCTTGTTGTAGAAGGTAGTTTTTATTTTTATAGAGGTTGAGGAGTTATGAGCATTTTTCAAAACTCATAGAATGGTATACTTGGTATATGTGCATTTCACTCTATATTTTATTTTATTAAAAAAATAGATGGGCGCCTGGGTGGCTCAGTCAGTTAAGCATCCAACTTTTAATTTTGGTTCGGGTCATGATCTCATGGTTCGTGGGATCAAGCCCATGTCAGACTCTGCAATGACGACATGGAGCCTGATTGGGATTCTCTCCCTCTTTCTGCCCCTACCCCCCCGCATGTGCGTGCTGTCTCTCTTTCCCTCCCTCTCTCTCAAAATAAATAAACTTAAAAAATAGATTAACATCACCAGTCATGGGGGAAATAAATATAATAAGCCTTCTGATGTGATGCATTGAGAATGCAACCTCACCTTTTTGAACTCCTTCCAGAAATGCATAGCCTGAATCTAACCATAAGGAAATACCACACACACTCAAATTGAAGTTTTACTAAAGAATTACAAAAGATTCTACAAAAGAAGTAGCGTCTACTTTTTTAAAATGTTGTCATGAAAGAAAAGTTCCAGGTTAAAGAAAACTAAAGAGATAAGACAACTAAAGGAAACACGTTCAGGGTGCCTGGCTTGCTTAGTCAGTGAGACTCTTGATCTATGGGTCATGAGTTCGAGCCTCACATTGGGCGTGGAGCCTATGCAAAAAAAAAAAAAAAAAAAGCATGTAATCCCAGATTGGATACTGGATGAGAAAAAAACAATGTACATTTTAAAAATTTTGTTTTGCTATGAAACTAATCAGTATTATAATTTGAATAAGTGTTATAGATTAGATAGTAGTATTTGTTGATGTTAATTGCCCAGTCTTTTTTTTTTTTAACGTTTATTTATTTTTGAGACAGAGAGAGACAGAGCATGAACGGGGGAGGGTCAGAGAGAGGGAGACACAGAATCTGAAACAGGCTCCAGGCTCTGAGCTGTCAGCACAGAGCCTGACGCGGGGCTCGAACTCACGAGTCGTGAGATCATGACCTGAGCCGAAGTTGGACGCTTAACCGACTGAGCCACCCAGACGCCCCACCTTACTTTTTTTATTAGAGATTTTATTTCTGAGTAATCTCTATACCCAACTTGGGGCTTGAACTCACAATCCCAAGATCAAGAGTTGCATGCTCATGGAGCGCCTGGGTGGCTCAGTCGGTTAAGCGTCCAACTTCAGCTCAGGTTATGATCTCACGGTCTGTGAGTTCAAGCCCCACGTTGGGCTCTGTGCTGACAGAGCCTGGAGCCTGCTTTGGATTCTGTGTCTCCCTCTCGCTCTGCCCGTCCCTTGCTTAAAAATAAATAATAAACATTAAAAAAAAGAGTTGCATACTCCACTGACTGAGCCGGCCAGATGCCCCAAAAAAGTATAACTTTTTAGTGGGAGAATGGGGAGAGCCTGTACAGAATAACATTTTATTAGTCATGTTGGTGGTGTCATGTTGATTGTTACTCTGATTACTGTTGTATGTAATCTGTATGTAACTGTTGTATGTAATACGAGATAAAGTGGTTGAATATGATATTCTATACCTTGTGTCCTTGAAAGTCAGGATTCTTGGTGTAGAGGAAAGGAAGTATAGATATAAGATGTTTGGTAAAAACTCAAGTTTCTCAATATGAATTAGAAATAACAGGGCACATGGGTGGCTTGGTTGGTTGAGCATCCACCTCTTGTTTTTGGCTCAGGTCATGATCCCAAGGTCATGGGATCGAGCCACATGTTGAGCTTAAGATTGATTCTCCCTCTGCCCCTCTTCCCTCCTCGTATGCAATCTCTCTCTTAAAATAAATCTTTTAAAAAATCTCTATCAGTGAGAGGTCATGTTATGATATATTCTTTGAAAACAGGTATATATTTCCAGACTCTGCTCATGGAAAAGACCTAAAAGCAGTGACCAACCTCATAGCAGTTAGCATCCCTAGTACCCAGATTGTAGTCTTGAAATAGCATTTCTGGACAGGATATTTGTAAGATAAGCTTGGAACATTTTGTCATACTACATAGCAGAGAAGTGATTAAAGATTACTAGAGCTGTATCAAAAGTATTCAGTAGCCAAATTGAAGATGTTCCCACTGGCCAAATATAGATGTTTCATGCATCAGCTAAGGATATTAACTGATTAAATTTGTGAGTTCTCAGTGATACCTCACCTTAGAAATAAGCATGTAGTCTATCTTTCCCTGTGAATTTTACCATTGAGTCACCAAATAGATGAGAGGAAATTCCATTTTATGCAAGTATACTAGCTAATAAGAAGGAATGATAAAACTGGAAGATCATTGTTTTGCAGCTTGTAGTAAGTTAATAGTTTTAGGCTATGAGCATCCATATCTGCCAGCCTCACAAAAAGAAGCATAATCAGACATTATGTGTCTCCTAGTGCACAAAGCTAGCAAGAAGTTGCCTTTCCAAAATAAAGATGTGTATAGGGGAGGGGGGCAGTTCTGTAGCCTCTAGAACCAACCACCAATTTATAGGAAATATAGAGGTATAAGATATTTTAGAGTAACCTGTAAGTTAAGAGTTAAGAAATATTTTTTTGGAGACCAAATAATCATTTTGAGGGATATACACTTGGGTGGTAAAAGCAAAACAAAGAGGTGTTCACCATAAGTCAGGATAATAGTTATTTTTAGAGGGGAGGGAGGTTTGTGTTTGGGTTTATGTTGTGGTTTTTTGTTTGTTTGTTTTAGGTTTTATTTATTTATTTTTGAGAGAGAGCAGTGGGGGGCAGAGAGAGAGGGAGACAGAATCCCAAACAGGCTCTGCACTGTCAGTTAATCTGTCACTGTAACTCAGATAATGACCTGAGCCAAAATCAAGAGTCAGACACTTAACCAGCTGAGACACCCAGACACCCCTGGTTTGTTTGTTTTTTTTTTAAATGAGGCTTATAAAACGTTTTCTGGTTTGGATGTTGATATTCTGTTGCTTGAACTGCCTGGTGATTACCGGAGCTTTTGCCCATTTGTTTTTTGTAATTTTTTGTATCTGTGTTGTATTTTACTATTTTTAAAAAACCAATGGAGAGAAATAGAAGGTACCACACATAAAGTAGCTCTGAAAACCCTAAATGAAATGTGACCAAGAATAAAAGCTTAGGGGCACCAGGGTGGCTCAGTTGGTTGGGCATCCAACTTCGGCTCAAGTCATTATCTCACGGTTTGTGGGTTTGAGCCCCATATCAGGCTCTCTGCTTTCAGGGCAGAACCTGCTTCAGATCCTCTGTCCCCCTCTCTCTCTGCACCTTCCCCGTTCATGCTGTCTCTCAGTCTCTCTCAGAAATAAACATTAAAACAAAGAACACAAGCCTGTTAAAACAGGAAAATACAGCTTTTATCTGTGGGGACTCCCTTTACCTGTATTTTTCTATCCAGAGGAGTGTATTTACCTGTCCTTCATATTTTGTCACTAATTTGTCCGTTTATATATTGAGTTAGTTGTTCAGTATGTATCTGTGCTTATCCTATTGTTGTGGTTCTCAACCTTGATGGGTTGAAAATATGTACCTGCTGGGGCTCCATCCCTGGAGATTCTGATTCAGAAGGTTTGTAGTGGATCTGGGCATCTTTCTGTTGTTTGTTTAATGTTCTGTGGGTAATTGTGCTGAAAAGCATTCTCCTACTCTATTACCATATTGTAAAGTTTGGGCTTGAACACCAGTGTCATACTCAACCTTGTTAAGTCCAGTTTATTGCTCTTAACACTTTCCCATCCTTCCCCTCATCTCTTCCTCTATTCCTGTTACCTTCATTTCTCTCTTTATCTATGGATCTGTGGAATTGGTCTCCTAGTTGATGTTTAAACTTCTCAAATACATCCTTCAAGCTGCTTACCAGACTGTTAAAAACTTAATGATTATGGATTATGTTAACTCTGCCCGAGAGATGGATCTTCAATACCTACAGGGTAAAATTTAGTCTCCCTAAAAACTAAACTGCAGTCTGGCTCTTGCCTACTTTGCAAGACATCTCTTTCAGCACAGAAGGATCCCCTCCTTCCCTAGTACTAATCATTCTAAACTATTTGCAGATTTCTGAATATTCTATTCTTTTTCACGCTTTCCTGTCCAGATGTTCATTGAGCATTCTGTTCCTGGAATCACCCATTTTCCAACTTTGGACTTCATCTTTAAAGATTCCTTCTTAGTCCTTTAACTTCTAATGAAACCTTTTCTGATAGCACTTCTTTTTCAAGCGGAATTGACCGTTCCTCTTCCCTAATACGAATTTTTATCATAAACCCTGTAACCTTTTATTATGCTTGTCTACAAATATATCTTTGTAGTGGGCACAGGGGCTCTTCTTAATTGTCTTTGTATTTCTAGCACTGTCCCTGGCACATTGTCAGCCTCTGCCCTAAAGCAGTCTTAGAATAAGTTACGAATACTACACATTTCACTGTCCAGATTGTCCTTAAATCTGAGAAAAGTGATCTACATTCTTGTTCATTCAGTTTTCTGTGCCTCCTTATTTGGCGTATATATTCCTATTGGCAGCTGAGGACTTACATTTAATCTGTTCATTTTAAAAAAACAAATTTAATCCTCTTACATTAAGGGAAATGAAATCCAAGAGAGCCTAAGATTAATACAAGATCTGTTGATTTAGCATTTCAATATCTTCTGCTTACTTGATTCTGATTACAGCGTTAAATAAGTGCTGCTCATATATAATTATTTGATAGGTTCCATGGTGATGGCTACTTTGTAAAAAGTGCCAAAATAATTAGCTTTCTTTATCAACCATTAATATCCCTTTTTTCCTAGCCTTCTTTGAATCCAGAAGCTGGCAAACAGAATCAGCCATGCAGACCTATTGGGACCCCTTCTGGAGTGTGGGGTAGGTAGATTTTGCCATTTTAAAGGCACACAACTTTAAATTTTTCTTCGCATGGAGAAGAGCAAAAATTCTTTATCTCTTTTTTGTTTGTTTGTTTCTTTATCTCTTTTTTTCTCATCTCATCCATTTGCACATGGTAACTAACACCTATTATCTCTTACTCTGCCCGCCGAAAATACCATTGAACTGTAATGGTAGTGGAGTCCCAATACAGATAATTGAGAGCTTGTAGAGCCCTGAATTTGAAAGATTTTAAGCAAAGGGAGAATAATCTAAAGCTTATAAGTAGTAATGTTTAATTAACATTGCTAATTCATTTGTAACAATTCAATTGAATTTTATGTTGTTATAATTGTCTCCTAAATATTTGGCAGGCATATATAACAATATGTACTAAGCATTCTTTCATATTATGGGATACTCTTCTAAAATGTTCTTTGAAAGGCTGCATACTACCACATCCTATAGAGTATTTTGTTCAGCCAGGATACACTTGATTTTTTTTTTTATTTGGTGGGGGTGGTTAGGGGGCAGGTTTGGCAGTTAAATGTTGCTTATTGTAGAAGGCAAGGTGAAAACACACATATACCTGTTTATGTGTACATGCTGGGAGTAACTAGCCTTATAAAAAATTAACATACAAATCAATGTATTTTATACCAAATGTGATCTGTAGTTTTGAAATTGTTGGCATTTACAAATGAGACTCCCCTAGTTCCTACATTAGACCTATTCAGTCAGTAGTTAGGCATCTTATTGGGAAGGCTTTAGCATACCTGAATACTGGTTTTGGATTTTGAGTTACAGAATTAAGGGTGCTTGTTGTACCATTTCCCCTTTGTTAATAGTGTAAAGCTTTGTTCCACTTTGATCAGAAGGTCCCATGGTAGCCTCCTTTTCCCAATTTCCACATCTCTCTCCATTCCCCTGCTGACAGGAACTGCCACCCTTGGATATATTCTTGATGGCCTGAGTGATCACACCATACACTAGACATATTAAGCCCCTGAAGGACTACTAACATCTTTGGGCTTCCTGGTTGATTTATGAACTTAGCTTCATATGTTGCCTTTTTTCCTGTAGTTCTCAAGTATTGTCACTTTTGAGAATATCTGTTAAGTGCACACCAGGAAATGTTTGTCCCTCAGTCTCACCTGCCAGCTCTCTGTTGAAAGTGAGGACTTCATATAAACTGTGCTTCATGTTAACCATTGCTTGACATTCTTTTGTCTCTTCGCTATTGTATTTCACAGAAAACCCACCTAGTGCCAAGCAACCTTCCAAAATGCTAGTCATCAAAAAAGTTTCCAAAGAAGATCCTTCTGCTGCCTTCTCTGCTGCATTCACCTCACCAGGATCTCACCATGCAAATGGGAACAAATCGTCAACCATGGTTCCAAGTGTCTATAAGAACCTGGTTCCTAAGCCTGCACCACCACCTTCCAAGGTATGATTTGGAATCTGTATAAGAACCTTATACAGCAGGAGTTTGGTAATAAATTAGGAAAAAAATTAGTATTTTTATTTTTTTCTGTTGAATCATTCGCCAGATACTCATTCAGTACCTAATATATATATACTACTGAATGAGTATCTGGTGAATGATTCAACAGAAAAAAAAATAGATAGTAACTGTACAGATATCTATATAGTTATATACAGATATCTGTAGATATGGTTTACTCTGTCTCCAAACTCTCTACTGCTGCCAACTGCTTTCTTAGTAGGCTTCTCATTCTCATGAGCTTTATCTCATAAACCTGTTTCTCTTAATTTGCTGTTTCCATTAATAGCATCAACATCCGTTTGATCACTTGGGTGATTGTCTAGATTGGCTGCTTCTTTCCTCCTCATTACTCATTCCCCTCTACCAAGCAGTTATAAAGTCCGTGTCAGTAACTCCCTCTGTGATGTCCTGTGCCCTTTTCACCTCCCATTTACTGTTGTAGTGTCCTCTTCTATTTCTTCATCTCCCTACAGTCATCTTGTACAGAACTGCCAGAATGATTATCATAAAACAATTTGAATATAACACATCCTTTCCTCAATCACTTTAGCGGTCCCAAACCATCTACAGAAGGGTTTGGTAAACTTTTCTGTGAAGAGCCAAATAATAAATATTTTAGGCTTTGCTGGTCACTTATGACATATGGTCTCTGTTACCTTTTCTCCCTTCCCCTTGTGTTTTTTTGTTTGTTTTACAGTGCTTGAAAAATGTAAAATATTATTAGCTCATGGGCCATACAAAAACAGGCCTCTGACCCACGGGTTGTTGCTTGCCAACACTGATCTTATAATAACAGTGGCTAGACTCCTTGGCAGTGGCATGTATAATTCTTTATAGCCTAACTCTAATCCATCTTTTATATATTACTATCGCTTCTTTCTTTTACCTGGGAAATTAGTTATCCTTCAAGTTCATGTTACCTGCTCTGTGAATCCTTTTCTATCACATACATCTAAAGATCTAATTCATCCTTTTATCTCTAATTGAGTATTGCTCTTGTCTCTTATCATAATATTTATAACACTTTATTGGATCTCTTTATTATAATTTAAAATTTTTTTAGTGTTTTTTTTAAAAATTTGTTTAACGTTTGTTTATTTTTGAGAGACAGAGCATGAGTCATGGAGGGGCACAGAGAGAATAAGATGCAGAATCCAAAGCAGGCTCCAGGCTCTGAGCTGACGGCACAGAGCCCGATGTGGGGCTCAAACCCACGAACTGTGAGATCATGACCTGAGCCAAGGTCGGACGCTTACTGGCTGAGCCACCCAGGTGCCCCCCCCCCCAAAATTTTTTTTAATGTTTATTTTTGAGAGAGAGAGAGAGGCAGACACATAATTTGAAGCCGGCTCCAGGCTCTGAGCTGTTAGCACAGTACAGCAATAACTAGAATTTACTTTGTTATTGAGAGGAATACCAGTGAGCATTTATTCATTTCCTCTGTGTGTAAGCACTGTGTTTGGTGGTTATGAACAGTACAGAGAAGTACAACATGGGTCATGATACTCCATGAGCTGAAAATCTGATTAACAAGATATAACAATATGAAAGGTCATGTGATATATGTGAAATAAAATAATAACATGCTAATAAATTCTAAACAGACTTGGAATAACTAAATCACTTAAACACTATTTAGGGGGCACCTGCGTGGCTCAGTCGGTTGGGCATCCAACTTCGGCTCAGGTCAGGATCTCACAGTTCGTGGGTTCGAGTCCTACATCGGGCTCTGTGCTGACAGCTCCGTGCCTGGAGCTTGTTTTGGATTCTGTGTCTCCCTGTCTCTCTGCCCCTCCCCTGTTCACGTTCTGTCTCTGTCTCAAGAATAAATAAACATTAAAAAAAATTTTTTTTTAAATAAACACTATTTAGTGTTCAGTTTAGAGGAGCAGCATCAGTTCAGATTATGACCATTGAGGAAAATTTTATTGAAAACTGTCTTTTGAACTGATCTTTGGAGGATGATTCACATTTGGATAGGCAGAAAAGAGTCTGGGGAGTATTGTACATAGTAAGAAGAGGTAGTTAAATGCAAGTTCTGAAACCAGAAAACACTAGGCATATTTGAGGGATAGTGGATGATCATTTTAATTACTCCTGGGAGCACTGGGGAAATATCCAGACTGGGGGTCCTTATCCTCGTGGTAATGAATGAGGCTTTCAGGGTAGATAAGATCTCTAAGGGACAAGGATGGAAGAGTAAAGAACGGGAAAATAAAACTTGGAGGAAATATTTAATATCTTATAAATATTAGGAAAATAACAATATAGTCCATAAGACTAAGAAATTATAATTCAGACATCAAAAAAATACTATGCTATCACAAAAATCTGGGTAGGTGAGTTTAGATAGCAACTGGGGTTGTCAACGCTTGTCAGTTGCTGCTGACCATTTGAGGAAAATAAATGAAAAATGGGTTTTGACCTTAGCAATTGGAAAGGTTTAGATGACCTTTGACTTTAGGTTTTATGAGAGTGGTGTAGGGACAAAACAAGATGTCAGGGGATCCTGGAATTACGTGGGTGGAAGTAGAGGCAGTGGCAACTTTTGAGACTTGACAGTAAAAGGAAATAGAATATATGTGGTGGTAAAGTTAAGTGAAAGGATGAAGAAATCTGTAGGAAGAAGCCCTTGGGAGCAACTTGGAATATACTTCCAAGAAGTCATTAAAGAATCATGGCTCAGGAAGAAATGAGTGGGAATAAAACTGACAAGTTGAATTATCTTTGAAAGGGTATAAGATACTTGTTTCTCTGATGTAGAAGGGAAAGAATGTGAATTTAAGTCAAGGGAGCAAGTACTATCAAAGAAATAATGTGCCATGAATATTAACAGCAGGGCTTTGGAGTAGATAGAGTTCACTTTGCACATTCTTTATGATATGACCGTGGTCAGGTTTCTTACTAAGTCTCAGTTTGATCATCTATAAAATGGAGTAATAGTACCCCTCTTTTAAGGTTTTTGTGAGGAATAGATGAGAAGGTTTTATGAAGTACTTAAAGCTGACATATAGTAAGTGCTAATAAATTATAGCTATTATTATCAATATGCCATCACACTTTGCTCCGTTCCTTAAGAATTTATAAAGAATTTTTATGAGTGTTATTTAATTTGAAATGAGTGCAAGTATTCTGTTAGACTCTAGAGAGTATAGAAATGAGTTAAGACAATGTCATGTCCTCAAACATCTAGGAACGGTTTTGAGGGTGAAGAAGTGGCAAGAACAAAAGTCAGGACACAGGGGTTAAGATTAATTTAGCCCTGTTGTGTAGGACTATCCTAAGTGGAGGGTAGAATGAAAATAGGAAAACTAAACTGTTACTGTCCTTGTAAAAGGTAATGAAGCCTGAACAGGGATGATGAAAGTGGACAGAGAAGGGAGGTGGTAAAGTCACACAGTGTGAAGCAAATTAGAGGCCAAAAACATGACACCACATGTTCTTCTGGGAAACTGGTATAGCTCTGGAGCCGTTTCACTAGAGGTGTAAAAGAGAGGAAGGTCAGATTTCAGGAACAGTTAATGAGAATGGTTGTAGATACGTGAAAAGCGAGGTATTAGAGGAAGGAAGAGGTGAGATGACTGGAAAACGTGGATTTATCCATTCATTCATTTTCTCTAGACGTTGAGTATCTGTGTATTAAAACCTTTGTCACTAGAGGCACAAAATAATCTTAGGGGTGCCTGGGTGGCTCAGTCGGTTGAGCATCAGACTCTTTGATTTTGGTTCAGGTCATGATCCCAGGGTTGTGGGATCAAGCTCCCTGTCGGGCTCCATGCTGAGCATGTAGCCTGGTTGAGATTCTTTCTTTCTCCCTCTGCCTCTCTTCTCTGCTCCTGTACTCTCTCTCTCTCTCTCTAAAATAAAACAACAACAACAAACCCCAAAATAATCTTAAAGAGTTTGCTGTCTAGTGGAGAGACAGATATAAAAAATAAATGTTCTCGGGCACCTGGGTGGCTCAGTCAGTTAAGTGTCCGACTTTGGCTCAGATCATGATTTTGTTGTTTGTGAGTTTGAGCCCCATGTTGGGCTCTGTGTTGACAGCTCAGAGCCTGGAGCCTGCTTCAGATTGTATGTCTCCCTCTCTCTCACTCTGAAAGAGAAATAAACATAAAAAAATAAATAAACAATAATAATAAATGTTCTTCTCAGAGTCTTTATAGATAAGGTCAGATTTGAACTGGGTTTTGAAGTAGAAAAGGAAAGAATTGCCATTTGTTGACATCTTCCTATGTTCCAAGACCTTCATTAGGCCTTTTACATATATTCTATAACGTTTACTCCTCTAATCCTAGGATGTAGAAAATTCTGTAATATGAGATTACATAGCTAATAAAGTGATGGAGCCAGGACTCTTAAACCAGGTTTGACCAACTTCAATCCAGAGCTGTTTCCACTGCTCCAAAATGTCTACCATCCTGAAGGATTAAAAAAGAGGAAGTTGAGAATTTGGATTTTAGAGTCAAACTTCATGCCGCTCTCTAGGGCTATGATTTTCAGCAAGTTACTTAATTTTGCTAAACTTGTTTCCTTAAAAATAAATTGGAGCGAATTATATCTGTCACATAATTGTGGTAAAAGAATGAAATTAAAGTTTTAAAAGTACTTGGAATATAATATTGACACGGCCTAAGTCAGTAAATAGTTTAAAAACAGTAGAAGTTTGGGACACACCTGAAGGGCTGGCTCAGCCCATGAAGCATGTGATTCTTGATCTCAGGATCATGAGTTTGAGCCCCACATTGGGCCTAGAGATTACTTTAAAAAAATAAAAAAGAAAACAGCAGAAGTTTGTTAGGGAGCAAGTAGATGGGGCTTTTGAGGCAGAGGAACCATTGTTATCCAAAAAGAGAGAGGAAAGAAAGGGAAGGAAAGGAAGGAAGGCAAAACATGGCATGTTTGGGAAAAGACAAATGCTTAAGTATGGCTGATAGTTGGGAATTGATGGGGGGAAGGACTATTAAAGCCAGTCCAGTCATGGAGGTGTTTATAAAAACTCAGGAGAGACAGCACACGTGGGTGGCTCATTTGGTTAAGCATCTGACTTCAACTCAGGTTGTGATCTCGCAACTCGTGAGTATAAGCCCCAAATCTGGCTCTGTGCTGACAGCTCAGAGCCTGGAGCCTCCTTTTGGATTCTGTGTCTCCCTCTCTCTCTGCTCCTCCCCCACTTGCACGCCGTCTCTGTCTCTCTCTCTCAAACATAGATAAACATTTTTTAAAAAAAAACAAACCTCAGGAGAGAGGTTAAGTGTAGAGATACAGTTTTACATATTATCATATGGTCTCAACAATTTAAAGGATTAAACAGTTACAAATAACTGGTTAACTGAGAAGCATATTACAGCAGAACACTGAGGCTAGAGCCCTGGAGAATGCCTCCTGGATCCACTGAAAAGACGCAAGGGAATCCAGAACGGAAAGAGGGGACAGGTTCTGAAAAGATGGGTAATCGCAATCTCCAAAAACAGATATTTTTATTAAGAGCTGGCCTTGGAATATAATATGACAACAAGATTTTTGGTTATTTATTGAAAGAGCTAGTTAATTAATTGATTGTTTAGGGAGAGAGTGCAAGCAGGGGAGGGAGAGGGGGACAGAGGATCTGAAGCAGGCTGTGCCACCCAGGTGCCCCAAAAGAACTATTTTATTAAAATGGGGATGGAGGTGAATGTTGCAAAGAATTGAAAAGTAATAATGAGCAAGTGTAAGACAGCAGATACTGACTTAATGCAGGAAAGCTTGTCAATAAAAGGATGGTAGTATAAAGGAAAATAAATGTGTTTGGTTTTGTTCACCTAGCTTCAGTAAGGTGGCTTAGCATGTTTGTAGATAAAGTGGAAGAACTTATTAGAAGGAAGGGAGGAAATAACTGATAAATTCTGAACGGAAAGAGAATGAACCAGGTGTAGAATGGTAGAAAGGGAGTAGGAAGCTGTTAAACTTGAGGTGCAAAGGAGGGAATTGGGGAAAGTTTGATCTAGTGACTTCTGACTTCTGAGTCCAGTAGGAGAAGACAGGATCATTTGTGGTAGAGAGAGTTGGGAGTGCTTTGATTGGAGTTTAAAGGAAAGGGAGGACATTTTTTAAAAAGCTGTGTTGAGGGGTGCCTGGATGGCTCAGTTGGTTAAGCGTCTGACTCTTGATTTCGGTTCGGGTCATGATCTCATGGTTTGTGGGATCAAATCCAGCATCGGGCTCTGCACTGGTGGTGTGGAGCCTACTTGGGATTCTCTCTCTGCCTCTCCCCTGCTCATGTATGTGCACTTGGTGTGTCTCTCTCTCTCTCTCAGACATTAAAAAAAAAAGCCAACCATGGTTGATATGTGGTTCACTCTGATGGATTTCTACATATATAATTTCTCTACTAAAAGAGGGCCCAGGGCATAATGGTTTTTATCTAGTGAGAAGTCAGCTATATAGCATAGTGTTTGAGTTACTGAAAATTAAGATTAAATTGGAATAAAGTTGGGCAGAGATGTAGGTATCCTGTTGCATGTAACATTGGTAAACTTTTCATACTACTGTGGCAGAAATGCAAGTGTTTGTGTGTCCTGAGGTGACAATGTTAAAAGAAAGACAAGGCATCTGGTAACCATCTACAACTCTGTGGAAGCCACTGAGGAACTATCATCTTTGATATTTAGCCTTATATAAGCAGCCATCTTAGATTTTGATGAGCACAAGAAAAAAAATTAATCTCTAGGGTCATTGTCTCTCTTATCTGCTTGCATGTTCTTTTTGGAGGCATTGCAAAAAAACAATACTACATACTATTTGAGTAACCTTGGACAAATTGTATAACTTTCTTAAAAGTCAATATAATAATTATACCTAATTAGAATAAGAATGTGAACAGTTTGATAAGCGTCTGGTAGATACTCATTTACATTAATTCCTTTCCTAAAGCCTATAATATCCTGTTGAATACCAAGAAAGAAATTCTTTTCACTCAGATCCTTCCTTTGTCCTGATCGTCTCTCTGTTCTGATCGTTTCTTTCTGGAAAAATGGACATTTTTCACTTATCCAGCCTCACTCCATTGATGTGCTTTGTCTTCCTGTCTCTTCAGTGTGATTGACTCAAAAAAAAAAAATTTCCAGCTTTACTATGCTGCCATCCAAATTGGAGCTAGGGCCAGCGTGACAGAATAGGCCTAAGCCCCACAAGGCCAAGCAAAGAAAGGATCAAACCAGAATTGTCTAGCCATTTACATTGCCTGCTCTGGCCTTCTAGAACTAGCTTCCTGCCATAAGAGTTCCTTCTGGGAAATAAAACATTTTGGGGTCCAGTAAGTTTGGAAAACGCTGTATATTATATCTGCCTCTCAAATTCATATACAATTAAATCCTTTGAGAAATAGCACAGTGAAGAAACCTGTTGAACTTTATTCACTTCAGCTTCTCCCACAGTTATTGAACCAGAGCTTTCTTTTTGAGAAATACCTATTAATATCCCATGACCCTTCTGGTTCCCATCTGCTTTTTTCTCCTTCAAGTGCCTAACATCAGAAAGAGGTTGCATGCCTCCCAAACATGTTAAGATGGGTAAGCTCTTGGAACTCGTGTTCTTACATAACATTTCACTGTTTGCTTTCTGATCTTCCAGGCTGAGCTTCTGTCTCCATACTTGTTTTGACTGATTTATTCTTTCTTCCTGTGTAGCCCAGTGCATGGAAAGCTAACAGAATGGAACACAAATCAGGATCCCTTTCCTCGAGCCGGGAGTCTGCTTTTACCAGTCCAATCTCTGTTACCAAACCAGTAGTACTGGCTGGTGGTGCAGTTTTAAGCTCTCCTAAAGAGGTGAGTGAGGACAAGGCCAAACAGCCTTTTCTAAAATTGCCATTTCTCATTTACTTACATATGCTAAGATACACGGTATGACATGTACAGCTCTAATTCCATTTCCTTTGTAGCTGTGCTTCTCTCAGAGTCATTTCTTGACCCCATTAGCGTCTAAAGATGGACAGTAGCTGAGTAGTTAGTAGTTGCTCTGTAGTAGACTATGTTAGACCGGCATCATTTCTCGAGACTATAAAAAAGTGAAAGAGATGCTGTATAAACTATACAGTCTTAACTGCAAAAACCCTGCAAAGCTGAAGTCTGTTTATATGAAAAGGATAGTTTGTTTTTGGTAAAAGACAGACTGGTAAATAGGCTGCCAGATTCTGGAAACCACTTCCAAATAGAAGTGACCCAGAGAATTCCAGTTCTTGCTCTTTGCTGTCAGGAGCAACCTATTTGTGATATTTGCCCAGAGTCCCTCCAGCACTACTCCTCCAATTGAGATCAGCTCCTCTCGCCTGACCAAGCTGACCCGCCGAACTACCGACAGGAAGAGTGAGTTCCTGAAGACTCTGAAGGATGACCGGAATGGAGACTTTTCAGAGAACAGAGACTGTGACAAGCTGGAGGATGTAAGACCATAGGAATTTTCTGGGCAACATAGGGGTTTTCCCGTGTTGTATTTATGCTTTTTTAAAGTCTTGAATTGGTCGGTGCTATAAGAAGTTGGTAAACTTACAGAAGCTTTTATCAGTTAGGATTATATATAGTTGCAATATAAGAAAATCTGACAGGGTACCTGGGTGGCTGAGTCGGTTAAGCATCTGACTTCGGCTCAGGTCATCATCTCATGGTTCGAGAGTTCAAGTCCCACTGCGGGCTCTCTGCTGTAAGCACAGAGCCCACTTTGGATCCCTCTGTTCCCCCCAACCTTAGAAATACATTTTAAAAAATTAGAAAATCTGACAAACAAAACCGTAAAGCCAAGAGGTTTTGTTTTGTTTTGTTTTTGTTCTGTACCCTACAACAGGAGAGTTAGAGGTTGCAGTTTAAGAGGGTGAGCCTGGGGCACCTGGGTGGTATGGTTGGTTAAGTGTCCGACTTCAGCTCAGGTCATGATCTCACAGATTGTGAGTTCGAGCCCTACATCAGGCTCTGTGCTGACAGCTCTGAGCCTGGAGGCTGCTTCAGATTCTATGTCTCCCTCTCTCTCTGCCTCTCTCCTGCTCGTGTTCTTTCTCTCAAAAATAAACATTTAAAAAAACTAAAAATAAAAAAAAT
This sequence comes from Acinonyx jubatus, assembly GCF_027475565.1. Taxonomy (NCBI): domain Eukaryota; kingdom Metazoa; phylum Chordata; class Mammalia; order Carnivora; family Felidae; genus Acinonyx; species Acinonyx jubatus. The sequence continues at coordinate 35,628,270 of NC_069381.1, read as the reverse complement.
ACGAGGGTGAGTTCCTTGGTATTATCAAGAAACTTGTAAGTTTTAGTCAACTTGGGCTTGGCTAGTTATGCACCTCTATACTACCCATCCATGTTCTGGTTAGAAAAAGGACAAAGAGGGGCGCCTGGGTGGCGCAGTCGGTTAAGCGTCCGACTTCAGCCAGGTCACGATCTCGCGGTCCGTGAGTTCAAGCCCCGCGTCAGGCTCTGGGCTGATGGCTCAGAGCCTGGAGCTTGTTTCCGATTCTGTGTCTCCCTCTCTCTCTGCCCCTCCCCCGTTCATGCTCTGTCTCTCTCTGTCCCAAAAATAAATAAACGTTGAAAAAAAAAAAAAAGAAAAAGAAAAAGGACAAAGAGCGAAAAACCTGAAAGAGGATGACGTCTCCCTTCTTTAAGTGCTTTCTTAAAAGCCCCATCCTGCAATTTGCATGTATACAACATTGGCCAACTGTCAGATAGCAACATCTAGCTGCAAGAACTCTAGGAAAGTGAACTTTTTTTTTTTTTTACCCTGGGATAATGACCTGAGCCAAAATCAAGTGTCGGACGCTCTCAGTTGACTTGAGCCACCCAGGTACCTGAAAGTGAACTTTTTAAAGCTGAGCACAGTTCTTTAGACCAAATGATTGCATGGGTATTGCATAGGGATCTAATAGCTCTGCCACCAATTGACATAACCTGAAGTTAAGATCCTGACTAGTTGGTAATACTTTGGAAATCTTAGTAAGGTGAGCAAGTCCTCATTATTAAATAGGAAGACTTTTGAACTGAAGTTGTTTTCTGAAAAGCACTTCCCTCAATCCTGACTCCTTAATTTTGTAGATTACTTTTCTTGCCACAAAGGATCATTAAACCAAGTGTGTCCTTATTTCAGTTGGAGGACAACAGCACACCAGAACCAAAGGAAAATGGAGAGGAAGGCTGTCATCAAAATGGTCTTAGTCTCCCTGTAGAGGAGGAAAGGGAAGTCCTCTCACATTCTCTGGAAGCAGAGCACAGGTAAGGGAATATCAGATCAAAGTGGATGCTGTGTATGGCCTGCGAGAAGCTTGAACATACTTAAAACATTTCACATCTGGTCTGGCATACAGAGAGAAGTGTCCATTAGCACAATAACGTGTTCTCTCTGTATGCCCCTGCTTGACCTATTGCCCGCTAGGCATTGCTTTACAGATTTGCCAGCTTTTTTTACACTTTCCTCTCCAAGGCTTTCATGTAGTTTAGTTTCAGATTCAGTTTATAACTCTGGGTGGAAAGGGGAACCGGTTTTCTGGGACTGTTGTGCTGGCCGTTGGGCCCTCCTAACCCAAGTGAGCAGTTCCAAGAGGCCTTTAAAGGGCCTTGGGAGGCATGAGACCCCCATGGGTGGAGTGCATTCTTTTAATGAGGGCCTCAAACACAGAGCAGCCAGCTCTCTGGGCAACTAACTAGATGGCAGATAGGGCCTGCCATGTTTGGCAGTCCCTTCCTGAAAGGAGGTTCCTGTCCAGAATAACTTTAGGAGTCAGCAAGATCACAAGAGTATGAAGGAGACCACAATGCCATGAACTTGAAAGAAAACTTAGGTACATGTGGAACTGTACTAATTTGCTTACAAGAAACAAAAGTGAGATTTCTTCCTCTGTTTATGGGATAGAGAGGGCCCTTGCATTTTGGCTCTTATGCAATCTTATTTTCTGCTCTACTATCTCTTCTCTATAGCCCTTGTGCTCTGGAAAGAGCAACTGTGGAGATCCCTCATTTAATTCAAGCACCTAAGTTGCCATAATTAAAGTTTACCCCGCTGGGGAGGAAAGAAAAATCCAAGTGGGTACCATTGCCCCTAGACAAGTAAGTTTTTTCTGAAAAGTTGTGGGCTTCCCACTTATGCTTAAAGGTGTCATGTTTTTTTGTTTTTTTTTTGTTTTGTTTTGTTTTTGTTTTGCCTTACCTCCCTCTACAAGGTTATTGAAAGCAATGGGATGGCAAGAGTATCCTGAAAATGATGAGAATTGCCTCCCCCTCACAGAGGATGAGCTCAGAGAGTTCCACATGAAGACAGAGCAGGTATGTCATAAACCTTTCCTGGAGACCAGTTAATGACCAGGAGAGGAAGGAGTCAGAACAGTCCTTGTCCTTAGGGAGCCCCAGTTTAGTGTAAGAAAAGGACCTTGGAGAAGAAAATATAAAGTAAGTTGTCATAGTAAAAATAAAGAGAAGTGTATCACTTCCTAGGCAATATGGATCTCCAGTAGGTGGATACAAAAACTAGGTCAGTAGTTTGCAGATTTCAGAAGGTAGTATACTCTTTCATCCTGGCAGCTCTAACTCCTTATCAGAACCACAAGACTGTGTCCAAAGCTAGGGGCTCAGCCCTTGGTCTCTAGAGAAGCAAGCTCACCCTCCCCTGCCTTCAGCGTTATGGTTTCCCTCAGATACTCTGGCCAGAGCCAAGAAACGACGTATTTGAATTCATTCAACAAATGTTTGGAGTCTTTGAGTGAAACACTGCCAGATCCTAGGGTTTATAGCAGTGAGCAAGATTAATGGAGTCTCTACAAACCTCATGGAGCCTAAATTCTGGTGGTATTTATATTTATATTTTATTTACATGTATTTGTATTTATGGCATTTATGTTTAAAGCACAAATAACAGTATCAAGTCCTATAAAGAGAAATTACAGGCTGACAGAAAAATTTTGCTACTCAGAACTATTCCCTCAGTCATTGTCATCATCTGAGAACTTGGAGAAATAGAGAATCTGAAACCCTACCTACTGAAATCAGAATCTGCATTTTAAAAAAATCATTAAATGATTTATTTGCACATTAAACTTTGAAAAGCACAGCTATATGAAATCTTTAATCTCTCAGAAGGGCGCCGTCCACATTCTGCCTAGAATTGAGTTGAGGCCTGGCCTTTTCCAGGTCCCATTGCCAGTGTCGTTTTTGATGGTTTTCTTTTTTCTTTCCCATGCTAACCATAGCTGAGAAGAAATGGCTTTGGGAAGAATGGCTTTTTGCAGAGCCGCAGTTCCAGCCTGTTCTCCCCATGGAGAAGCACTTGTAAAGCAGAGTTTGAGGACTCAGACACGGAAACCAGTAGCAGTGAAACATCAGATGACGATGCCTGGAAGTAGGCATATAAATGTTCACAAATCTGACCCAGGAAACTCAGCTTGTGTGTTTAGAGAGTATACAAAAGAAATTGTTCTTTTCCTTTTCTTATGTTGTTGTTGAATACTTCATGCACAAGGGAAATAATCATATCCCAAAGAGAGAGCAATTGGCTTGTTTAGCTTTTGTTGTTGTTCTTCCCTGTTATCTGCTTAATAGAGAGAAGTTTGTGTGATGGGAAAAATTTTTTAAATACACACACACAGACACAGTATATATGGGGCGATGCACAGGTGGGAGCTGGCAGTGCAGAGAGGAGGAGACACCAGTCTGCAGCAACAGCTTCTACTACCAGCCCTTGGGGCACTCACCCCTGTGCTCAAGCAATCATTGTCAATGACAAAGTGACTATTGAAGTTATAATTGTATTAAATTAATGCTAATAATTTGGATATTTTATTTTATTTTTGGCTGCTCGGGTAACGATAGCCCTTAACCAAGCATACATGGTTTTCTTTTTCTTTCTTTTTTTTTTCCTTTTTGGGTACAGCTGTAAAATATTTGGATATAGGAAATGTGTTATTCTTGCAGCCTTGATATTCAGGGTGGATTGTAAAATATAAATTTTTGTGAGATTTCAAAGATTAAGATTATTTTGATAACATTATTTACAGATTTAAAAGATGTGGTTATCACAAGTCTGTTGAGGGGGAAAACTACTGCATAAAATAACTAACTTGGAATAAATATTTTGCATCAGTTTGGATTGTCTTGTGTAAGAAGTATATTTCCTTTAAAATTAGATGAGTGGATTCTTTGGGGAAATACTTTAGAAGTCTGAGGGAAATCTGAATTCAGACACACCTGTTTCTCCTTTTAGCAGATACTTTTTTGATGCAGAAGAATTTGTGCAATAAATTACCCATAATAAAATCAGAAACCCAAGTTTCCTTCCTGAAACTGATTTTCACTGCTTAAGTATTTACCAGTGTGCATATTTTAAGGAAGGTTTATGTCTCAGTTTCCTGCTAAATAAGTACATGGGAAAGGGTTTGGGCCAGTGCTGTCTGGGTGACCAGTGGAGGAGGTACATTTTTTCATTCAATGTACACTTCCCCAGCAAGGCTCTGGGGATGCAGGGAGTGCCCAGCCCAGTAGGAAAGAAAATAAAGTTACATTAAAAATGAAACCTTAGTCCAAAATTTGATGGACCAGGTAGAAGTTAAACCAAACAGATACACTGGCACTCTTTGGCCATCCCTACAGTGGCTATAGAGGTCTAAGATCATACTCTAATAGGAGACCAGCAGCAGAGTAACAGGCCTCATTGCATGTTAGATGACTAACTTATAGTGTCTTCAGAAGGGGTAGAGGCCTAGAGGCAGAAAGACTAGCATGACATTTGTTGGATTCTAAAGGCTAGGAAGGCAGAGACCCTATCTGCCACACTATTATATAGTCTCTCCTGCTAGTGTTACAAGTAGTCCAAGTGGAAATGTTGATTGAGCAATAAAAACTATCATATTTCATTGAATATATCTATTTGAAGACATTCTTTTATGTAGTAATAAGAAAACTTGGCAGTTACTACATTGTCGATCCTGATTTCAGTGTTAAAATGTGGAAAAAACGTGCATATTAGAATCCATGAATACTATAAATGAATTAAGTTGCAAAAGTATTAAACCAGACACGAGAAATTGGTTGAGATAGAAATATCGTACCTGTTTAGCCTTGGGCTTTGCTCCTAACTAGCTTTCACAGAACAGATTTCTAAAAATGTGCCCTTCTCCCTTGGACTTAAGCTGGACTGAGATCACATGCTTTGAAACGCTTTGCAAGCTGTTGCTGGTCGTATCTTGGCCTTACATGGGGAGGGGGTGTTGCTACCTTAAGTCTCTATCTTGTTTAGAAAAGGGAGTTTGTTTGGAAACATGGGGCTAAGTCAGAGCTCCTGCCTCTGATGGATGCAGATCTTTGGGGAGGTGGCAGAGAGATCTGACCCACAAGAAGGGCCTCCCTGGCCCCGGCCAGCTCAAGTGAAAGCTTACCCTCATCTGATAAATTTATAATGTTCTCCCTGAACTTTCCATTCCTTGGCCTGTGTGGACTATCTTTCCCCTATAGCCAAACAAAACAAAACCCAAAAAACAGGAATCAGGGAATGGGTGTTAGGGAGAGACCCCTGGCCTTGTGTGTGTGACTTGGTTATGCAAAAGCTGTGGTTTCTTCCAGAGAGGCACAGTGCAAAGAAGAGCTTTTCAGCCTACAGGAAAGACCGGTTTCCTGGAAGAAAACCCAGAAGGGCCGATTGCTTCCATTCCCAGGTGTTCCCTAGAATGGAGAATGGGGCTAACTTGGGTAACCTCCATTTGGGGGAAAACAAGAATGAACAAGATGACACCTCCCTGCTGGAGGCTATTCAGTGGCCAGCAATCGGGAGTAATGGGGCCCAGCCAGCCTAGGAGACAGCTGTTTGTTCCCCTTTATATAAGCAGAGAAACGGGGATATTAAAAGGGACTTGCCCATGCTCATGTAATTAAGTAGAGCAGTCCTTGTGACACTTTTTAGGGGCTCCTCCCAAAGGTGGCCTGCTTTTTCCCGCCCATGCTCCAGACCTGCCTAGACTTGTAGTTGTTTCCCAGGTTGCTAAATCTCCTCCCCAAACAAACTTAATCTAAACTCAGTAAACCTGGCCTTTCCTCTCTGCCTCTGGCTTTCTGTTTCAAACTCCTCTCCCATTCCCCTGCCCTCTGTCCTGTCTTCTGCAGGTCTTGTCTGGTGTCAGGAAAGGGATCCCATTCCATGGCCTCCTACTCTGGGGAGCCAGGGCTCCTGTCCTGTGGGTCCTGTGACATGGTTTTCCGCTCCTGGGCCCTGCTGGCTACCCACACTCAGCGCTTCTGCATTGGCCATCTGACCGGAGAGGTAACACCTGGTGCACACCCCTCAACAGGCCGCCTCTGGCCAAACCGGGCGGGTATTCAAACAACTCTTTGAGGATTTCTCATCCCACACCCTGTCGCCAGGTTGTGCCACAAGGACAACAGGGCATCTTAGACCAAGAGGCCAGCAAATTGGCTCTGAAGAAGCTAACGGAGGAGGTACTCTTGGCTCAAAATTCAGCGTCCTCCCCAAGCCTACAGATCAGGCAGATTATAGGTCGGATTACTCCTAACAGAGATCGCGCGTTCCTGTTATCTCCAGGTGCAGCGGCTGTGGCTGTACCTACAGGAAATGCAACCCTGGATAACAGAGGTCCCCAGAAGATCAGAAGGGCTCCGAAGACGTTGTGAGGCGCTGACTCAGGGCCCCACCCCAGAAGCTGCTGGAAGCCCGGGAGAGAGGCTTTGGGCATTGCAAAGGACTCACGCAAAGCGGATGGTGGAGACGAAGGCACAGAGCCTTGCCCTGGAGCGACGCAACGAGGGTGAGGGGAAAGGAGAGGGGGACTAAGGGCCCGCTCCGCCCCTCGCCCTTCGGATTTGAGTTTGTTGGCCCCGTTGCGACCCAATCCCTTACCGCCTCAGAACTGAGCCAACGCCTCCAAGGTTTGGCCCAGACCCGGGGCGGAATATCACGCCTTATCGGCCTGGAGCGGGAGCTTCGAGAACTCAGGGCAGAAGGCCGGCGAACGCGGGGAGCTCTAGAAGTGCTAGGGGCGCACGTTCAGCAGCTACAGCCAGAGTCCGGGTGAGAGCCGGCTCGGGGAATTCGGTAGCTCAGCTGAGCTGGCTTGGGGGCGGGGCTGGGGCTGGGCGGGACCCTCGGGAGGGCGGGACGCGCGAGGCTCCAGCCCCTAAGCCGCTGGAAAGCTGCGAGTGTTAGGTCGGGAAGGGGCGGGGCTTCCGGAGGCCTGGCGTCTGGATCTGTAATACCTTTTCCGCGCCGGTATCCCTCTACTCCAGGACCGGGCTCAACCCCTTGCGACAGGCAGAACTCTGTTGTCCGGTACTACAGGCCAACCCAGGGACTCTGGCTGCCGAGATCGGGTGAGGTCCCGGGCCCGGGTACGGCATGGGCGAAGCGCTGATCAGCTCTGGAAAGACGCTGCTGCCTTTTTGTCCCCTACTCCCTCCCTAGGGCCCTGCGTGAGGCCTATGTTCGAGGCGGGGGCCGGGACCCCGGCGTTTTGGGCCAGATATGTCAGTTGCAAGTGGAGGCCTCAACACTGGAGCTGCAGCGGTTGCGGACTCGCAGGGGTGAACAGGAGGGGTCCGGGGGGCCGGCCAGGAGTGCCTCTCAGATGCGGTGGTCTTAATTGTGGGAGGAGGAAAAGGGCGGTTGAGGGAGGTGATGAGGGAGGCATGAGGACCACCTGAGCAAAAACCCAGAAGTATAAAACTTGGGTGGTCTTTGTGGCAATGGCTAGAATGTTACCTGACAAGTCCAGCCTTGTCCAAAGAGACCTAAAGCTGGAGAACTCAGAATCTCACCAGCTGGTCACCAGAGGTCAGAGGTGACAGGTCGGACTTTTCATCGCAGGAAGGAAGGCAGATGCCACACTGGGGGAGCTTCTAGTAGTGGAAGCTGAAAACCGGCGCCTGGAGGCAGAAATCCTGGCCTTGCAGATGCAGAGAGGCGCAGGCCCTGCGTCCTGGCTTCAGCGAGTACCCGTCCCAGGTCACCTAGCTCAATCAGACCAAGCTCGGAAGAGGGGGTTAGAGGGACCATGTATGGGGAATGAGGCTGGTGTTTACGTGCTGTCCGTCCTTGTTTACGTGCATCTCCAGGTGTCCATGCACCTAGGCTCCCGGGGGAGGGTTATCTCAGCGCTGTTACTTGCTGCGTCCTGCTTAGGGGTGCCCTACTCTTAATTCTGCTCCCAGGGCCTAGGAAGCTGCCACCTGCCGCGAATCCCAGCCCAAGTCTGAGAAGGAGGGAAGATCCCCCACGCCTCCCACCCCGGGTGGCTCCCCCACTGCCACCGATTCCACACCCCACAGGTGTCCTATTGAGTGGCACAGAAGAGGCTGTGAGGACCCAGGGGTTTGGTGGGGGAGGGTGGCAGGCAGTTCTGTTTTGTGCAGTTGGGGAAGCATGGACACCTGGGAGGCTTTCTGGGGTCCACTCTTTCCCAACCACAGCCGCTGCCTCCTGGAACCATGACCAGAAACCTAGGCCTGGATGCACACTTCCTCCTGCCCACTTCTGACGTTCTGGGCCCTGCACCCTACGACCCTGGGTGAGGCGGGCTTCCTCTTTTGACATCCTCTGTGACTTGGCCATCACTTTTAATTAAGGAGACCACTAGGACAAGTGAGGGTTGAGGGGGGCAAGGTTAAGAGGAGCTGGGGGTGTGTTTATGTGTAGGTGCCAGCTGAGACCTGTGTTCTTCAGGGCTGGTCTGGTCATTTTCTATGACTTCCTTCGGGGACTTGAGGCTTCTTGGATTTGGGTGCAACTACTGACCGGTTTGACCCGAGATGGACAGGATACAGGAGGGGTCACGGCATTGCCCCCAGCCCTTTGCTTGCCCCCACCTCCAGCTCCTGGGCCCATGGGCAACTGTGCCATCCTTGCCAGCAGGCAGCCTGTACCCAGGTCAGTATGTGGAGATTGGCTTTGGTGCCACATTTTGAGGCTTTTCCCTCATTCTGAGTTTTCTCATGTGTACATAGGGCCACTGGCTCTGAGGGCTATCCTAGGAAGGGAGAACAGTTCTGACACCTTGTTTTGGTTGTTCTAGACTGCCACCTTCACCATCAGTATCCTTGGTCTGTGAGCTACAGGCCTGGCAGGGGCTGGCAGGGGCTACAGCACCACAGCCAAAGGCTTGGGCCTCACTGGTGTTATTTGACCGGGATCAAAGAGTGCTAAGTGGTCACTGGCGTATTCCACTTCGGGCCCTTCCTCTGGACCCCAGCCTTAGCCTTGGGCAGCTGAATGGGATTCCCCAGGTAAGTGTGGATTAATGAGGACTGGGTCTACTCCAGGTACAGGTGCATTACTATTTCATCTCTCTCCAGGTAGGTCAGGCTGAGCTCTTTCTGCGACTGGTTAATGCAAGAGATGCAGGTGTCCAGACACTGGCAGAGATCAATCCAGCAAGTGCCCAGGAATACCAGTACCCACCTCTGGTGAGGGCCCACCAGGAGCTAGGGGCACCACAGGTGTGATTGGTGTGGTTAATTGCCGATATTTGCTGACCACCATGTGCCAAGTTATCAAGTGCTGTGAATGAACTCATTTAACCCTCATACATCCTATTAGGTAGATCTAGGTAAATGGATAAGGAAATCAGAGAACAATGAGGTTAACTTGATTTACATTGGGTAGTCAAGACAAACCTCTTGCTAAAGATACACTTTCTTCTCCCCGTTCCACAGATGTCCAGTTCGCCTTCACTGGAAGCCAGCTCCCTTGCCCCAAAAGCTGGCTTTGTTGATCCCCCTCCTCCCACAGAAGAGCCCCTCAGCAGTCAAGGTTTGAGACGAGGGTTTGGGCCCTCATCACAGCTTTGACCTACCCCCTCTGGCTTTGAGTCTAGGAAAATATGGGCAGGAGTAGCTTAACATGCAGAGATCTAGGATTTTAAGTTGCCAGACCTGCAGTTTTACTACTACACCTTCTGAAGGTCTAGGAGCAAATAGCAGATAAAAGCTCCAATGGCTTTACCACCTTTCAAAAATACTTTTGTAAAACAGATGTGGCGATTAAGTGAATGTAAGGTTATTTGCAATACTGCCTGGCATCTAAATCCTTTCAAAGATGAGCAAGGGCACTCTTTAATTCATTAAAGGAACTTGAACTTATTCCCACATGTTTCTTGCTAAAGCCTGTCTTGTTGCCACACTTCTTCATTCAAATCCAAGCTTCCTCAGGACATCCTCTGGGAAGCCATCCAGGCTCTAAAGGTCCCATAAACTAGAAGCTCCCATATCTTACACTTGTAGAGGGTCACTTGTGAAATCTGGCTGAAATTTGATATTAGGCCTAAAACTCTCAGGACTTGGTACATGCAATACGAAGGCATCTTCAGGAAGATCTGCAAACATGAGTTACCATAACCAGCCCAGAAAAACTCCATTTTCTCTTGTATTTAGGGGACAAAATAATAAAGTGAAAAACTGCCTCTGACATTGGTTATTAAAATGGCAGGTTCTGACCTAGAGTCTAGTGCAGCAAAGTAGCCCTGTGGGTGGTCAGAATTAAATAACTCCCTTTAGGTAATGTAGGGCAGGCACTGTTTGGAATTCAGATCCAAACAATGCCTGATGCATAACACGTAATTAAACTAAGGGTCGGGTCAGAGGCAGCTCATATATGGAGGCTCTCCATTTACCTTGCATCCCGGGCATCTGTGAGGTCCTAATGGGATGGCTTTAGTACCAGTATCCTAAGCACCAGCACCCTTAGACTGGGCAGCCAGACTTTCAACCCCACCTTCCACATGGAAATACTCTAGGCAGTCAAGGATCCCAGTGAAGATCTTTTTTTTTTTTTTAACATTTAGTTGAGAGTAAGAGTGAGCAGAGGAGGGGCAGAGAAGGAGACACTGAATCTGAAAATCTTTAAACACAAGTTCAGACCAAGAGCTTTTTTAGCATCTTTATTTGAGAAGTCAAAACTGCAGATGGGGTAACAATTCGGATTCAAGTTGATAGTTTCAGCCTTTCTGTACAGAAAACAAAACTCCATCAACCAGCCTCTCCACAGATTCTCCCAAGCACATCCAAAGGGTCCAGTCTGTCCCTCAGCCACTTTCAAACCAGAAAGCTCATTTCTCTATAATTAGCACACCAGTTCTCAAGGTTTCCCCCACCACTCCCTCACAAGTTTTCTTCAGAGTTCTTTTTCCAGACAGGATTATTGGCCCCCAGTTGGAGACTAAGTGGATAAAAGTACCAAGGGCTGACTCAGAGGCGGTTATCAGCTCACAAAGTCCATCAAACAGAAGTATCAGCACCAAAGAGCAAGATCTTCACCAAGTCTTGTTTTTGTAGCCCCCATCCAGGGACAGCACCACTGAAGGTTTGCAACACAGCTGAGTGCAGTATTTAAAATGGAAAAAGCATAGCACCATTGGAAGACAAAAGGCCTATAACCATGCTTGATTTAATCACCTCCACAATAGGTAGGAATTTGGATGAGAACAGTACAGAAAGGGAGTGGGGGGTGCCTTTGGCCACTATACAAAACCTGGAGCGTTCCAAGGCACAGATTCAGCCAATGTTTAAGAAAAAAATCATCAAAGCCTCAACCTTTGCTTACAATCTTTATTGAAGTTATACAAAAAGAATCCCCCCAAAGTGAAAAAATACATTATATACAAAAACACTTTCCCTCAGGAGGAAGGCTCTGCGCCCTCTCTTAACATGCAGTGCTTTCAACTGTTGCTCCGGCCTCCACGGTCCCCTCCACTGCTGCCCGGCTTTCAGCCTGATTCTCAGCCTGGAAGACAAACAGGGAGCCTGGGCATAAATGACCCTACCTAGTTTAAGCCATTCTGTCTTACATATTGAGTAGAGGCGTTAGAGAAAGTAAACAGGTCTCTTAAAACCCTGCTTTGCTCCCTACATGAATAACGGCAATGACCACAAAATATAAGGCCATTTCCTAAATTTTCTAGAATAGGGCTGACCACGCCAATGTTTATAGGTTACCTGGAAAGGAGGAAGCAGAAGTAACCCAATGGTCTTGCCAATTAAATACCTTCTCATACATTCATTAGGACGGGACCTGTGGTATGTATATAGTTTCCATCTGTCAATGGGACATCCTACATTCCATAACCAAATCGTTTCCTGCACAGTGGATTAACTGAATGCAACCCTTATAAAAACAAACAGGCTCAAGGCGGGGAACATGCACTTAGGAGGACCAGTTTCCCCAGGCCCTGAGAACAAGGGGAAATAAAGCAAGAGTCCAAGCCCTCTTAACTGCCCACCTCCTCCTCCATGTTTTCTGAAACTTCATTTCCACTGGAGACGGCATCCCCACTGCCTCCATTCACCTCCAGCTCTTGTTTGGCTTTCTTTGCATCATCTTTTCGGGGACTCTCTTCCTCTGGTTTCCTCTGAAGATATAATTGTGAGCTTCACAAATGTGCTGGATATTTTTAAAAGAACTGCAGAACTTTTTAACAGTCCCTTTACTCCTCTCCTCCCCTGCTGCTGCCACCCCATGGTTTTGCAGCACCAGGATCCACAGGTCTAAGGGTCTTCTCCCATGGCCACAGAGGCAGAAGCCAACCTGAGTTCAATACAATAAAGTGGTCTGCCAAAACATACCAATTCAGCCTCCCTAGTGGAAAGGTGGGGTAGGGTAAGGAGATCTAAACAATAACCAAACCACAATTTTGGGAGTCAGAAACAAAGGAATCAGTCTCCCACAAGAGGAAAAAAAAAAAACTATTGTAACTACAGGCAGAGTCAGGAGTGTAAGTATCAGCAGGTCTGCTGCTGAATGACTACTGTCAAAACTTGCCTGCTTCCTAAGATGAGCCATGAGACCAAGTCTCCTCAGCAACTTTTCTGATTTGATACTCCTAGGCCAGAAGAGGCCTGGAAATTTTTGTTAGAAGACATATTCAAGTGAAAACTACGTTCACTCAAATCCTCACCAACTTTGCAAAATGAGTGTCTTATTGCATCAAATATTAGGGAATGCATTCCCCATGTATCATTTGAAGCAAAAAACAAAACAAAAAGACTGGAAAGACAGAAATGACCACATGTACATTTACCTTCTTTCTGACAAGGTGGGAAATATCAGTCACACAGTTAGATGAGGAAGCACCATCTGTTGGCTTTCTACTGGCAACCTGGCAAAAAGGACTTTGTTAGCAACGTACAGCTACATGAGGCCAACAGACCTGATGTTAAGTGACAAAAACCACCCGCATACTTACCATGGAGACTGAAGTGCCTCCTCCACTAGGAGTGAAACCTGAAGTAGAGCTCTCCACCTGTTTGGGAGGTGACAGACCCAAGTGGGGCCCAGGACAAAACCCACCAGGTCACCCACAGTCCTACAACGGTACTGACCATCCAAAAAACTGATTCTGATTAAGACCTCAAATACTAGCGGGCTTCCTTATAGAAGCAATATCGTCCACCCACCTCTACCTACACCTGCTATCCCCAAACTGGGAGCTTAGGCAGTGTAGATGTTAAATTAACCCCTCTGTATCATGTCATCACCAGGAGGGTAGGACGCTCCCTGACATTCCAGCAGCCAAAAGCAGAGCCAGGAAATGTGGGGCTAAAAGCCATCATCAATACCTTGCTAATCTAAATAGGAGTTCTCAAAGATGGAAGTAATAGCTAACATTTATTAAGCGAACACTATTTGTATTGTCATAAGTATTTTAACCTACGTATTATTATCCCCATCTTACAGATGAGTCAACTAAGGCAAAGAAATGTTAAGTAACATGCCTATGGCCACACACAGTAAGCAGCAGATACAGAGCTCAAACCCAGTATGGCTCCAGAGTGTCTTCTCTTAAGCATTATACTATCTTAAGCATTATACTATCTGATAGGAATAATTAGATAAATTCTCACATTCCTTCAAACAACCAGCTCCCTAGAAACCAAGTCATGGTTCCTAGACAAATGGAACACTAATACCATGATGACGTCCAACAATATCATACTATTACCAAAACTTTAAAAGGAAACCAAACCAACCAGAGTTGCTTTCAGAGCCAATTCAGCTACATTCCCACTACGCTGGGACTCCTTCGCATCTTCTATCTTCTCTCTAATTTCAGGTAGCAGTTCCTTCAGCTCCTCAATTTCTTTTTCATATTCAGAAGATGATCCATCAGCCTCCTTCATCTGCTCACTTAGTACAGCTACAAAAAACAGGCTAAAGTGATCACTAATAGTTAACCACAAGGGGATCCATTTTTTAAAAATCTTGTCAATTACTGGATCCACCAAGCTTAGCATCAAATAGCTGATGCTCACTCACCCATTCTCTTCTCAATTACTTCAATGGATTTGCTGAACTGTGCCACTGCCTCATCATACTGAGAGTTGTACCCATAGGCCAAGCCCAGCTGGTAGTGGGTCTCTGCAAGGAGACGGTCATGGGCTTCCAGGTACTGTTCTTGAAGGTTTAGGCAGGCCTGGAACTCCTCCACAGCTTGGACATAATTCTCTAATAAAGAGAAAAAGAAAAGCAAGCAAATGGATAGCATTTAATATTTCTAAATTTTATTTTATTTTTTTTTAATTTAATATTTCTAAATTTTATTTTATTTTTTTTTTATTTATTTTTTTAAACGTTTTATTTATTTTCGAGACAGAGAGAGACAGAGCTTGAACGGGGGAGGGGCAGACAGAGAGGGAGACACAGAATTGGAAGAAGGCTCCAGGCTCTGAGCCATCAGCCCAGAGCCCGACGCAGGGCTCGAACTCACGGACCGCGAGATCATGACCTGAGCCGAAGTTGGACGCCCAACCGACTGAGCCACCCAGGCGCCCCAATATTTCTAAATTTTAGACTATCCTACAGGAATGCTCTATTTTACATTTCATTTTCTTTGTAGCATCTCTAGGATCCTTGACTATAAACAATATCAAAATAACAAAAAACAAAACAAACAAAAAAAACTACTGAAAGACTTCAGTTAGGGGAGATTATTCACACAGCTCTAGGAGCTACAGGAACCCAAACTGACTGTCCTTTAAAGCCAACTGCCCACAACTTATGATCAATCAAGCTGAATTTTAAGGAATCAGAGGAAGAATGGGGGCGGGGGGACATTAAAGGAGAGAGTAAAATGAAAAATGTATTACCAGATTCAACACTAACTTCTCCAAGTTTAAGATGTGCCTGCGCAGCATAAAGCTGAGCTTCTTTTGTTTCTTGCCTAAAAGAAGGAAAAGATGATCAGAAACCTTAACAGCATTTGCCCAAGCCTAACTGGTATTCTATTTTCATTCAACCTCCGAACTCCCAACCTGAGCCTAGACACACCAAAAGTTTTACCTTTTAAAAATAATCTTTGCTAAATCCAGCATATCCCAGGCAAGCTCTAGATTCCCAATCTCTTCCTCTTCACTTTCTTGAAGAGACTAAAAAGTATATCCAAATCATTGGTATTAGGCAGCAGTACAAGACAGGCATCTTTAGATTACAAATCTAAATGTATAACTAAGAAAAAGCTATGATAATAATGAGGCATACCCTAGTAAGCTACAGTCCTACAAAAAGAAAGCAGAAATTGATACTGAACAAATAATTTACCTTGTTTTCAAGAATGGATTCATTTGGTGTTTCTTCAGCCTTGTCATTTTCTTTATCCTCCTCTTCTGAGCCTTCAGTTTCTGCAAGCAAAAATTACTCAGTATTGAGAATACTAAGGATATCTTTTAACTAGTCAGAAGTTCCAATAAATGTCGGTTGAATAACCTATATTCTGAGGTAGAACAGGCCAGATGCTAAGTCAGTTAATATTTGAACTGGATAGAAATATAAAGCCAGTGATTACAGTCTAATTCATGTGTAATCTAGATTTAGATTGTATAATCTTATGGCGTCTATGGTTTATACCTTCAGTGATCAGAAGGCTGAATGTTTCTCTTCTAAAAATCATTCCTGATCTCTCAGATCAAGACATACTACCTATTGTAGCCTTTTGGTTACTAGAAGTTCCCATCTACTCAGCCAGAAGCAAATGGAGACCTCAGCCAGTGTTCCTGGGGTCTTTAGGCCACTTGTTAGAGAATACTAACAAGCTGACAAAGTATGAAAAGTTAAATTACCCCAGTCCATTCAGATCAAGAATGCTCAAGAGACTAGCTTTCCCACAACAGAGCTGTAGAGAGAAAAGCATAGTCCTTACCAACTCTCACCAATGAGCATGCCACAGACTCCAGCCAGCTTTAGCACATACAGAAATGAGTGAGCACTACCACAACCAATTATTCTACTCCAGTATAATGTTAAAATTTGCAGCCATACTGACACTGTATTTTACCATATTGGCATACACTCACAAGTCAAATGCCTAGTAGAAGGACAGGCTGCTAATAAATAGCTCTATTCACCACATGAAGCTCAGAATATCAAGCGATTAAAAATGGGCTTATAGGGGCGCCTGGGTGGCTCAGTCGGTTAAGTGTCCGACCTGGCTCAGGTCATGACCTCGCGGTTTTTGAGTTCAAGCCCCGCGTCAGGCTCTGTGCTGACAGCTCAGAGCCTGGAGCCTGCTTTAGATTCTGTGTCTCCCTCTCCCTCTGCCCCTCCCCTGCTCATGCTCTGTCTTTCAATAATAAATAAACGTTAAAAAAAAATTTTTTTTTTAAAAATGGGCTTATGGGGGCACAAACAATTCACAAACTGGGTATAATGTGCCTACCTCTGCCATCTTTCATTAAGCATTTTTAACACAAGCAAAATATTGTCTCTTAACAAGCTATTATGGGAACATGAATATGGCAATTAGGCCTTAGGAAGTCAGGCTAAAGGACTTTTATCTGTCTAGCAATTCTGGTTCAGGATGGGAACAGGCAAAGAAAATTCCTAAACATTATAAATTAGTAGGACAATCTAACAAAGTCCTTTAAGAAGGGCACCTGGCTGGCACAGTCAATGGAATGTGTAACTCCTGATCTCAAGATTTTAAGTTCTAGCACCACACTGGGTGTAGAGATTACTTAAATAAATAAAATTAAAATTAAATTAAAAAAAGAAATCCTCTAAGAATCAATTACAAGTTACAAGCTAATTAACCTCTCTGGTAAACTGTTTTATCAAATGAGTCACTTTTCCCGTTGACCATGTGATTTAGTGCTTCTGAAATAAATACCCACCATCACACACCATTATATATCCATGCCCAAATTTCCAAGATGTTTGTATACTTAGTACACTGTTAAGACTAGATGGTAATGAAGCCCGTTCTCCAGGAGAATGTGCAAAACGGGTGAAGTAAATCTATGAAACATTTTACCTTCACAATTTGTAGAAAAAATTAACAAAATGTGTATGGTTATTCTCTATTTTTAATTATCTGGTATCTGTTCCTACTCATACCAGAATGCTAGGTGACATCTAATTTGGCATAAGGTCTTACTGAGTTTTACATCAAATTTTTAAACTAAAACTCTTATGATAATGTGAGAAAATATTGGTTTTCCTGCAGAAATTTGTACTACCTTCATGGGATGGTAGAGAAGCAGCTAGGTTAATGAGAAAGCCATTACTTTAAAGTGATACTTTCCAATCTGGTAACCTGTACTCAGGTATTAATAGGAATTGCCCTGATGTCCTCAGTAAAGTGATCTGTTAAAATATTTTCCAAACTTCTTTGAAAGTGGAATCTTCTTTGTAGTATGCCTATTATCATCCTTTGGAGAAAGGGAAACACAGTTTTATACCATTTCTCTAATTTGTTGCCTGTTCAAAAGTTAAGGGCACAGAATGGTGCAAAGAAGAAAATTCCTCTTAAAGACAAAGTAAAGGCAATCTGCTGGTTCTTTGGTTATTCTAGCACTCCCACAGGACTAAGTCAGGTAAACACTACAGACTGACCAGTAGTCTGAGCATGGCCAAGCTCTGTGCCTACAATTTAAAAACTTTACTTATCAATCCTATCTAGTGTGACAATCAGAAAAGAACAGATCAGTTATCTTTATTAGGGATAAATGCCATTTTAAGAGAGGTGGTGGAAAATGGGATTTTAAGAGAAAACCTCTGGGATACCTGGCTGGCTCAGTTGGTAGTATATGTGACACTCGTGATTTTGGGGTTGTGAGTTTGAGCCCCCTGTTAAGTGTAGAGATTACTTAAAAATAAAATCTTAAGGGGCACCTAGTTGGCTCTGTCAGTTAAGCTTCCAACTTGGGCTTAGGTCATGATCTTACAGTTCAGGAGTTTAAGCCCCATGTCGGGCTCTGTGCTGATAGTTCAGAGCCTTGAGCCTGCTTCAGATTCTGTGTTTCCCTCTCTCTCTGCTCCTCCCCCACTCATGCTCTGTCTCTGTCTCTCAAAAATAAATAAACGTTAATTTTTTTTTTTTTTTTTTTTTTAAATAAAATCTTAAGGGGTGCCTGGGTAGCTCAGTCAGTTAAACTGCCAACTCTTGATTTCAGCTCAGGTTATGCCCTAGCAGTTAATGAGACTGAGTCCCACTTTGGGGTCTGTGCTAACAGCACGAAGCCTGCTTGGGATTCTCTCTTTCCCTCTCTCTCTGCCCCCCCACCCCCTGCCCCACACTTGTGTGCACTGTCTCAAAATAAACAAACATTAAAAATTAAAAAAAATAAAAAATCAAAATTCTTAAAAGATAAAGAGAGAGAAAAAAAAACAACAACACTTATAAGATTTCTGCAAAGGGACACCTGGGTGGTATAGTTAGGCATCTGACTTGGGCTCAGGTCATGATCTCATGGTTCATGGGTTCAAGCCCTGCATCAGGCTCTGGGCTGACAGTGTGGAGGTCTGCTTGGGATTCTCTCTCTCTCTGTTCCTTCCCCACTTGCTCACATGCTCTCTCAAAATAAACTTAAAAAAAAAAAAAAAAAATTCTGCAGGCTAGTGTTGCCACATAAAGAGAAATAGAGCACAGAGAGTTGAGAGCTTGGGCCCTAGAGCCAAGAAGGTTTGGGTACCTCAGCCCTCCACTTATTGGCTATATGACTAAGGCAAATTGCTTAACCTCTTTCTGCCATTTCTTCATTTGCTTTTCGTTTTTTTTTTTGAGACAGAGATCATGAGTGGCGAAGGGTATCCCAAGCAGGCTCCACACTGTTAGCATAGAGCCCTACTCAGGACTCGAACCAACCGAGATCATGACCTGAGCCAAAATCAAGAGTGGGACGCCTAAATGACTGAGCCATCCAGGTGCCCCTGCCATTTCTTCTTTTGTAAAATATGGAAAACTACCTTCTTTAGAAGTAGAGTGGTAGCTGGGATAAGACTAAAAACTGCAACTGATGACTCCTAGGGCTTTTATAAGTGTTTTGAAAAGAGTGACCAGAAAGTTTTTGATAGGAGATGGATTAAAGGAGATAAAACTACCTTCCTCACTGTGAGGTAGGCTTGGGGACAGCAATACATTCATGTCAGATCTAGAGTTGGATTCTAGTACTATGACTTAGTATTTGACCCTAAACATGTAACGTAACCCCTAAGCCTCAATTTCCTCATGGCTGTAAGTGGAGTAATACTACCTACTACATAGTATAATCTTGGAATAAAAAATAATGTATGTGAGAAAGCTCTAACAATGTCACTTGTGATCCCACAGAATAGTTTTTGAACTGGAGAAATAGGACAGCTCTACTGTAGCTTATTATTTAAAGTCCAACTTAAAAGAGCCAGCAGAACTTCTTACTGTCTTTGCTCACTAACATTAAAGATCAAGACATGGTAGTTTCTTAAAAATTGAGGTAATTCAGTTCTGTGCTTTTTCCATAAAGAACTCCTAAAACCCAATAAGCAGCCCAATGGTGCTACCACTTAGCCAATTCATTTCTGGTTACCATGCCTGTGCTGGCTGGAGTGCAGCGACCTGCACATAGGTAGAATGTATTTTACCAGGATGAGCTGCAAGTACTGATTGTTTGTTTTTGAAAATCTAAAAGTAAAGAGAACTCTTGAAGTAGTCTGGCACTTATATGAAGTAGTAACTATTAACTAGAATATACCTGTGGTTATTAATACCAACGTTAGATGAACCTTACAGACAGTAGAATCCTCAAATGATAGTACAACTCAAGTCAGACGTGCCAGTTATCTAATTACTAATTAGAGGCTTATACATCTTGATGGAATTGAATCAAAATTAGACCAATACTATACAAAGCATCCAGACACTTTATAACGTCCTAAGTAACAAAAACTTCAGTTTAGCAGCCAAAGCAAGCATGAAATGAGGGGGAAAGCAGCAAGAGAGCTAACAGTTAAGTTTTTCATTATCTTTTGGAGGGGCTAATTTAAAACTAATGTGAATAAGCCTCTAAGTACTTCCTGAAGACTAAAAGTCAGTCACCAGAATTCTTTCACTGTGGTTAACTGCCTTCATTTAAATGGCATGCCTGCTTAAGTGTACCAATTCACTGGATTCTACTGTTCTAATCCTGCTTCCTAAAGCAGAGAATAGGAACCATGTGAACAGTAAATTTAAAAATCCAGAGGCATGCAAGTGAACATCCATTCAGCATTCTCTGCCAGCCTAGCCCACTATTTCCCTACCTAACTCCACCACCCTCCATCCACCTTTATTGGCTAGTACAATACAAATTACTGATAGCTAGCCAAGTCTCAGAAATCAGAGAGAAGGCCTATTTTGCAGTTAGTAAAAGCGTTAGTTTATAAGCCAGCTAAAGACTTGCTTTTGATTTAACTTGCTAAACTTATCACAATCTTCTTAAACTACCCCCATTTTCATTTAGCCCTTTCCTAATCCAAAGGCAGACGGAAAATCCTGAATGGAAGGCTGACTTTTACCCATGATTAGTGAGTCAAATCCAGAATGTACTCCACCCACTGCAGCTCTTGCATATCCCGGTTACCTTCACCCTCTTTCATCTGTTCTTCTCTCTCCTGTGTTTCTTCATTAGCAGCTATCTTAACTTTGTCTTCAGGGCATTTCTCAGTAGCCCCCTGGGCTACCTTGGTCTCAACCCCATCTCCAGCTGCCTCAGACTCTTCTGTGGACAGCTTAATCTCCTCCTGGCTAGGAACCAACTCTGCCCTGACCTTCTCCTCTAGTCCTGAGCCATCTTTTGTTTCTGTCAGTCCTTCTGCATTAGTCTGTTGTTCAACAGGAGTCTGATCTCCTGCAGCTGACAGTCCATTGACTGCACCATCCTTAGGGAGAACTGTGATCTCCTGCCCAGGCTTCTCAGAGACTTCTGACCCAGCTTTTACAGCTGAGGACTCTGCAGCCTCTACTGTCACCTCTGGTGACTCTTCAGCAGGAGGCACTTCTTGCCCTACCAGCTGCTCAAGAACAGCCTTTCCTGACTCATTTTCAGAGGCAGCTACCTGCTCCTTTGGCTCATCCCCACCCACATCCACTGGCTTGACTGTTGAATCTATAGGCTCTGCTTCTGCCTCCACTGCAGTACCCTGCTTTTCAAGAGTCATATCAGACTGCTCTTCTAAAGCTTGTTTTGGCTTCTCCTCTATGCTCACAATTACTTCTCCCTGCTTTTCTTGACCTCCTTTTTCTCTGCATTCTTCTTGGATGTTAGTTCTACAAACTGATTTTTCTTCCTCAGCATCTGGTGCTTCCTCCTCTGGTCTCTTCTCAGAAGTGACCTTGGCTTCATTCAGTCCTTCTGGTGCTGCTGTTTCTTTTGCTTCCTCAGTGGTTTCAGCTAACTGATCTGGAGTGGATTCAACTTTTTCCTGTAGTTCCTGTGCAGGCTCACTTATATCCATATCTTCTCTTCCACCCTTCTCCATTTCAGTCTCCTGCTCTTTATCAATTTCAGGCTTTACCAGAGACTGGTCTTCTGGTTTTTTTGCTTCTTCTTTTTCTCCCATGGCGTCATAAACCTGTTCTCTCAACTCTTCCCTTGCTTCCTCTACATGGTTAAAGAACATGAAGCATAAACATGTCTTCGAGTTTAGTGATAAAGGCATAAACGGAAACTAAAAATACATTCCCTTTAAACCCTCAAACAACCTGGCTTAAATTTTAGCGATGACCTAAAACTTATCTACCCCCTTGAGAAAAGCAAAGGGAAAAAGTCCCAGATAGCAGAGCAACTTATTGCAAAAGAAACCCAAGCTCCTTAAATTAGATACTCTTTTACTTGAGCATTCTGATTATCAGTTAGGTAAGAGATGCCAAGCTTTATTCTCTCCTCTGAACATTATAAACCTCCAACTGACATGTAAAACTCTAGTAGCCAAACTCTACTTAGAATTTAACATTTAATTTTCTTAGCCACAAAAAGTGTAAAGACTCCAAAACCATGACTATTAAAATCACTGAGCTGCACAGACTTTTAAAATTTTTGCATCAGAAAAATATTTAAAGTTGTTATATATTTTAAAATATCAATTTAACACATTTATTGGGGAAATTAAGTTTTCCTCTTACAAAAGCCTGCTGTCAGTTTCAGTAATTGGCTACCTCCACTGTAGTCTCCACTAGATGCAGGTTATTTACCCCCTAGCAACTTAGGGAGAGACCATCCAGGATAGGGAGAGCCTTACTTCCATCATCTGTACACAAGAAATATACGTCGCATCTTCTGAATGTCACATGCAACTCCACATACCATCTATGTTATCATTATTTTCTACCAGAGATTCGTCTTCTGTTTTTTCTCCTTCCTCCTCTTCCACATGCACACCTTCCAGGGCATTTCCCAACACACCATTCTCCATTCTAGGAGAACAAAAGGAGAAAGCACCAGAGGTATGATGGATAGAACTAACAGTTTTTCTAAGACAAAAATTACAGTCCTATATTATAAAAGCAACAGAAGAGCAATCAAGCGCAGGAAATATAAACTAAGTTTTCAGAGACGAAAAGCAACAACCAAAACTAATATAAATTAAGACTGTAAAAGTACTGAAAGAAAAAAGCATACCCTTCATCCAGCCACCTAAAAAATACTGATGACTCTTGTCAAAAGAACAAAATCAATAAATATATTCCCTTTACATTATAGCCATTGTATTTCCTAAACTTCGCATCCTGCTGCATTTCTCTAGATGGCTTAAAAACATTCTGGCAAGACTTTGATGACAAATCATGGGAATGATCTACAAATTAGAAAACTTACCAGATTAAACAGGGCACAAATTATTTGCTAGTTTGTGTACCCTCAATAGATTCTATTCTGGTTAATAAACTTCAGTGGAAAATACACAAGTTTCCAAGAGTTTAGACTACTTATGAGTTTTATTTACTAGAGATTCTCATATGCTAATGTTTTCAAATTGTCCTTCATTCAGTCCTTGTTAAGGATGACTGTTCTGGGCTGAGAGTACTTTTAAGGATGACTGTTTTGGGATGAGAGTATTTTTAAAAGTTCTCTCTATAATGGACTTCAATAAATTATTGACCATTCACTAATAGAAACATCTCTGCCTCTAAAGAACCCAAAAGTCAAAACCCATGCATAACTTTACTCTGCTTCAAGTGCCTTTGAAAACTTCCATCTATATGTCCTGTTCCTCCTAAACCCCCAGTTCACTTAGCTCATGTGAAATCACAAAGCTAGTAAACAATCCTGGCAAACAAAGAAACCTTAAGTTTTTAAAGAGACCATCATAATGTTACACAAAACACCCTACTTAAAAACTGTGGCTTAAAAGACATACCTTGCCAACTCCAGAAGTGATTTCCCATAGAAAAAGAAGGCTTCTCCACACTCATTAGCGGTCTCTCCATACTTCTTACCTCTACAAAGAGAAGAGACATCTAAGACCTGAATTAACATCTAGTCTAAAACATTCATTTCTAGTTCTTTAAACTCTAAAATGACATTTCTTCAGTAACACATCTCTCTAGGAAACCAATATTCCCCTCCTCTTGCTTTCAAGTCAAGGTCAAAGAGTTATTGCCTGGTCTCTCTACATATACATTCCAATTAACATCAATTTGCTATGGTTAGAGTATATAATCTTAAGAGACAAACTACATTAAATAGATATTTCTTCTGCTAGAAGATGGGTGTCAGTATAGGCCAGAATAGTTAAAGGACCTTTAGCTGGAACCTAAAAGACGAATAAAATATATGGAAAGACATCATGTTATAGAGGGTAAGACTCTCTGGAGTCAGACTGTCTGGGTTCAAATCACATCTCTAAACTTTAGCTGTATAACCTTAGACTCACAGTGCCTTAATGTAGAAATGTTAAGAACTGCTCAAAGATCTAAGAATTGAATTAATGTATACAAAAGTACGATGCTTAGACATACAGACAGCACTATATGTAAGTTTTAGCTATTAATCTCTAGACAGGGTGGCTCAGATCGTTAAGCATCCAACTCTTGATTTCGGCACAGGTCATCATCTCCTCATTGCGGAATGAAGCCCCATGTTGGGCTCCATGCTGATCCTGGACCCTGCTTGGAATTCTGTCTCTCCCTCTCTCTTTGCCCCTCCCCCCATTCTCAAAGTGAATAAACAAGCATTAAAAAAAGCAAAAAAAAAAAAAAGGGGGAATTAGACACGATATTAATGCAGACATCTAGGAATAAGATTCTGCTCTATTGGGAGAAGTAGTGGGGTTGAGACAAGAATGGACTGATACGACCCTGACTGAATAAGAAGGAATGAAAAAGCCAGAGGCTTTTAATCACTGTGAGCCTGAAACCCAGTTTTATTATAAGGATTTCTATTATAAGGAGGATTTCTTCAACTCAACTCCATATAACTACTCAACTCATCAGGGAACATGACTAACTTCAACTGCTACTGGTAACAGGATGTTACCTATATTGAGAAACTAGCTCAAACCAGGTCATAGGCTGAAAGGCTATTGCTTGAAGATTCAACTTAAATTTCTTCTCTTCCAGTTCCACGGATACATAAACTCTTTGGTTAAAATAAATCACTTTTGAGGCACTAAATAAAGCTAATCTGCTTCCTCATGATGTAGATATATATGGCCACCTAGTGGTAGCAGTCAACTTCCAGATAGTTGCAACAGAGAATAAAGGTGCTAACAATATGAAAACTTCTGCACTTATATCAGCATTAGTGGTAGGGTGGCCGTTATGGCTTACCTGGGACTTTTTTTTTTTTTAAGCGAGAAAAGAAAGCACTTGAGCAGGTAATGGAGGGGGGGGGGGGTGAGGGAGGGAGGGTGGGAATCTTAAGCAGGCTCCATGCTCCAAGCCTGAGCTGGGGGGGGGGGGGGGGGGGGCTCGATCCCACCCTGGGATCATGACCTGATCTAAAATCACAAGTTGGTTGCTCAACTGAATTACCCACCCAGGAGCCCCTAAGGCTTGCTTGGGACTTTGAGGAGTTTCCCCAGACACAGAACTTCCAATGTTAAATTAGAAAAGTCCCAGAACAGGGGCGCCTGGGTGGCTCAGCTGGTTGGTCGTCCAACTTCAGCTCATGATCTTGCGGCTTGTGGGCTCAAGCCCCGCATCAGGCTCTGTGCTGACCGCTCAGAGCCTGGAGCCTGCTTCAGATTCTGTGTATCTCTCTAGCTCTGCCCCTCCCCCACTCATGTTCAGGCACGTGCGCACTCTCTCCCTCTCTCAAGAATAAATAAAATATTAAAAAATAAAAAATTTAGAAAAGTCCCAGAACAAAGCAGGACAGGTTGGCCACCCTAATCAGTGGTGGCTGGAAAACAAATTACCTTACTCAGGAAAAGCAAAGACCAAAATTGCTCAGTGATATGTAAGTCTCATCATTAGTTACAGGAATAAACTTGTACATGAGAAATATCCAATCTTTTAAAATTCTTTCCCCCACAAGACAACCATATATATACATATATATACACATACATATATATTTGTATGTATATATGTATTTATATGTATTTGAGCAGAGAGAGAGGGAGAGAGAATCCTAAGCATGCTCCCCACTGACAGTACCCCACTGACAGAGCTCAATGCAGGTTCAGACCCCAAAACCATGAAATCATGACCTGAGCCAAAATCAAGAGTCAGACGCTTAACCGACTCAGCCATCCAGGCACCAGAAGACAACCTTTTAACAAACAAAATATAGCACATCATATCAAAACACAGTACTTACAAAAGACTAGCTGCTTCCTGGAATGCATTGACAGCTGCTGGAATATCCCCCATCACCAGATGTTTCTGTCCTAAACCCAACAGTTTCTTAGCTTCATTATCCACATCCAAACTGCAAGAAAAAAGTTTTTCAAGTGTCAAATACTGTTTAAAACCCACATTTTTTGGAATACCTGCTATGTATTTTTTTAATTTTTACTTTAAAGAGAGTGCAAGCAGGGAAGAAAGGCAGAGGGAAAAGAGAGAGAATCTTAAGCAGGATTCTTCACACACAGCATGGAGCCAGCATGGAGCTGGATCCCACGACCCTGGGATCATGACCTGAGACAAAATCAAGAGTCAGACAATCCACTGACTCACCCAGTGCCCTGAATACCTGCTACATTTAAACCATTATACTTTAACCTCTTTAAACCTCTGACCACTGTGGCAAGGCCTAGCTAACTCACATTTATTTATCACTATAAAATCAAAAGAAATCCTGGGACGCCTGGGTGGCTCAGTCAACTAAGCATTTAACTTCAGCTCAGGTCATGATCTCACGGTTCAAGAGTTCAAGCCCCACATGGGGCTCTCTGCTAGCAGCACAGAGCCCAGTTGGGATCCTGTCTCCCTCTCTCTCTGACCCTCTCCTGCTTGCTCTCTCTAAAAAATAAACACTAAATAAATAAATAAATAAATAAATAAATAAATAAATAAATAAACAAACAAACAAACGTCCAGCTTCTGTTCAAGTCATGACCTCACGGCTCATGAGTATTCAAAGATAGGTTAACATTTGCCAGGCATGTAATGAATAAGGAGAACTAAGTAACTTACAATTTAATATTTTAATCAATGTGAAAAACCAGAAGACATCGCTGTCAGGAGGATGCCATACTTTATATATTTTTTAAATTTTTAATGTTTATTTATTTTGAAAGAGATAGAGACAAGAGCGTGAGCAGGGGAGGGGCAGAGAGAAGGAGACACAGAATACGAAGCAGGCTCCAGGATCTGAGCTGTCAGCACAGAGCCCGATGTGGGGCTTGAATCCATGAACTATGAGATCATGACCTGAGCCAAAGTCGGACACTTAACTGACTGAGCCACCCAGGTGGCCCAAGACTATACTTTAAATTACACACAAGTATAGGGGCTTCTCTGGGTGGCTATGACCTCATGGCTCATGAGCTTCAGCCCTGTGTCGGGCTCTGTGCTGACAGCTCAGAGCCTGGAGCCTACTTCAGATTCTGTGTCTCCCTCTCTCTCTCTCTCTCTGCCCCTCCCCTGCTTGTGCTCTGTCTCTCTCTCTCTCTCTCTCTCTCTCTTTCTCTCTCTCTCTCAAGGGTGAATAAACATTTTAAAAAATAATAATTAAAATAATAATAATGATACTGTGGTGCCTGGGTGGCTCAGTTGGTTAAGCATCCGACTTCGGCTCAGGTCATGATCTTATGGCTTGTGGGTTCAAGCCCCACATCCAGCTCTGTCTTGACAGCTCAGAGCCTGGAACCTGCTTCGGATCTGTCTCCTTCTCTCTCTGCCCCTCCCCACTCATGCTGTGTTTCTCAAAAAATAAACATTAAAAAAAATTTTTTTAATAAATAATGACACTGCCCTCAAGTTATATAGTTCTTAAGTTTATGTTCCAGAGATAAAATCTAACTGTACTCTGTAAACAATCTTACCTATCCACTTTATCTGCAGAGGTAGAGGGAGCAGGAGCATCTTCTTCAATCCTGTAATGAAACATTAAGAGGAAACAAAAATGAGGTTATTTTAAGCCTGGAAATTACATAAATTAAGAAAAATATAAAGCCATAAAAAGAGGGTGCCTGGGTGGCTCAGTTGGTTAAGCATCCGGTTCTTGACTTCAGCTCAGGTCATAGCTTATAGTTCATGGCTTCAACCCCATGTTGGGCCTTATGCTGGCAGTGTGGGGCCTGCTTGGGATTCTCTCTGCCCCTCCCCCACTCTCACACTCTGGCTCTCTCTCAAAATAAATTTAAAAAAATTTTTTTAAAAAGCCTTAAGAAGAGCCACCATTTATTAAATGCCTGATAGGGTATTAAGATCTTAAAACCAATATTTACTTCTATTCAATCTTCACTCATTCAAATATCTGTTAAATACGTATTTGCTAGTCATGAGATATACTACAGTGATGGTCACATCCTAGCTTTAAGTTTATGATTAGGTGGATGAAAGTGAAGTATTTATTATAATGCAACATATGCATTACTGAAAAATCTCACATTCTGCTTAACTTCTCACTAAAAATAAATTTTCTGTTCTTTAAAAAACAAAGAAGCAAAGTTTTCAAGAACATTCATTTTTTGAAAAGTTTTAATAAGTATCTTATAAACATTTCATAGTTGTGGGGCACCTGGCTGGTTCAGTCAGCTGGGAAACCGACTGGTTCAAGTCATGATCTCATGGTTCCTGAGTTCAAGCCCTGCATCAGGCTCTGTGCGGACAGCTCAGAGCCTGGAGCCTGCTTCAGATTCTGTGTCTCCCTCTCTCTCTGCCCCTCCCCCACTTGCATGCACTTGCCCTCTCTCAAAAAGAAACAGCATGCACTTGCTCTCAAAATGAAACATTACAAACTTTTTTAATTAAAAAAAAAAAAAAACATTTCATAGTGGCGTTTACTGAAAAGGCCTAGAAATAATGACCAACTCAGTAGCAATGAGTACCCCACCCCTAGCACCCAGACTATATGCCTAAAATCCCATTCTTCACTAAAAGGAACCAAGATTCCATTGAGAAGTTAACAGATTCTAAGCTGGGACAGGGAAAATACAAAGGTGACTTTGGCTTTCATGCCAGAAAGCAACAAAGCTATTTCTAATAACGACTTAGGAGTTCTATATACTTATGGTCATGCCAAAAGGAATTATAAAGCAAATATGGGGAATCCAGGGAAAAGCAGATGAATAGTTCTTTGTGCCATTTTTGCAACTTTTCTATAAATTTGACATGTTTCATAATAATTTACAAAAATATTACAAAAGCAGATTCAAGAGCCAGCCTGGATAAAATCCCACTGGTGAAAAGAGTCAGTTTGAGCACCAAAAAAACAACAGCTACAATGGATTGAAAACTTCGAATGTTTAAATCGATGCACTCTCAATGACACAAACAAAAACAAAGAACTCATTATCTTTGAAGAATAATAGGAAACCACTGCATTATTCTGAAAATTAGTAAATAAAGTGAGAGAAAAAGCTACAATACAATTGTATTTGCATTTTCTTTACAATACAGTTGTATTTAGACAGGCTTTAAGATATGGTTGATTTAAGTTACTACTTAGGAATCCTGTAGATTATTTGGTATCAACTTAAATTCTTGCCATTTTAACCTGCTCTACTATCAGTTTTCATGTATATCCCACAAGTAATATCCAGAGAAGGATATCATTTATATCATTTATAAATGTGCCCCCAAAGCACACCAGATCTCAAATGAGACCCAAGAATGCTGTTAACTGGTGAAATGGAGAAAAGGAAAAGAAAGAACACACAGAAAGAGGCAACCTGACTACCAGGTACTTTTTACTACCAAGTATTACTCAGAAGCAATAAATTAGAATTGGGAGTACATACCACAAGAAAGCTAGAAATATAATAAATAGAAGCTTAAAAGATAGGGGCGCCTGGGTAGCTCAGTCGGTTTAAGTTTTTGATTCTTGATTTCGGCTCAGGTCATGATCACATGATTTGGGAGTTCGAGCCCGGCATCTGCACTGATAGTGCAGAGCCTGCCTGGGATGCTCGTGTGGGCACTCTCTCTTCCCTCCTTCCGTCTCTGTTTCTGCACCCCCTCCCCCCAATAATCTCTCTCTTAAAATAAATAAATTTAAAAAAAAATTTTTTTAAAGGAAGCTATAGGGGCGCCTGGGTGGCTCAATCAGTTAAGTCTCTGACTTTTGGTTCTGGTCATGACCTCATAGTTCGTGGGTTCAAGCATCAGGGTCTGTGATGATAGCCCAGAGCCTGGAGCCTTCTTCAAATTCTGTTTCCCTCTCTGCTCCTCCTGTGCTCACACTCTGTCTCTCTCTCAAAAATAAAATAAACATTAAAAAGTTTTTTAAAAAAATAATGAAATAGGGGCGCCTGGGTGGCTCAGTCAGTTGAGCATCCAACTTCACCTCAGGTCATGATTTCACGTTCATGGGTTCAAGCCCCACATAGGGCTCTGTGCTGACAGTTCAGAACCTGGAACCTGCTTCGGATTCTGTCTCCCTCTCTCTTTGCCCCTCCTCTACTCACACTCTCTCTCTCTAAAATAAACATTAAAAAAAATTTCTAATAAAAAATAAAATAATAATAGTAATAATAATTAAAATAAAAAGGAAGATATGGAAGATTAAAAGGGCTCTCCCATTAGACAATTACTGACTCTCTCACACACATACACACAGAATGGAGTCCATTAGTTTTTCAAACTGGACTTTCTTCTTGTTTAGCTGTAACAAACTTATAAAGAAATGAAATAACACAAGCAAAATGGACAAAACAAATGATCAATGAAAAAACAGCTTACTCAATTCAGTAAATATTTAAATTCAACAGACATTTTAATTTTAGTGCCTACTGTATGCATTGGAGACCGTCTCCAACCAAACATTAAAACAGTAGAGGGGACACTTGTTTAGAAGGACAGAGAAAGGGAGGAGAGATGACATGACAGGTGGGGACTAACTATATTGGAGTCAGAGTCCTAGAAAATGCTTAAATGCTTTGAAGATTAAAATAAAATTTAAAAAAAAGTCAGTTACTTTCAGCAGAATCCCAAATCTTTGCTTCCAACTCCTAATCCTTTTGTGAATATATTAGTCAACAAGTTTGATGAAAAGCCCTGAGGAATGGGGAAAAACCGGGTTGAAAATAGAGAGACTTCAAAGCTAGAGCCATAGGGATGAGGCACAGTTTAAAAGGCAGTATTTAGCTGCAGGTAAGTAAGCAGACAGATAATCTGCCCAGAATCCTGGAATTATGGCTTTGGATCCTTATCTACAAACACTTTCTGACCTAGCCAGTGATGTCTAACCCCTTAGTGAAGTTAGTCATTCTGGGCAGATTCCAACACATAGCTCCTCAAATTACCAGTGGTTGAAGGACCAGATTTTTTATTTCCAGTGTACAACAGATGGGTTTTTTGTTGTTAACAATCACTCCTTGCTGTATTTTTTAAAATTTATTTATTTCAGGGGCACCTGGGTGGCTCGGTGGGTTAAGTGTCCGACTTTGGCTCAGGTCACGATCTCACAGTCTGTGAGTTCGAGCCCCGCGTCAGGCTCTGTGCTGACCGCTCAGAGCCTGGAGCCTGTTTCAGATTCTGTGTCTCCCTCTCTCTCTGCCCCTCCCCTGTTCATGCTCTGTTTCTGTCTCAAAAATAAATAAACGTTAAAAAAAATGTTTTTTTCATTTTATTTATTTTTAGTAATCTCTATACCCAATGTGGGGCTCAAACTCACAACCCCGAGATCAAGAGGCATATATATGCTCTTCCAACTGAGCCAGCCAGGCACCCCATCAAATGGATTTTTATAAAATAATGCTCACTCCAGGGGTACCTGGCTGGCTCAGGTGGTTAGGCATCCGACTCTTGATTTCCACTCAGGTCATAATCTTGCAGTTGTGAGATCAAACCTGCACTGAGCATGGAGCCTACTTGGGATTCTCTCTGCCTCTTGTTCTCTGCCCTCCCCCATTCACACTTTCTCAAAATAAATTTTAAAAAATTATGCTTACTCCAAATTTTTATACTTCTCTCTGTAGACCAGTAACAAACAGTTCACAAACCACATTAGTCTATGGACCACACAATGTAGTAGTAACATTAAATGTCCAAACAGAGTATGAGCACTAAAAACAAACACATGAATGCTACATATACATGCTACAAACACTGAGGTACTCCAGTGGCAACAAAAATACACAAAATGTTTTATATCCCACACAAATGAGGGGTAAGGTGCAGTACTATTTAACTTTCACTGTTAGCCATGATGGAAGTTAACAGGTACCAGATTCAACCCCCCACCTCAAAAAAATAAAAAAAATGGCCAAGTACATGAAACATCAGTTTTCAACACTGAACAGTAGTAGCACAGGACAGTGATCTGAGAGAAGGGAAACAAATGAGATGAGTCCTACAAGTGTCCCCAACTTACTGCCTACAGAATTTTATTCACAGCATAGAGGAGCAACCCAAAAGGAGTATTGTCTCACAGAATTGAGACAAGAGTTTGGGGCTTGGAGAGGCCTTGGTGGCTAGAATTTACAGGACAGAGATAGCAAGCTCAGATATCTGCAGAACATTCCCTCCAGCCTTTGGCTAACTGCTAATCAGCTTCTGCTTGAGAAAACTGAGGCCTATATAAGAATTACTTAGAAATGAGTAGATGAAACAATCTTCAGATATCACATAGGGTCTAGAATAACTCATGTTCCCAATAGCCAAGGTAGAAAGACCTATACCACACAGGGCAAGTACTGCTTTAGTAATGGAGTTAAATTAACACTGGAGACCTGTTCCAGGCCTGCCTAACAAAACATAAAGGCAATCCTCAATAGGACCAAACCGTTTCCAAGTAACTGCCTCCCAGAGTCAAAACAAACAACATACATACAGGGGCACCTGGGTGGTTCAGTCCGTTGAGCATCTGAGTTGATTTTGGCTCAGGTCATGATCCCAGGGTTGTGGGATCAAGCCCTGCATGTGGCTCCTGCTTAAGATTCTCTCTCCCCCGCTCTTGTCCCTCTCCCCCACTCATGTTCATCAAAACAAAACACACACAAAAAAACAAAAACCCAGCACTGCAACAAACCTCACAATGTCTGGTAAGTTACATAAGTAAAAAATTATCAGGCAAACAAAGAAGCAAGGAATTAAAATCCATAATAAAGAAAGGATATTCAATAGAAACAGACCCAAAAAGGACATAGATGACAGAACTAGACAAGGACATTAAGACAGTTATTTAAAATGTATTTCACATGCTCTGGGGCATTTGGGTGGCTCAGTCAGTTGAGAGTCCAACTTCAGCTAAGGTCATGATCTATCTCATGGTTTGTTGAGTTCAAGTCCCACATAGGGCTCTCTGCTATCAGCGCAGAGCCTGCTTCAGATCCTCTGTTGCCCTTGCCCCCGAGCATCTCTCAAAAATAAATAGAAAAATTTAAGAAAATGTATTCCACATACTCAAGAATGTAAAGCAAAGCATGAGCAGGAGACAAATAGAAGATACTTTAAAAAACAAAGAGAAAGACTCAAGTCAAAACTTCTGGAGACAAAAATACACTTAATAGGATTAACATCAATCAGACTGTGAAGAAGAACATTATCAGGAATTAAAGATACTTGGGGCACCTGGCTCCCTCAGTCGGAAGTGCATGTGACTCTTGATCTTGGGGTTGTGAGTTTGAGACCGATATTGAGTATAGAGATTACTTAAATAAACAAACTTAAAAAAAAAGAATTCAAAAACAGCAGTAGAAACTACCTAAATAAAAACACAAAGATTTAAAAAAACAAAAAGAACAGGGGTGCCTGGGTGGCTCATTCGGTTAAGCATCTGACTTCTTGGTTTCTGCTCAGGTCATGATCTCACAGTTCATGAATTCGAGCCCCGCATAAGGCTCTCTGTTTTGGATCCCATCTCCCCCTCTCTGACTCTCCACTGTTCTCTTTCTCTCTCAAGAATAAATAAACATTAAAAAAAAAAAAATAGAACTTTGTGAGTATGAAACACTAAGCATACAAACATACATGTTGACTGGCTGCCTGAAGGGATATGGATAGGAAAGGAAATATTTTTTTTTTTAATTTTTTTTAATGTTTATTTTTGAGACAGAGAGAGACAGAGCATGAACGGGGGAGGGTCAGAGAGAGGGAGACACAGAATCTGAAACAGGCTCCAGGCTCTGAGCTGTCAGCAGAGCCGGACACGGGGCTTGAACTCACTGACTGTGAGATCATGACCTGAGCCGAAGTCGGCTGCTTAACCGACTGAGCCACCCAGGCGCCCCCGGAAAGGAAATATTTAAAGGAATGGAGGAAAATACTTAAATGATGGCAAAACCAAAACAAACACAATAAAAACAATAAGCAGTAAGTTTACAAAATAAACAATGGCAGAAAACTTGCCAGTTTTGATGAAAAGTATAAATCTCAGATCCAAAAAACAAACCCCAAGCAAAAGAAATATGAAAAAACACACACCAAAGCATTTCATAAATTGCTAAAAGGACTTGTGGCTGGCTCAGTTGGTATGGCATGCAACTCTTAATCTCAGGGTCGTGGGTTCCAGACCCACGCTGGGTGTAGGAATTATTTAAAAATAAGTCTTTAAAAAAAAATTTTTTTTAACATTTATTCATTTTTGAGAGTGACAGAGACAGAGCATAAGCAGGGGATGGGCAGTGAGAGGGAGACATAGAATCCGAAGCAGGCTCCAGGCTCCCAGCTGTCAGCACAGGGCCAGACGCGGGGCTCAAACTCATGGACTGAGAAATCATGACCTGAGCTGAAGTCAAACGCTTAACCAACTGAGCCACCCAGGCACCCCAAAAATAAAAGTCTTTTTTAAAAGTTTCAGAAAACCAGTGATGGGAAAAAAACATAAAAATCAGGCAAAAGGAAAAAAAAGAGACTTGTATAATCAGAGTAACAAATTTAAGAATGACAACTTGTTAGAAACAATGTAAGCCAAAACATAGTAGTCAGATCTCTAAAATGGGGGAGGGGGAGGGGTGGGCAAAATACAAAAAAATATCAACCTATTTTGTAGCTAATGAAGTATCTTTGAAATACAAGAAATAAATCCTCTTCATGAAAAAAATACTAAAAGAAGTCTAGACAGAGAAAAAATAATACCGGGTAGAAATTTGGATCTACACACCCAAAAAAAGAAGTTTGTATATACATAAATAAAAAGCATTGACAACAGTAAATGAGGATTGTAAATATATCTTTATTTATATTTATATAAATTTTTATATTTTATATATATATTTTAAAATATATATAATAAATTATATATATTTATAAATATAAATAATATCTTTATTTTTTAAAACTTTTTTTTGAGAGAGAGACAGTGAACAGGGGAGGGTGAGAGAGAGAGAAAGAGAGACACATAGAATCCAAAGCAGACTCCAGGCTCTGTCAGCTCTAACCAAAGGTGAAAAATCTACACACTGGAAACTATAGAAAGCTTATGAAAGAAATTGAAGACACACACACACACACACAGGAAAAATATTCCATGCTCCTGGATTGGAAGAACAAATATTGTTAGAACGTCATTACTACCCAAAGCAATCTACACATTCAATACAATCCTTATCAAAGTAACACCAGCATTCTTCACAGAGCTACAACAAACAATCCTAAAATTTGCAGGGAACCAGAAACGACTCAATAGCCAAAGCAATCCTGAAAAAGAAAACCGAAACCGGAGTCATCACAATCCCGGACTTCAAGACGTATTGTATTACAAAGCTGTAATCAAGACAGTATGGTACTGGCGCAAAAGCAGACATTCAGATCAATGGAACAGAATAGAGAACCCAGAAATGGACCCACAAACATATGGCGAACTAATCTTTGACAAAGCAGGAATTGAATATCCATTGAAATAAGACACTCTCTTCCGCAAATGGTACTGGGAAAACTGGACAGTGACATGCAGCAAAATGAACCTGGACCACTTTCTTACACCATATACAAAAATAAACTCAAAATGGATGAAAGACCTAAATGTAAGACAGGAAGCCATCAAAATCCTCGAGGAGAAAGCAGGCAAAACCTTTTTGACTTCGGCAGCAGCAATTTCTTACTCAACATGTCTCCAGAGGCAAGAAAAACAAAAACAAAAACAAACTGTTGGGACTTCATCAAAATAAAAAGTTTTTGCACAGCAAAGGAGACAATCAGCAAAACTAAAAGGCAACCAACAGAATGGGAGAAGATATTTGCAAACGACATATCAGATAAAGGGTCAGTATCCAAAATCCATAAAGAACTTACCAAGCTCAACACCCAAAAAACAAATAATCCACTGAAGATATGGGCAAAAGACAGGAATAGACTTCTCCAAAGACGACATTCAGATGGCTGACACATGAAAAAATGCTCAACATCACTCATCATCAGGGAAATACAAACTAAAACCACAATGAGATACCACCTCACACCAGTCCGAATAGCTAAAATGAACAACTCAGGCAACAACAGATGTTGGCGAGGATGCAGGGAGAGAGGATCTCTTTTGCACTGCTGGTGGGAATGCAAACTGGTGCAGCCACTGTGGAAAACAGTATGGAGGTTCCTCAAAAAATTAAAAATAGAACTACCCTACGACCCAGCAATTGCACTAGTAGGTAGAAACAGGTGTGCTGTTTCAAAGGGGTATGTGCACCCCAATGTTTATAGCAGCGCTATCAACAATAGCCAAAGTATGGAAAGAGCCCAAATGTCCACTGACCGATGAATGGATCAAGATGATGTGGGGTACACACACACACACACACACACACACACACATATACACACACACACACACACACACACACTGGAGTATTACTAGGCAATCAAAAAGAACGAAACCTTGCCATTTGCAACTACATGGATGGAGCTAGAGGGTGTTATGCTAAGCAAAATTAGAAAAAGACAGGATTTTGGAAGACTATTGCCCAGAAGAAAAGATGTTTGGTTTTCACAAGCCAAAGATGTACCGAAGTATAGAGGGCTGCTGTATTTGCAGAGCTAAGTCCTCCAGTTCTCGATTCACTGACAGTAAACGCTATGAAAAGGACTTCCAGAGCTCTTTTGGGTCGCATGAGACTGGTTCAGGAGACATCTGTAATGCCTGTGTCCTGCTTGTGAAAAGATGGAAGAAATTGCCAGCAGGATCACAAAAAAACTGGAATCATGTGGTAGATGCAAGGGCAGGACCCAGTCTGAAGACAACATTGAAACCAAAGAAAGTGAAAACTTTATCTGGAAACATGATAAAAAGCAACCAAATCAGTAAACTACAGAAGGAATTCAAACGTCACAATTCTGATGCTCACAGTACCACCTCAAGTGCCTCCCCAGCTCAGTCTCCTTGTTATAGTAACCAGTCGGATGATGGCTCAGATACAGAGATGGCTTCTGGCTCTAACAGAACGCCATTTTTTTCCTTTTTAGATCTCACATACTGGAAAAGACAGAAAATACGTTGTGGGATTATCTATAAAGGCCGTTTTGGAGAAGTTCTCACTGACACACATCTATTCAAGCCTTGCTGCAACAATAAGAAAGCAGCTGCTGAGAAGCTGGAGGAGCAGGGGCCAGAGCCTCTGCCCATCTCCACTCAGGAGTGGTGACTGAGGTTTAGGTAGAAGGGGAACAAAAAAACGATTTAAATTTTGGAAAGAAAACAAAGCAACAAAACCCTCCTATTTTTAACTTGGATACCTGCTATTCTGCCAAAAGACACTTTCTAGAATAGTTTTGAATGGGTTGTTATTTCTCCTCCAGTTCCACAAACTCTGAAGCCAGTGTCTAGCTTACTAAAAGAAAAAAAGTACACATAACATTTAAGATGCTGAGTATTTCACAGGAAAGCTGATGCTGCTGTAAAGTGCTCTTTAAGTCTTTTTTTTTTTTAAGCCCCTTCTAATGAATGAATCTAGGGGAATTTCAGGGGACAGAGATGGGATTTGTTGTATGATAAACGTATGTAGTTTTAGTCTTTCTATATTCAGAAGCAGTGTTGGGCATTTTTAAGATGGCTGGCTATACTTGTTTTCCTTCATGATAATAAATTTGTCATAACTCAGTAACATGGACTTGCCCCAAGAGGTAGTTGTCAATAATTTAAGGTCTTGCCAAAGTTCTGATGATTCAAGCCTGTACTACTGAATATTAAGCAGGACAGACTAAGCTCTCTGGTGCAAATGCCTCGAAGGAGTAGTTTCTAAACATACAGAGAGGTAACTTGAGTGTATATGTTTCATCCTCTGTCACCTCCCTCCATATTCATTTTTGATAAAGATTTTAATCTATATTGAAACTTCTAAAGCAGAATCAAAGCTCCTCTGGGGAAATGTCAAGTTTTAGGATGAGCAATCCTAAATGAAGAGAACCAAAGCATTGCCGCATGGTAGAGATCACATTCTATTAAAAATGTTAAATTATCTAAAAAAAATGTTCACGTCTTCAGGATGGCACACACAAAAAACAAAGGTTAATGCTGCTTGGGGCACATTTCTTAGAGGGCTTGCCTAGTGTGTAAATAATTGACTTTTGTTTGTGTTACATGACTGGGGACTTCATTGAAAATCTGCGCAATTCAGTTTTAGCTCTGGATTACTTCAGTTGACCTTTGTGAAGGTTTTGTCTGTGTAGAGTGAGTTGGGGTTGTTTGACTGGTTTTAACCTATTAGGGTCTGGGGTTTTTGTTTTTTTTTTTTTTCCACTCTATATTAAAGTAAAATTCTAAAAGAAAAGAAGTGTGTGTTAATGCTGAGTGGGCTGGTTTAGGTTTGACTTCTTTTAGTCAGGCTTTGCGAACATTGAAATGTTAGATGATGCATCCTGAACACGGAGCTCTTTGATTCCAAAATCTTCATTTGAGGCCTTTTTACCTGAACCCAAACCAAAGTACTGTCATTGCCTCTTTTCTAAACGTTCAGGAATAACCTATCACCGGTTCAGACCTCTCATAATTAGGGAGGATCATTTGCCTACCTTATAATAACATGACTCAGTGCTTATTTTTAAAACTGGATTTTAAAAATTACATAGTATAAATAACAGTAAGGAGTGAGCCATTTTTTACGGGCACCATATAGTTTTATAATTCTTAATCTAAACTTAAAATTTTATATTTCTTCCTTATGGCAAAAACTACAAGCCACCATATGCACAGATTACACCATGAGTTGGGTTGGCTCTCCCACAGCCTCTGAGGTGAATTACAAGAGTCCCAGCCATTATCATATTCCTCCTGTTGTTTCCAAATGGTTTTTTTTTTATTTTTTGGTACATTTTGGCTACAGTATTGGTGGTAGAATATACTATAATATGGATCATCTCTACTTCTGTATTTATTTATTACCAGACCTCAACCACAGCCTTCTTTTTCCCCTTCCACCTCTTTGCCTGTAGGATGTACT
The DNA here is from genome assembly GCF_027475565.1 of Acinonyx jubatus. Lineage (NCBI taxonomy): Eukaryota > Metazoa > Chordata > Mammalia > Carnivora > Felidae > Acinonyx > Acinonyx jubatus. The sequence continues at coordinate 35,589,360 of NC_069381.1, read as the reverse complement.
ATATGTAGTCATGCACTTTGTATTAATATATTAGAAATCTACAAATCTGTTTTGTACTTTTTATACTGTTGGATACTTATAATCAAAACTTTTATTAGGGTATTGAATAAATTTAGTCTTACTAGAAAATAAAAAAAAAATTAGAGAAAGAAAATGGCCTACGACTTCACTCATAGGAGGAATTTAAGATACAAAACAGATGAACATAAGGGAAGCAAAAATAAGAACAGGGAGGGGCAGGGTGTCTGTCGATTAAGAATCAGACATCAGCTCAAGTCATGATCTCACACTTCATGGGTTTGAACCCCATATCTGGGTCTTTTCATTCCAGCTTGGAGCCTGGAGCCTACTTCGGATTCTGTCTCCCTCCCTCTCTGCCCTTCCCCTGCTCGTGCTCTCTCTCAAAAATAAGTAATAAAACATTAATTAATTAATTAATTAATAAAACAGGGAAGGGGACAAAAGACTCTTAAATACAGAGAACAAACTGAGGGTTGCTGGAGGGGTTGTGGGTGGGGATGGGCTAAATGGGTAAGGGGCATTAAGGGGCATTAAGTGCTTGTTGGGCCAAGCACTGGGTGTTATTTATACATAAGGGATGGATGAATCACTGGAATCTACTTCTGAAATAATTATTGCACTATATGCTAACTTGGATATAAATTTAAAAATAAACAAAATTAAAAATAAACAAACAAACATACAAACAACTCTCTCCATAGCATGTATCTTTTGAAAAACAGTTACTTTCTCATTTGTTAACAGATCAATTTTATCTTAGGGCACCTGGCTAGCTCAGTCAGTACAGCAAACAACTCCTGATCCTGGGTGGTGAGTTCAAGCCCCACACTGGGCCAAGAGCTTACTTAAAAACAAAACAAAACAAAACAACACAACATTATCTTAAACAGTTTATTTTCAAAGTATCTGCTAATGGGTTTACTACTGACAACCATTGTTTTCAACCTAATGTGGCTAACAAAGAGCTAGGAATACAAACTATAAAAGGGTCAATTCTGCTATTGTCTTGCTATTTGTGCTTGCATTATCACCTTCAATCCACCATTTCTAAGCCCAGAATCTTTTAAACACATTGTCCATTTTTATAAGAGCTAGTTTAAAACTGGAAAAAAAAGTCCTATCTAGACTTACCATGGTGATCATTTGGTAATATGTACAAATGTTGGATTGCTATGTTGTACACCTGAAACTACTGTCAATTATATCTCAAGTTCTTTAAACCTAATCTTAATGGGTAAAGATGTGGCACATATACATAATGGAATATTACTCAGCCATAAACAAGAGCAAGATCCTGGTGCCTGGATGGCTCAGCTAGTTAAGCCCCCAACTCCTGGTTTCAGCTCAGGTCATGATCTTGCGGGTCTCCCCCACATCGGGCTCTGCGAGCCTACTTGGGATTTCTCTCTGCCACTCCCTGGCTCATTTTCTCTCTCTCAAAATAAATAAACTTAAAGAAAAAAAAAAGGGAGCAAGATCTTGGGGTGCCTGGGTGGCTCAGTCGGTTAATCATCCAACTCTTGATTTCAGCTCAGATCATGATCTCACAAATCCTGAGTTCGAGCCCCACCCTGGGCCCTGCACTGACAGTGCAGGAGCCTGTTTGGGATTCTCTCTCCCCCTCTCTCTCTGCCCCTCCCCTGCTTGTGTGCTTGCTCTCTCTCTCTCAAAATAAATAAAAGAAAAAGCAAGATCTTGCCATCTACAACACCATGGATGGATCTAGAGGGTATAATGCTAAGTGAAATAAGTCAGAGAAAAACAAGTAACATTTTAGTCTTATGTGGAATTTAAGAAACAAAACAAATGAACAAAGAAAAAAGACAAATCAAAAAACTGGACTCTTAACTATAGAGAACAAATTGATGGTTACCAGAGGGAAGGTGGGGGGGGGGGGGGAGGGTGAAATAGGTGAAGGGGATTGAGAGTACACTGATCGTGATGAGCACTGAGTAATGTATAGAATTGAACTGCTATATTCACTACTACACCTAAACTGCTACACCTAAAACTGATATAGCACTGTAGGTTAATTACACTGGAATTAAAATTTTTGAAGTAAAAATAACAATAAATCACCCTACAGATATACTAGTCCATGGTTTATTACAAGGTATTCACTGTAGCACTATTTGTAATAATACTGGAAACAACTCAAATGTCTATCAATAGCAAATTTGTTATGAGATACCCACAGAATAGAATACAAGGCAGTCATAAAAAGTTAAGGGGGGCCTGGGTGGCTCACTCAGTTAAGTGTCTAACTTCATTCAGCTCAGGTCATGATCTCACAGTTCATGAGTTTGAGCCCCACATTGGACTCTGCACTGATGGTGCAGAGCCTGCTTGGGATTCTCTCTCTCTCCCTCTCTCTCTGCCCTTCCACTCTCTCTCAAAATAAATAAAATTAAAAAAAAAAATTAAGAAGGGGTGCCTGGGTGGCTCAGTCGGTTGAGCATCTGACTTTGGCTCAGGTCATGATCTCGCAGTCCGTGAGTTCAAGCCCCTCATCGGGCTCTGTGCTGACAGCTCAGAGCCTGGAGCCTGTTTCAGATTCTGTGTCTCCCTCTCTCTCTCACCCTCCCCTGTTCATGCTCTGTCTGTGTCTCAAAAATAAATTAAAAAAAAAAAAATTAAGGAAAATCTAAGGTAACTATGCCCTGATGAATGATCTCCAAGACATATTGCTAAATGTTCAGAAATGTGTCAAATAGGCTACCGTTTATACAACAATGTAGAATTAATAACTACATACCATTTGTTTTTATATGCAGAAGGTTGTCTTTGAGGAACATATAATAAATTCCCACTTGAGAAGAAAAACTATGCAACTAGAAAATAACGGGTAGAAGGACATTTCACTGTATAACGATCCTTATGGATTTTGAATCAGGAATGTATTTTCTATTAAAAATTAAAATATTTCTTAAAAATCTGATACCTGCCAATATGGCCTTACCTTCTCACACAATCAGCTGGAGCTAAATAGTGACCACTCACTTTAAGGAAGGAGAATGTACTACAATCCCCATCACCTTTTTTTTTTCTTTTTTTAATGTTTACTTCTTTTTGAGAGAGGGAGACAGAGAATCCCAAGCAGGCTCTGCGCCGTCAGCACAGAGCCAATTCTGGGTTTGAACTCACAAACTGTGAGATCATGACCTGACTCAAAATAAAGAGTCAGATGCTGGGGCGCCTGAGTGGCTCAGTCAGTTAAGCGTCTGACTTTGGCTCAGGTCATGATCTCAAGGTTCATGAGTTCAAGCCCCGCATCGGGCTCTGTGCTCACAGCTCAGAGCCTGGAACCTGCTTCAGATTCTGTGTCTCCCTCTCTCTCTGGCCCTTCCCCTCTTGAGCTCTGTCTCTCTCTCAAAAATAAATAAACATTAAAAATAATAATAATAAAAATAAAGAGTCAGATGCTTAATCGACTTAGCCAGCAGCCCCCTGCCATTACTTATTTTTATCTGGCCCTCTAAGCTTAACATTTCTAAATTCTGTTATAGAACACCACACTACTAAACATTGGTAACTGTCTGGAAATGAGAAAAGGAGAGAGCCCAGAATTCTTATTTCTGGGGTTGGGAAACTTGAGTGCTATCCAACCAAAATAAGGTACAAGAACATTAGTGAAAATTGGAAGACTTAGGTTTTAAGACAAGTTGATTTTGAAGTGCTTATCGAACAACTAAATGGATAACATCCAATAGGCAATTCAGAGCAAACATTTGACTGCCAAACATAATACATGTAGCACCTATTCATTTTCATTTAATCCTCTCACAAAAAACAAAAACAAAACCTGTGGCAGATGGCAATGCTCCTATTTTACAGAGAAATTACTTATCTAAGTAAGTAAGTGATTTAGTAACCTATATGACCCTATCACATTTCATAGTATATTTCAATTGCCTATTGACTTTCTGTACTGTGCAAGAGGATTAAGCTTTAAGGAAAAACATCCTATCTCTCTCATTCTAGCTGTATACTAGTACCAGGCACAAGGTCTAGGCACCTAGTCAGTATTTGTTAAAATAAATGACCAATTCTGAATCACTAGGGTAGGATTAGGGCAAGTGACTTTGCCACTTAGCATGTGAGGTGCTTCAGTTTCCTCAACTATAATTAATATAGTACCTAACTCCTAGGGTTTGTTTTGAAAATCAAATGAGAAAGTTCATAAAGTACTTCATTCAAGGCTTGACATATAACAAATCAATAACAGCAATTATCAACAATGAAACAGAGGTAAGGAACAGAGGTAGTATCAAAGGGAAATAAAATTAGGAGGTAATGACTGGTATCAGCTGCAGCAAAAAAGTTAAGTAAAAAGCTAAGAATAAGACTAATTTAGCATGTAGACAATCAATGATTACTTTTAGTAATGTTTAGAAGGCATGAAGGGAAAGAAGCTGGACTGATACAAGCTGAACTAATGTGTATACTCACTGCATACCTGCCCTATTAGATTGTGTATGATGACCAGAAACTGAGACTCTGAATTCATCTTTGTATCTCTAAAACCTAACACATTAAAATATATGGTAAAATCCTGGTTTGTGAGCATAGTTTATTCAAGAAACATGCTTATAACCCAAAGCACTTGTATATCAAAGCGAATTTCCCCATAAGAAACAATGGAAACTCAGATGATTTGTTGTACATCCCAAAAATATTCATACAAAATAGGTTAATACTGTAATGCAAAATAATAAAGAAAAATAAACATATTAACCTTCACTTACCTTTGAAAATCTTCATGGCTGGTGTGAAGGAGAGAAGAGAGAGGAGGATTATTATTGTATAGGATGACTTTCGCTATGACGAACAGAATCAGTTATCTACTGGTTCAATGGATTCTTCTCCTGCATAGGGGCCAGTGTATACACTGGCACAGATGGTGACTACAGGACAGTATTAATTAATAAACTCTTGTCATATACTGTACTTAACGTAACTGGCAAGGGGCACTGGGGTGGCTCAGTTGGTTGAGTGTCCGACTTGGGCTCAGGTCATGATCTCACAGCTTGTGAGTTCGAGCCCCACGTCAGGCTCTGTGCTGACAGCTTGGAGCCTAGAGCCTGCTTTGGATTCCATGTCTCCCTCTCTCTCTGCTCCTAACCCACTCACATTCTGTCTCTGTCTCTCTCAAAAATAAATAAACATTAAAAAAAAAAAATTTTTTTAATGTAACTGGCAATAAGGCAGCACAGGAAAGGGTCTATTATCTGCAGGCAGCCTGACCTATAATGAAGCAAATCATTCCTGAGCTTACTCTTGTGTTGAAAAGCAAAGGACTGTCCATAGGTGCTTTGAAGTGACAAAAAATACAGTAGTGCCAGGTGTGGGGTACCTTCCAATGTTCTGAAAAAAATCACTGATCTCTGCCAAATACCACAGCCTGAGACCAAGCATCTGAGCATAGGAGACAATCACCCATAATCCCGCAGTGAGAGAAGAACCATTGGTTCAATTGTGATGTGACATTCAGCACCACGTACTATTAGTATTGCAAGACATTACTCATTTATCAAGTTAAATTTTATTAGAAATGTTTGCTCGTCTTGCAGAACACTCACAGAACAAGTCACTCACAATCTAAGGTTTTACTGTATATTAAATATATCTGCTAAATGGTTAAACAGAAAGGAAGAAAAGGGGATCTAGGAAGGCAGATTCTTGTCTAAAGAAGTTTGGCTCTCAATCGGAAGAAGCTAAACAGATATATGATGGAGTAATGGTTTTTAAATGCATTCATGTTAGGACGTTTGAACGCAAGAGATGCTGCCATGTGACGGGGAAGGGGAAGCATCAAGAGACCAAATAGGTAATTGCTGCTGAACAATTAAATATTCGGGGGGGGGGGGGGAGGGGGGAATCTCCAATGGTTATCTTCAAGATGTTTTTTAATATAAACCCCCTATGAAGACACTGTACTATATTCAGACTTTTCTTGTATAAAACCTTTAAGTTCCACAAGAGGGAGGTGTCAACCCTCTAACCATCTATTTTTGTGTCTGTTATTGCCAAGCATCTGAATGAACATTCTAAGAAAACATACAACAGTACTGAATGGGCTCATTTTAAATTCTTGGCCACAGGGGTGCATGGGTAGCTCAGTCGGTTAAGCGTCCAACTCTTTGTCTTTTTTATTTTTGAGAGAGAGAGAGAGAGAGAGAGAGAGAGAGAAAGTGAAAGAGAACACGCACACAAGCAGGGGAGGGGCACAGAGAGGGAGACACAGAATCTGAATCAGGCTCCAGATTGAGCTGTCAGCACAAAGACAGACATGGGGCTTGAACCCACAAACCCTAAGATTGTGACCTGAGCCAAAGTCAGAGGCTTAACCGATTGAGCCACCCAGGCGCCTCAAGCATCCAACTCTTGAGTTCAGCTCAGGTCATGATGCCAAGGTCGAGGAATCGAGCCCCCATATCTAGTTTTACGCTGAGCATGGAGCCTGCTTAAGATTCTCTCTCTGCACCCCCCCACCCTAACACTACATTCTTGGCCACAAACCCAAAACAGAGACAACAATGGCAATCCTACCACACATCCCCTATGTGTTTTTTTCCCACTCTCCATAATGACTATTTCTTCTTCAAATGTCCTACATCATACTACATTCCTCCTTGCTTCAAAACAGAACTTGCCCCACACTTCACTAAGCAAACAGAAACAGACCTTTCTCCACCACGCCAAAATTACCAACCTGCTAACCCTATTTTCTGCTATCCTTATTTCTATGAATAAAGTTTCTGTACTAGAATCTTCATATAGCTGCTCCTTGTCATTCATATCTCATAATGGCAATATCTGACCATGCAGTCTAAATTAATCACCCAGTTACTTTCACCTTAAAATGGGTAAATGAAGACAATCATCTGCATACATTTTATCACTGACATTCTAGAATCTATGTATTTACAGTCTATAGTCCAGTAGTGGAGACTCCATCTGACATGACAAGAGGTACCTCTTCTCTTTTTCTAAATTTTTTAACGTTTACTTTTGAGAGAGCGAGAGAAGGGCAGAGAGAGAGACACAGAATCCAAAGCAGGCTCCAGGCTTCACCCTGTCAACACAGAGCCCATCGCGGGGCTGGAACCCACCGACCACGAGACCATGACCTGAGCTGAAGTCAGATGCTTAACCGACTGAGCCACCCAGGCACACCACCTCTTCTCTCTCCTTAACCACAGTACCTCTAGTAACTGAAACAAATGATCAGTAAATATAGGGGAAATATGCTTATAACCTGGGAGACAAGAAAACTGCTTCACAAAATTCTTCTAAAAGAATGAAATCTTAACTTGCACAATCTCCCCCACTACTGCCACCATGAGAAATGGGAAAAACCAGGGCCCACAGTGGCAACCAGAAAATACAGTTTTCCAGATACCTAGTCATCATAGAAATTTATTATCATCTATCATCCACTCTAGATTTTAAGGTACCCTTACACATAAATGTAAGCTCAACGTCTGCCTATGATAGAATGGATAAAGTAGGACATATTCATACAGTGAAGCAATATACAGCAGAAATCACTGAAACAGTATGTAATGTGAACAATTCTCACAAAGTTGAATAAAAGAAAACCAGACATTATCAGGGCACCTGGGTGGCTCAGTTGGTTGGGCAACCGACTTCAGCTCGGGTCATGGTCATGATCTTGCAGTTTGTGAGTTCGAGCCCCACCTTGGGCTCTGTGCTGACAGCTCAGAGCCTGGAGCCTGCTTTGGATTCTGTGTCTCCCCCTCTCTCTCTGCCCCCTCCCCTGCTCACACTCTGTCTCTCAATAATAAACATTAAAAAATAAAACTAAAAATAAATTAAAAAAAAAAGACATTACTACATACAGTACATAATACCATTTATTTCAGTCAGTTAGGCATCAGACTCTTGATTTTGCCTGGGGTCATGATCTCACCCTTCGTATATCAAGCCTGAGCCCCATGTAGGGCTCCGCAGTGACAGCATGGAACCTCCTTGGGATTGGATTCTCTCTCTCGATCTATATCTCTCAAAATAGATAAATGCTTTTTTTAAAAACTAGCAAAACAAGTATGTTAGAAATCAGAAGAGCTATTCTTTATGGGAGTGATAGGATTAAAAGGGAGATTTCTGGGTTCCACAGTGTTTTGTTTTTAATTTTCCTTTGTGAAAACTCAGCTGTACGTTTTCCATTTGTGTACTTTTTGTAGTATGTTACACTTCAGTAAAATATACTGAAAAACGGGCTGGTAAATTTTTTTTTAAGTTGAATGACTTGCCTTGCTTGTACTTTTACCTCAGAACTAATTCTTTAAAAAAAAAAAAAAACTATGTAAAATTAAAAAGCAGGGTTCTACAATCAATAAAATAATTTTGAATAATCAAGACCTGACTTCCATCTTCTAACTAAACTTTCCACTGCAGGTTCAGACTTTTTTTAATGTTTACTTATTTTGAGAGAGAGAGAGAGAGAGAGAGAGAAAGAGAGTGAGTGTGAGTGAGTAGGGGAGGGGCAAAGACAGACAGAGAATCCCAAGCGGAATCTGCACTGTCAGCGCAGAGCCTAATGTGGGGCTGGATCTAAAGACCATGAGATCATGACCTGAACCAAGATCAAGAGTTGGATGCTCAACCCACTGAGCCATGCAGTCGCCCATTTTGTAGTTTTTATTACAAAATTTTGTATAAGTTTTTCACCACCTTGGTCAGGCTTATACCTAGTATCTAACTCTTGGATGTTATTTAAAATTTTTTTAATGTTTACTTATTTTTGAAAGAGAGAGACAGAGTGCAAGCAGGGGAGAGGCAGAGAGGGAGACACAGAATCTGGAGCAAGCTCCAGGCTCTGAGCTACCAGCACAGCCAAAGTCAGATGTTTAACTGACTGAGCCACCCAGGCACCCCTGGTGCTATTTTAAATGAACTGTTAACTTTCCAGATCATTTATTATATAAACGCATAACTCATTTTTTTTTTTTTTTTTAAAGTAGGCTCCGTGACTAGCATGGAGTCCAATGTGGGGCTTGAACTCAGGACCCTGAGATCATGATCTGGGCTGAAATCAAGAGTCTGACACTCAACTGACTGAGCCACCCAGGTGCCCTGATTTAAGATTTTACTTTTAAATAATCTGTACACCCAACGTGGGGCTTGGATTCACATCCCCGAGATCAAGAGCTGCATGCTCCAACATCTGAGTCAGCCAGGTGCCCCCAAACAGAGCTGATTTTTGTGTTGATTTAGTATCCTAAAACTTTGCAGGGGCAACCTCACTGGTCAGTAGAGGATGCACTCGATCTTGGGAGTTGTAAGCTGGAGCCCCACGTTGGATATAGAGATTATATAAAAATAAAATCTTAAAAAAACAAAAGCTTGCAAAATTTGTTCATTAGTTTTACCAGTTTTTTTGTGTGTAATCTTTAAGGTGGACTTCATTTAAAATTTTTAAATTTATTTTGGGGCGCCTGGGTGGCGCAGTCGGTTAAGCGTCTGACTTCAGCCAGGTCACGATCTCGCAGTCCGGGAGTTCGAGCCCCGCGTCAGGCTCTGGGCTGATGGCTCAGAGCCTGGAGCCTGTTTCCGATTCTGTGTCTCCCTCTCTCTCTGCCCCTCCCCTGTTCATGCTCTGTCTCTGTCCCAAAAATAAATAAACGTTGAAAAAAAAAATTTTTTTTAATTTTTAAATTTATTTTAAAGAATTTTAATTCCAGTACAATTAACAGTGTTATATTAGTTTCAGGTGTATAATACAGTGATTCAACAATTCTATACATTGCTCAGTGTTCATCATGATAAAGGTAGTTTTTATCTTTAAAAAAATTTTTTACTTAAGTAGTATCCACATCCAACATAGGGCTTGAATTCACCACCAGAGATCAAGAGTTGCATGCTCTGTACTGAGCCAGCCAGGTGTCCAGAAGTGTACTTTAAAAAAAAAATTTTTTTAATGTTTATTTATTTTTGAGAGAGGGGGAGAGACTGGGCACAAACAGAGGGGCAGAGAGAGGGAGACACAGAATCTGAAGCAGGCTCCAGGCTCTGAGCTGTCAGCACAGAGCCCAACACGGGGCTCAAACTCACTGACCACAATATCATGACCTGAGCTGAAGTCAGACACTCAACTGACTGAGTCACCCAAGCTCTCCTAAATTGTCTTAAGAATACAAGGTGATGCTCTTATTCAGAAATAATTTCAACACACTTACTCCATTTATTTTTCTGTCCTCACCTCAAAAAAGGAAATAGCAGAATTACCAAATAACAGAATTCATCTAAAACAAATCTAAGAATAGTTTGTTGCCTTTTCCCCCCAGATTCACCAGAAGGGCTCTTTTCCCACTTACATACTTGAGCTAATACACTTAACTCCCTCCACCCCACTGAAAAATAGGTACTCAGGTGTTCTGGCTAAATCTGTCACACAAATTATGACATTAATTCATCATAAGTCCATAAAGCTAACTCACAAGATTATCTTATTTAAAAATTTAACATTTTATTTATTTTTGAGAGAGAGAGACAGAACGTGAGCGGGGGAGGGGCAGAGACACAGAACCCAAAGCAGTCTCCAGGCTCCAAGCTGTCAGCACAGAGCCTGATGGGGGGCTCGAACTCACAAACTCACAAACCGTGAGCTCGTGACCCAAGCTGAAGTCAGACGCTTACCCAACTGAGCACCCAGGCACCCCGGTTATTTTATTTTAAACAGCAAAATACTAAGCACTAACATAACCACCACACCAACATGAATGAAACGAATCACTTGTGGAAATAAAAAAACCCCACAACTTTGAAGATTATTGAGCTAAACCACCTAATTATTATTTTGACATCTCTCTTCTCAAGCAACAAATAAGCAGCCCAGGAATTATACAACAGCTAAGCCAGAATTCAGTGCATCACAAAGACTCCCTTCTGAGCTTTCTTTCCTTTTTACCATTACAAACTGCTATATTCTTTACTTTTTGTAACAAAAAGATTAAGAACTGGTTAGAAAGGTAATAAGGGCAAGGACTGATTTAGCACTTAGTCACTGGTTACCTTTAGCAATGTTTTATTTATTTTTAAGAGACTAAGAGACAAGCGTGAGTGGGGAGGGGGCAGAGAGAGAGGGAGGGAGATACAGAATCCTAAGCAGGCTCCAGGCTCTGAGCTGTCAGCACAGAGGCTGATGCGGGGCTGGAACCCACCAGCCGTGAGATCATGACCTGAGCCGAAGTCAGACGTTTAACCGACTGAGCCACCCAGGCACCCACCCAGCAATGTTTAAATGGCATGAGGGGAGAGAGGCCAAATTGAAGCTTTTTACAGGTGACAAAATTGTGGCCCAACATCTCTCTACTTAAGCAATGAAGTTGGTATCAAAATCAACTCTGAACTAAGTCTTTTTCTCATTCCACTTTTCCTCTCTACTGGTTTGAAAGTTATACATGTTCTTATTCTTTTAGTTATATCAGAATTATAGGGGTGCCTGGGTGGCTCAGTCGGTTAAGCTTTGGCTCAGGTCATATCTCATGGTTTGTGAATTCAGGCCCCACAGTGGGACTCTATCAGCACAGAGCCTGCTTCGGATCCTGTTGCCCTCTCTCTCAAAAATAAACATTTTTTAAAAATTATAAAGTGCATCATATGAAAGTCTAAACTCCTTTTCTTTACCTACCCCTTTAAATTTAACCTTTAGACATTTTACCTCTGAAAAGCCTCACCAACTTGTGTAACTGAGAAATGCCATCTTTACTGTTCCCTCAGATTAGCTAATTAGGTTTTCATGGAATTTACTCAGGTTTTTCTAGGAGTAATGAAGGAATAAAAAAGGAAATACTGGGATTTAACCCAGACTGCCACTTACTAATTTGGAAATTATTTCACCACTCTAACCTTTTTTTTTCTTATCAATAAAAGATAACTATTTCATAGCATACTTAAGTGGATCAAATAAAAACACTCAGAAAAGCACTTATTACAGGGGTGCCTGGCTGGCTCAGTCGGTTAAGCATCCAACTTCCTCTCGGGTCATGATCTCGCGGTTTGTGAGTTCGAGCCTCACGTCGGGCTCTGTACTGACAGCTCCCAGCCTAGAGCCTGCTTCAGCTTCTGTGTCCCACTCTTTCTCTGCCCCTCCCTCGCTCATGCTCTCTCTCTCTCCCAACAATAAATAAAACATTAAAAAAAAAATTTTTTAAAGAAAGAAAAGCACTTATTACAATTGGTCGGTTTTAGTTTGCAACTTATGATAGGAAGAACTTATATTTTCCTTTTTGGTGGCACATGAGAACTTTCTCTGTGTATGACCTTCCAGGAAGCCGCAGACCAGTTCACTACCAACTTTGCCAAACACTGATAACATCTGGAAATCTGCAATCCATATTCATTGCATAATTTTATCTCAAAACAAAACCCATACAGCTTTTATTAAGTATTGTAGAGGGTAAGGATCCCTCTAAGTGGAATGATTGCTAGAGCTGTCTAGGGCACCATAACATGGGTCTCCTGAGAATCTCAAGTAAGATCCTTAAAAAAAAAAAAAAAGATACCACACGACTCACAAAGCTTGTTATTTCAGTCCTAGTAAATCAATGAAGAGGCTGAAAACGGAGCTTGAAACTTAAAATTGTACTTTCCAAGAGTTTCCAAGTGATTTTGATGCTGGTTTGGGAACCACTCCTCAACATGAACATGGTTCTGAAGGGAAAGAGAACCAAAAAGTGGTAGGTAGCATGATAGAGATACGTAAATCTCTAGTAACTGACTGTACTGCTAGTACAGTGTAGTTAGTGTAGTCTAAGCCTACAGAACCTCACAGCAACCTTTCTCTTTATAGTGGAGAAAGCTTACTTTTAAAGTGCAGAAGAGAAGGAAAAATATAAGACCAGGCCCCTAAGAAACGAAGGATAATTGAAAAGTGAGACCTACTAGATGAAGAGCACTTGCTCCCTCGAATTAATGGAGTGTTCCCTTTCACGTTTCAAGAAATACCTTACACCTGACGAGCACTGTGCCATTTTCAAAGCAATCATATATCTTTTATTCAAGCCTCCTACTACTAGTCGCGGATATTACAGTCCATTCACCTAGCAACCAAACACTTCTGAAAGTGAGGGGAGCTCCAAGCAGTGCTAGGTGAAGATGCTGTGTGTCCCCATAAAAATCCCTCCCTAGCAGCCAAGTCTCTGGACAACTCTTGAAGCCTAAAGAGACACTATGCTCTCCGTCACAGGCCTAAGAACGAGGACAGCTGAGTAGGAGGACACGAGGCGAGCGAATAGACGGTGGAAAACAAGCTTCACCGCGCCACACCGCGGAAGTTGGAGGTTCTCCGCGAGCCGCACAGCCCCAAACAATGGAGTTTTCCCGCCTCCTCAGGACCCCGCCCCCTGCTCCAGAGCTAGAGGGAAGGGAACGCTCCCGCGCAAGCCCCGCCCCCGCAGGCCCCGCCCCCTCCAGAGCCCACCGGACCGGCCCCCCTCCTCATGCAGAGGGGTTTTTTTTTTTTTTTTTTGGCGCCAAATCTCTTGAGTTGTTTTCCCGGTTTGTTTGGGGACCCTACTGAAGACACGAGCCAAGAGTGGGAGGACAGTAGGAGCTTAAACACAGACCAGCGCGCTGTGGCCCCGCCTCCTCAAAGATAGCCCCGGGCCGGGGGAGGAAGGAGAGGGGCAGGCGATGGAGCAGCCGCCGCTGCCCCCGGCAAGATGGCGGCCGCGAAAAGCGGGGCAGGGGGCGCCAGCCGACTTGCGTTACCGCTAATGCTCGAGGTTCTCTGCAAGAGGTGGGTTTCCACAGTGCCGGCCTCCCCAAACTGCGACGGTTGCTCACTGGGAGGCAAGTCCTCCCTCTCACGGGTCTGTCCCTCCGGGGGAGCCCCCGTCCACCACCCCCTCCCCGTGTACTGGCCAGTGCCTCAAGCTCTCTACAGTCCCGCTTACTTGTCGGCGGAAACCAGCTCCGCGGTGATGGCGGCAGTGGCTGTGGACTCTGCTGCCATCGTTCCCCTGAGGTGGTGGACCAGCGGGCAGAACAGAATCTGTGAGGAAAACAGAGGGAATTTGGGAAGCCAGAAACCTATTCAGGGACAGAAAATGGCAGATTGGAGACCCCGCGCGGCTGGACCCCTATATATACCAGAGCCCTTCGCCCCGCCCTTCCACTTCCGGATCCGCCCCCTCGAGTTTAAAGGGCCAGGACTCTGCTCCAGTCCAGTCCAAGGACACGCCCTCTCTCGCGGTCGTTTTCAACGGGGTACCTTCCTCCGTGGCCAGCTTTCTCCCCAAAAAGTAACTTCCTGCATCTCTAGCAAGTCGCGTAAGAAGAACTGGAATCTTGGTATTACAACTCCTGACTGGGCGTCGGCCAGCGACTTTCACAGAAGGGGAAGCTGGTGCTGCTCTGCATGTTTGGAGAGAGTAACCGAGGGTCTCTTTCTGGCCCAGATACTCCGAAAGGTGAACGAAACTTTCTATCCGTCCTCTCAGTCCTAACGGATGGACACGAAAGAACCGAGCATGGGTACAGCAGCAACGTCCAGAACTGATTTCGGTAAGAGACTCGTGGCTCTGAACCTCAGCAACAATGATGCAAGAAAATACTACCCTAGGATTGGCTACCGCTGAAACTACCGCGCTGGATTCAAAGTCAGGGCTGCGGGTGTTGGCGACTGGCTCCTCCCTCTGGGCCCGCCCCCCTTCAGCTGGCCCAATCCCCTGACGCAATCCTCTTAGCCCTACCCAGACTCCAAATCTGGCTAGTTGAACTCTCCCAGCTCTTTTCCTCCACTCCACTCGGAGCTACCGTTTGTCGTTTGCACAGTACGAAAAGAGTACTTTGCTTAGGCACTTTGAAAGATGTTAGCCGTTTTTATTAAATCTTAACAACACTACTGGTGAGATCGGGATTATCAGCCCCATTTGGTAGAAATAGAAGCCAAGGTTCAGAGGGGGCGCCTAGGTGGCTCGGCTAAGTATCGGTCTCTCCATTTCGGTTCAGGTCGTGATCTCATGATTGGGGGGAGTTCGAGCCCGCATCCGGCTCCCACGCTGACTGTGTGGAGCCTGCTTGGGATTCTGTCTCTCTGCTCCTCCCCACCTACCCCCTCTCAAAATAAATACACTGTAAAGGGGGGGCGGGGGGGAAGCAGTGTGCCTTGTTCAGAAAGTTGCAAGACAAGTCAGTTACAGAAAGCAGTGTGCTTCCATTTCCTGCAACTGGCAGTGGAAGATAACTGGCAGGCTGCAATGATTGCACTTTCTCACACCTGTAGCATCATCCATTGCCTTCCACCATGGCCTTCCCTATGGTGATCAGAACAGGGATTTTTTTTAAATTTTTTTTTAACGTTTATTTATTTTTGAGACAGACAGAGACAGAGCATGAACGGGGGAAGGTCAGAGAGAGGGAGACACAGAATCTGAAACAGGCTCCAGGTTCTGAGCTGTCAAGCACAGAGCCGGATGCGGGGCTCAAACCCACGGACCGGACCGTGAGATCATGACCCCAGCCGAAGTCGGCCGCTTAACCGACTGAGCCACCCAGGTGCCCCAGAACAGGGATTTTATTTCTGTCCAGGTTAAGGCACACTGGAAAAGATTTCCTGCAAGGTCAGGCAGGTTGAAATCTTAGGGGCATAGAGCTAGACCTGTAAATGCCAATTCCTGTGGCAAACAGAAGTGGGATCCCCTTTATTAGCTGGGTGACTTGAGGTAAGTCATGTAATCTTTTAAGATTGTATGTAAAATGAGGACAATATTTATATTCACTCCTTCAGGATATTGTGAAAATTACAGTTAATGCTTGTTTCAATAATCAACACTACCTGGCTTATGCTAAACACTCATTAAATGGCTACCACTGTCTGATAACGTGGTGACTGGAGGGTTGGCTTGGGGAAGGGGAGATCTCTTCAGAGTCATTGCAGCATTGCAACCTGGGCTAGGGTCTGAGAAACCAGTCTAGTACCTTTTGTTGAAACACCCAGAGTCTAAGGGACCCCCAAAAACGAACCACCAGAGTCCAGAGTCAAAGCTAAGCAGCAAGGGTCATTTATTGCAGGTTCGAACCTGGACCTCTGCGCACTCGTTGCCGGTGACGACGAGAGGTCCTGAGAGAAGTTTTTACACCCCTTTTATAGACAGGTACAAACAAGTCATGGGGAAATCAGGAATACACGGATGTGCCAAGCAACAATGATTGATCAGAAATACACGGATGTGCCAAGTAACAATGGTTGATCAAGAATATACGGTTGTGCCAGGCAACTATGATTGATCAGAAATACACGGATGTGCCAAGTAACAATGGTTGATCAAGAATATACGGTTGTGCCAGGCAACTATGATTGATCAGAAGTACACGGATGTGCCAAGTAACAATGGTTGATCAAGAATATACGGTTGTGCCAGGCAACTATGATTGATCAGGAATACATGGGCGCGCCAAGCAATTGTACAGAAGCGGAACAAGCTGGTTAAGCTTAGTTAAGTTTCAGTTTCCCGTAACTTAAGCTTTTAAGTTTTAATTTTCTCAGGCCTCTCATTGTGACCCACTCATCTGTTAAACTAACATTCACAGAGCAACCATGCTGTGCAAGGCTTTGTACTAGGTCCTAAGGACAAAAGACATGATCTCTGACTTTGGGGAATTCAGTTGTATAAAAAATAGATTTTAAAATAGATTTTAAATCCATCCACTCTGTCAGTCTTTACTACCAGCATTCTGATCCAAGCCTAGCTATCATCATCTCTTGCCTGTACTACTACACAGCCTCTGGTCTCTGCATAATCCTCTCCAGGAAAATCTTTTTAAAATATAAATAAGATCACATCACTCTCCTTGAATAGCTTTCCATTGCTCTTAGAAGAAATTTTGAGCTCCTTATCATTGCCTGCAAGGTCCTGTATGATCCAGCTCCAATCCACCTCTCCAAACATCTCATACTACTCCCTTTCCTTTATCTTCCTCCTACTATGTTGATCTCCTTGCTATTCCTCAGAATGCCCAAGCCCTTTCTCATATCCAGGGGCCTTTGTGCTTACTACCTGACTGCCTAGAAAGCTCTTCTCCCAATACTTGGAATGACTAGCTCTATTCATCCTTCAGGCCTCATTTTAAATGTTACTTCTCCAAAGAAGCCTTCCCAGTCCACTCAATCAAAATTAGCTTCCTTTTTGTATATTCTTCCATTGTGCTCATCAAACTCTGAAGTTATTTACTTGGTTTTTTTGTTTTTGTTTTTGTTTTTTAACTCTTACCCAGTTCTAAGTATAGGTTCCATGTGACTTTTTCTGTCTTGTTTATAGCTAAATCCCCAATGCATACCAGAGTAGTGGCTGACTCACACTAGGTGTCCAAAGTGAACTTGTTGGGGGGGGCGCCTGGGTGACTCAGTCAGTTTAGTGTCCAACTTCGGGTTAGATCATGACCTCTCGGTTTGTGAGTTCAAGCCCTGGATCGGGGTCTGTGCTGACAGCTCAGAGCCTGTAGCTGCTTTAGATTCTGTGTCTCCCTCTCTCTCTGCCCCTCCACTGCTCACACTCTATCTCTCTAAAAAATAAATAAACATTGAAAAAATGTTTTTTAATGTTGAAAAAAAAGTGAACTTGTTAGATGACTGAAGGAATGAACAAATGAAGCAATCATAGTATAATCATAATTAGAACTGAAAGAAATTTCACTTAGAATATATCTACTTAGGGGCGCCTGGGTGGCTCAGTCGGTTAAGCGTCCGACTTCGGCTCAGGTCATGATCTCGTGGTTCGTGGGTTCGAGCCCCGCATCAGGCTCTGTGCTGACAGCTCAGAGCCTGGAGCCTGCTTCAGATTCTGTGTCTCCCCCTCTCTCTGACCCTCCCCCGTTCATGCTCTGTCTCTCTCTGTCTCAAAAATAAATAAACATTAAAAAAAAATTTTTTAAAAAGTATATCTACTTAAAATAAGAACCAATATTTCATAGTAAGTAATAAGGATAATGGGACTTTATCTGGGGTGGGGTGGGAAGAATCTTATATTTAACAAGATTTAGGGAGGGCTTCCAGTTAAAGATATTGGGTTGAGGGGTGCCTGGATAGCTCAGTCGGTTGAGTGCCAGACATTGGCTCAGGTCATGATCTCATGGTTCATGGGTTCAAGCCCCACATTGGCTCTCTGCTGTCAGTGCAGAGCCTGATTTGGATCCTCTGGCTCCCTCTCTCTCTGCCCCTCCCCTGCACTTTCTCTCTCTTTCTCTCTCTCTCTCTCAAAAATAAAAAATAAATAAATAAAACATTTTAAAAAGATGTTGGGTTGAAGACATACATTTACATCCATTCCCTTTTGAAGCCTGTCTACATACTAATAAAGGAAATTTTTTGTTTTTTTTTAATGTGATTGACCCTAGAGAATTTTAATTTTTTTTAATATGTATTTATTTTGAGAGAGAGTAGGAAGAGGCAGAGATTGAATCCCA
Organism: Acinonyx jubatus; assembly: GCF_027475565.1. NCBI lineage: Eukaryota > Metazoa > Chordata > Mammalia > Carnivora > Felidae > Acinonyx > Acinonyx jubatus. The sequence goes on along the minus strand of NC_069381.1, from coordinate 35,570,907 downwards.
AGCAGGCTCTGTACTGTCAGCACAGAGCCTGACACAGGGCTCAATCCAACAAACCATGAGATTATAACCTGAGCCTAAATCAAGAGTCAGATGCTTAACCTACTAAGCCAGGCACACCTTTTATTTGTTGTTTTGTTTTGTTTTGTTTTTAGGTAAAACAGGATCAAAGAGAATGGGAAAGGAAGCAACAGCAACATTTTAAAAGCTGGAAAAGAGATGAACAAGTAGTAATTAACCTAGCAGACTAAGAAAGGCTCAGGAATTAGTTGCAGCAGGTCCCTCTAGGAATAGAGAATGAAAATAGGGCTAAAAAAAGGCGGTTAGGTTGAACATTTTTAAGAGGTAGACTGTCTACATCTTCTTCCCCAAGGCAATAGAAGACTAGAAGTTTAAAGAGGATAAAAGAGGCATCTGGATGGCTCAGTCAGTTAAGCATCCAACTTAGGCTCATGTCATAATCTCATAGTTGATAAATTCGTCATGATCTCATAGTTGATGAGTTCTAGTCCCACACTGCTTCGGATCCTCTGTCTTCCTCTCTCTCTGCCCATCGCCCACTTGTTCTCTCTCTCTCTCTCTCTCTCTCTCTCTCTCTCTCAAAAATAAATAAACATTAAAAAAAAATAAAGAGGATAATACAGGGGAGCCTGGGTGGCTCAATCAATTAAGCATCCAACTCTTGATTTTGGCTTAGGTCATGATCTCAGGCGTTTGTGAGTTGGAGCCCTGCATTGGGCTCTGTGCTGACAGTGCAGAACCTGCTTGAGATTCTCTCTCTCTCTCCCTCTCTCTCTATTCCTCCTCGCTCTCTTTCGCTCTCTCTCAAAATAAATTAAAAAAAAATTTTTTAATAAAAAAAGGATAAAACAGGCCCCGGCAGAGAAGCTGAGGTCATCATTGAATTTGAAATATTTAAAGTGGATACAAAACTGTTTCAGCAATGCAGACAATTAAGTGTGTTGTTGTGGGCGATGGTGCTGTTGGTAAAACCTGTCTCCTGATATCCTACACAACAAATAAATTTCCATCGGAGTATGTACCGACTGTTTTTGACAACTATGCAGTCACAGTTATGATTGGTGGAGAGCCATATACTCTTGGACTTTTTGATACTGCAGGGCAAGAGGATTATGACAGATTACGACCGCTGAGTTATCCACAAACATGTATTTCTAGTCTGTTTTTCAGTGGTCTCTCCATCCCCATTTGAAAATGTGAAGGAGAAGTGGGTGCCTGAGATAACTCACCACTGTCCAAAGACTCCTTTCTTGTTTGTTGGGACCCAAATTGATCTCCGAGATGACCCCTCTACGATTGAGAAACTTGCCAAGAACAAACAGAAGCCTATCACTCCAGAGACTGCTGAAAAGCTGGCCCGTGACCTGAAGGCGGTCAAGTATGTGGAGTGTTCTGCACTCGCACAGAAAGGCCTAAAGAATGTATTTGACGAAGCAATATTGGCTGCCCTGGAGCCTCCAGAACCGAAGAAGACCCGCAGGTGTGTGCTGCTATGAACATCTCCAGAGCCCTTTCCACACAGCTGGTGTCAGCATCGTACTAAAAGCAATGTTAAATCAAACTAAAAATTAAAAATTAAAATTCGTTTTTGCAATAATGACAAATGCCCTGCACCTACCCACATGCACTCGTGTGAGACAAGGCCCATAGGTATGGTCCCCTTCCCCCTCTCAGTACTAGTTAATTTGAGTAATTGTGTATTGGCAGAAAAGTGGTTAGTACTAGTTTTTGTTCTGTTGTTTCAAAAAAAAATTTTTTTTTTTTGTTTTTTTGTTTAAAAGCAAGGCATGCTTGTGATGACTCTGTAACAGACGAATTTGGGCTGTTGAAGCTGCTCCCGGGCCTCCATCCACTCTGGAGAATAATCTGGGACATTTAGGGGTTTTGTTTTTGTTTTTGTTCTTTTTGTTTTTGTTTTTGTTCTTTTTTGGGGGGGGAGTGTGGGGGGGGTTGTTTTTATTTAGTCATGTTTTTTAAATTCAGTAACCATTGGACAGCCCTTAAGGGGAGGAGGATGGACTGACTCCACATTCCACTTCCTAGAGCTAGTTTAGAACACTTGTCCCCCACCTGGTGCTCTTAGGAAGGAGTATAGTAAATGCCTCATTTAATAACATACTCCTTTTTGAAAGTTGCCTTTCTCTCCACCCTTGAGTAGGTCTAGTACTTGATGAAACTCATGAAAGCGGGTGGAACCTGTCTTGCCCCTCCTCTTTTCTAGGATGCACTCTATATGTGACTGTGACTTTCAAGGAAATTTGTTTGCCATTTGCTGATTTTTTTTTTGAAGTTAATTTCTAACTTCATTCATTGATAAATGAAGAAAAGTATTGCACCTTTTGAAATACACCAAATGGATTGAGTACGTAATTAAAAAACATGTTTTCTTCCCTGTCAGTCATTGTCTTACATGCTTAGGTAGATGTCCAGCTTAGTAGCATATGATACGGTGTTCCTAAAACACAGCCAGAGACCTGGTAGATCGAGGAAGTGTGAGGGGTGGTGCTAGAAGACAGATGTCTGTGGAATGATGCACATCCTCTTTCAAGTTGGAGGATGGAGACAGATCTGCTTCATGAAGAAGCTGGGGGTGCGGGTGGGGGTGGGGAGGACATTTAACAACGTGGGGACCAGTCAGGGGAATCCCCTTATTTCTGTTTTGCATAGGAGGAACCCTAGAGTAGCTAGTTAAGGCTCTCTAGTTTAGTAAAAAAAATGGAGTCTTATGAAGATTCTTCATAAGTGTTAATGGGGATTTTATCTGCTTATTTTGGTTGCAGTTCCCAATTTTTAAAAATGTTTAGGTAATCTTCTCCGCCTTCCCCAAATCCTAATTCTCGTAGTGTTGAACCAATGCTTTCACATGTCTCAATTCTTTGTACATGCATTCTTTTCAGGTGTATTAAACAAACAAAAAACCCTTCAAAAAAAAAAGGATAAAACAAAAAAGGATGTTGAACTGAGTGAAGGTTGAGAGTAGAAGGATATTGAAAAAAAGGGATTAAATGATTACATACAAAATGTTGAGACTTTGTGACAGGCAGCTAGTTGTCTTCCCATATGCATGTTCCCCTTTTTCTATAGTAGTAACAGAATCCTGATTTTAATTTATTTATATATTTATTTTTTTATTTTTATTTTATTTTATTTGTTTATTTATATATTTATTTGTCACTGTCCCATGGAGGTAGTACTCACATGATGACATTCTGGTTAATGGAAAGTGAACAGAAGCAATATGTGCAACTTCCAGATAGACACATCAAAGGGAAGGGGCTGGTTTTTCAAAAGACTTGGTAGCGAGGGGCACCTGGGTGGCTCAGTGCATTAAGCTTCCTTCCTCGGCTCAGGTCATGATCTCACCGTTCATGAATTTGAGCACCACATTGGGCTTCTGCACTGACAATAAAGAACCTGCTTGAGATTCTCTCTCCCTCTGTCTCTGTCCCTCCCCTGCTCGTTCTCTCTCTCTCTCCCTCTCTCTCTCTCAAAATGAGTAAATAAAAATAAAACTTAAAAAAAAGAAAAAAGACTTGGTGAACCATCTTCAACCATGTCAATCAGGGCAATGCCCCAGGAATGACAAAGCAGTAATACAGAAGAAGCCTATGTTCCTAGCATCATGGAGCCACTATACCAGCTCTAAGCTGCTTACTCTCAAAATGTTATATAACATAGGGGCACCTGGGTGGCTCAATCTGTTGATTGTCCGCCTCTTGGTTTTAGCTCAGGTCATGATCTTGCAGTTCATGAGTTCAAGCCCCGCATTGGGCTCTGTGCTGATAGTGCAGAGCCTCCTTGGGATACTCTCTCTCCCTCTCTCTTTGCTCCTCCCCTGCTCACTCTCTCTCTCTCAAAATAAATAAACTTTTTTAATAATTTTTTTTAATGTTTTTATTTATTTTTGAGAAAGAGAGAGACAGAGCATGAACGGGGGAGGGTCAGAGAGAGAGGGAGACACAGAATCAGAAGCAGGCTCCAGGCTCTGAGCTGTCAGCACAGAGCCCGACGCGGGGCTCGAACTCACGGACCGTGAGATCATGACCTGAGCCGAAGTCGGATGCTCAACCGACTGAGCCACCCAGGCGCCCCTCAAAATAAATAAACTTTTAAAAAAATGCTATATAAGACAGAAATAAACATCTTAGATATATTATCACATATCAAGCAATAACTACCAGAATTGCAAAATAGAGATAAGTCAATAATTGTAGTTAAATTTTAAATGCTTGTCACTCAGAAATCATTATAAGCACACAAAAAATTAGCAGAAATGTCGAAGACATGACTAATACTATTAATATGCTCAAGTGACTAAATATATGTAGAAATCTATACTCAAAACTTCAAATGCACATTATATTCAAACATTATGGATGATTTACAAAAATGGACCATATATTAGGCCACAAGAAAAATCCCAATAAATTCTAAAGAATCCTTGTCATTGTACAGACTATATTCTCCAACCACTAAGCTTTATTGCACTGCAAATTAACATTTATAGAGTTGACCCTTGAGCAACAACATGGGTTTGAACTGTGTGGATCCACTTACACATGGATTTTTTACAGTATAGCACTCTAAATGTATTTTCTCTTCCTTATGATTTTCTCTTTTTAATTTGAGAAGGAAAGGAGGGGCAGAGAGAGAGAGAGGGAGAGAATCTTAAGCAGGCTCCATGCTCAGCAAGGAGCCCAATGCAAGGCTTGATCCCACAACCCTGAAATCATAACCTGAGCCAAAATGAAGTTGGACATTCAACCGACTGAGCCACCCACGCGCCCCTATGATTTTTTTAAACATATATTTTTAATGTTTTTATTTATTTTTGAAAGAGAGAGAGAGAGGGAGGGGCAGAGAGAGAGAGAGACAGAATCTGAAGCAGGCTCCAGGCTCTGAGCTGACAGCATAGAGCCCGATGCAGGGCTCAGACTCATGAACTGCGAGATCGTGACCTGAGCTGAAGCCGGACACTTAACCAACTGAGCCACCCAGATGCCCCTATGATTTTCTTAATAACATTTTCTTCTCTCTAGCTTCATTGTAAGAATACTGTATGTAATGCATATAACATAAATATATGTTAAATGACTGTTTATGTTATTGGTAAAGTTTCTAGTTGACAGTAGGCTATTAGTAGCTAAGTTTGAGGGGATTAAAAAAGCTATATGTGGATTTTTGTGAGGAGTGGGAGGGAAGAGGGATCAGTGCCTTTAACTTCTGTGTTGTTCAAGAGTCAACTGTATATAGCATAAATAACATAGTATAAATATCCCTTGGGTTAAAAAATCATGAAGGAGGGCACCTGGGTGGCTCAGTCGGTTAAGCATCCAGCTTGGGCTCAGGTCATATCTCGCGGTCCGTGAATCCAAGCCCCCCATCAGGGTCTGTGCTGATAGCTCAGAGCCTGAAGCCTGCTTCAGATTCTGTGTCTCCCTCTCTGTCTGCCCCCCCCCTACTTGCGTGCTCTCTCTCTGTCTCTCTCTCTCAAAAACAAACATTAAAAATATGTTTTTTAAATCACGAAGGAAGTTAAATACTTAGAATGGAGTGATAATGAACACTCTATATGTCAAAATTCATAGGACATGAAGCTGCATTTACATGAATTCTAGCTTTCAAAAAATTTTGTCAGGAAACAGTAAAAAGAATGACCTAATAATTCAATTTATGAAGTTAAAAAAAGCAATAGAGAAATCTCAGGAGGAAAAGACATAAGGAAGATACGGCAGAAATCAAGAGAAAAATTGAAAAATAATAAAACTAGAGACTGCTTCTTTTAAAAAAATTAAATATGTGCAGAAAAAATATATAGATAGCAAATGCAGAAAGGAAAATGCAGAAGAAATAACTATAGAAACTTAAACACAATTTAAAAATAAGCATATTAAGAATAACTATATGTTAATAAATTTGAAAACATAGTTTCATGAATATACGGGTGTTGAAGTGTGGACGATCCACAGAAAGGAATATAAAGAGGAAAATCAACAGAACTTGTCATGAACATTCTAGCAGTTAACATCTCAACCAATAAAAAGATTTTCAGGGACACCTTTGGCTCAAGTTATGATCTTATGGTTCATGAACTCAAGCCCTGCTTCCAGTGAGCTAGAGCCTTGCTTCGGGCTCCACACTGACAGTGCAGGGGCTGCATGAGATTCTCTTTCTCATGCGCCCTCTCTCTCTCAAAAAATAAATTAAAAAAAAAATTTTTTTTTAAAAAGAGATTTTTTTTAATAAAATTTTTAAATGTTTATTTTATTTTTGAGAGAGACAGAGACAGAATGTGAGTGGGTTAGGGGCAGAGAGAGAGGGAGACACAGGATCTGAAGTAGGCTGCAGGCTCTGAGCTGTCAGCACAGAGCCAGACGTGGGGCTTGAACTCACGAACTGTGAGATCATGACCTGAGCCGAAGTCGGATGCTCAACCGATTGAGCCATCCAGGCACCCCTAAAAAGAGATTTTCAATATTTTAATGCTTTGGACAAATATCAGGACTCCTTAATGGATATTTTCCTACATGAATACTGTGACCTCTTTCAAATGCATGTTATCAGTCCCCCTTTTCAAGTATCTTTTTTTTTTTAATGTTTACTTATTTATTCTGAGAGAGAGAGCACAAGCAGGAGGGGCAGAGAAAGAGGGAGAGAATCCCAAGCAGGCTCTGTGTTGTCAGCACAAAGACAGATGCGGGGGCTCAAAATCACGAGCCAAGCTGTGAGATGATCTGAGCCAAGATCAAGAGTGGAACGGACTGTTAACTGAGCCACTCAGGCACCCCTCCAGTATCCTTTTTTAGATTCATCAACATTTTGACTACAAGGTTCACATTCCTTCCCCTACACAATGTTACAAGGTCTAATTTTTCCTACCTGCCTGTGAGATGGACTCTCCCTTGCAGACTACAAGGCAGTTTCTGAGAGGTGTTAGATTGTACTGGTGTATAAAAAATTTTTGGTGTAAGAACTAGAATGTGGTGGTGCTAGCCATTAGCCGGTGAGCACTCTCTTCCTTTCTTCTGGAATATAGTCTTAGAAAGGCAAGTCTCATTTTGAAATTCTTTTTATTCAAAACAATAATCATAAAAAGAATCATTTTTGTAAAAATATTTGAGGACTTCATAGTTTTCCAAAAAGCCTTAATACTTTGATATTAAGTATCTTCCTTCAAAGGCTAGTGTCCTCATCTTTGATTTTCTTTGTTGGTTAACTATCAGATCCTCACTTATCAATGGCTTTGGGTATGTTGTATGAAATTTCTCCAGCTTCACTTCCATTGTTTCATCAAATAATACATCTTTTGCAAGATTTGCAATTTCACTTTGCAGTGGATGTGCACTGTATTATCCAGTGATTAGTCAAAGATGTCAACAGAGAAATTCTAAAGTTAAGTATGGTGAGATGTTTGAGTCAGGAAAAATTTTTAATCAGTCAGTTTTGTTTATTAGTGAATAATTTCATGTTATATTCAATAACTTCTGCTTCCTCATATGGGCTGAATTGTGTCCTCTCCAAATTTCTATACTTAACTCCTAACTCCCAGTACCTCAGAATGTGGCTGTATTTGGAGACAGGGTCTTTAAAGAGATAATTAAGTTAAAATGAGGTCATTAGGATGGGCCCTAATCCAACATGACTGGTGTCTTTATAAGAAGAAATTTGGACTGACCTGGGAGTGAAGCCACTACCACCGTGAGCCTCCTCAAGAAGCTCAAGAGTGATATAAATAGAACTGCCCTACGACCCAGCAATTGCACTACTAAGTATTTATTCAAGGGATACAGGTATGCTGTTTAAAAGGGGTACATGCACCCCAATGTTTATAGCAGCACTATCAACAATAGCCAAAGTATGAAAAGAGCCCAAATGTCCATCGATGGATGAATGGATAAAGAAGATACACACACACACACACACACACACACACACACACACACACAATGGAGTATTACTCGGCAACCAAAAAGAATGAAATCTTGCCATTTGCAACTACGTGAATGGAACTAGAGGGTATTATGCTAAACGAAATTAGAGAAAGACAAATATATGGCTTCACTCATATGAGGACTGTAAGACACAGAACAGATGAACACAAGGGAAGGAAAGCAAAATAATATAACAGGGAAGTGTACAAAACATAAGAGACTCTTAAATGTGGAACAAACAGAGGGTTACTGAGGGGTTATGGGAGGGGGGATGGGCTAAATGGGTAAGGGTCATTAAGGAGTCTACTCCTGAAATCATTGTTGCACTATATGCTAACTAATTTGGATGTAAATTAAATACATACATACATACATACATACATAAAAGAAGCTCAAGAGTGAGACGACCCCAGAGGAGCTACAGAAGTGGGAGGATGAAGAGTTTAACATGGGTCCACTCTCTGTGCTCACACATTCAGTCAAGAATGCCCAAGTGTTCATCAACTGCTGCAACAAGAAGCCCCTGGGCCCTGGGAAGGCCTTTGACAGGCATTGCACCATGGTGCTGGAGAATGTGAGAGATGTGGACTGATGTCCCCAAGAGTGGTAAGAGTAAGAAGTCCAAGCCAATCAACAAAACCACTGCATCTCCAAGATGTTCCTGTGTGGGACTGGGTCATTGTGGTCCGGCAGAACCTACTTATCGAAGGCAAGCAGGGACTTTCTCCTCACAGTTGGAATTCCCTCATCCTTCGAAGACCTGCCCTTTGGAATGGGAATAATAAAGTCTTAGGTTTTTTCTGTGGCAAAAAAAAAAAAAAAAAAAAGAGAGCGAGAGAAGAAATTTGGACATAGAAGTATACAGAGAGAAGTTGTAAAGGCACAGGGAGATGGCCATCTATAAGCCAAGGAAAAAGGCCTGGCACAAATCCTTCCCTCATGACCTTCAGAAGGAAGCAATCCTGACACCTTCATCTTAGACTTGTAAATTCCAGAAGTGTGAGGAATAAATTTCTGTTGTTTAAGCCACCCATTCTGTGGTACTGTTACAGCAGGCCTAGCAAATTAATACACCTCATACTCAAACTACTTCATAATTGTAGAAACTTGAATCATGAGTCAGAAGCTATGGAATCATAAGCAAACAACCTGGGGAGGGGGAGGTCAGGAAAGAGGTCCCAGAGGAAGTGACAGCTAAACTGGACATTTAAGGAAGAGGTGTTAACTGCACAGTGGGCTAAAGGATGGGTTGTTCCAGGTAGAAAGGACCAGAAAAAACTAACTTCCAACATGCTCCCTCCATCTACTTTTTATCCGTTTAATCCATTCTCTCCACTGCATCAGCATTGTGTTGCTAAGACACATATCATGACAAGTTATTCCGGCTCCAGACTGTGTGGCTTCCTGCTTCGTTCAGGATAAAAGCAAAATCTTTAACTAGGCCCTCCATCATCAGGCCCTACCTAATTTCAGCATTATTTCATGCCATTTCATCCCCACTCACTTTCAGTTTTTATTACAAAAGACTTCTTTAGGTTTTCCCAACAGCTTCTTCTAGTTTCAAGGCTCCCCCCTACCACAAGCTATTCAACTTATATGGAATACTGTTCTCATGCTCACCTCTTTTAACTAATTAATCCCTATTCATCCTTCATATCTCTGCTGATTAAATCAGTAGGCTCCTTACTCTGCATTTTTTCATAACACTTCTTCCAAGTGTAATTAAACTAATTATGCAATTACTTAAAGTCTGTCTCCTCCATTAAACGGTAAGGACCTATGTGTCTTGGTCCCCTGGGTCTGACATTGTGCTTAACTCATGTAAGTACCCAATAAATATGTGTTGAATGAAGAGCAATGGTTCCACTGGAAAACTAAAATATGTTTTGTGTGACTTTTTAGAGGAATTATTCAAAAACTCTCCTGGGGCGCCTGGGTGGCTCAGTCGGTTGAGCGACCGACTTCGGCTCAGGTCATGATCTCATGGTTTGTGAGTTCAAGCCCCGCGTCGGGTTCTGTGCTGCCAGCTCAGAGCCTGGAGCCTGCTTCTGATTCTGTGTCTCCCTCTCTCTCTGACCCTCCCCCACTCATGCTCTGTCTCTCTCTGCCTCAGAAACAAATACACATTAAAAAAAAAATTAAAAAAAAAAAAACTCTCCTAAAACCACAGTGGCTAGGGCACCTGGGTGACTCAGTAAGTTAAGTGCCTGACTCTAGGTTTCGGCTCACGATCTCACAGTTTGTGGGATTGAGCCCTGTGTCAGGCTCTGAGCTGGCAGTGCAGAGCCTGCTTGGGATTCTCTGTCTCCCTCTCTCTCAAAAATAAATAAATATACATTAAAAAAACAAACAAACAAAAACCTCAGTGGCTTCTGGTGGGACTATAAAATACATAAAATACATGCAGACTGACAAGTTTTTGGACTGACTTGACCTCCTTCAGGTAGCCTATGCATACTGACTATAGTGTCTATGAGACAAAGCCCCTATCCCCTCCTTTCTTGGTATTATAAGCTGGAATTCTCAAACTTCTGAATGTTTGTTTGTTTGTTTTCCTCTTCACAGTCCTAAACCTAGGGGCTGAACAGGGTGGTGGGGTGGGAACCCAAGACCCAGGCCCAGCAGTGTCACGAAACCACGGGATCGCACTGCCATAATGGCACGCCAAGAACCAATTTTGGGCACTCTGGGGAGCATGTAAGTGCTGCAAACTGCCAGTAGATGGCACTACTCCATCAAGGTACCTAATTCAAGAAAGTAGAACTGGAATTCAGCCACATTCTTGTTCCTCCAGAACCAAAAGAAGTCTGGGCTTGGGGCTGGTGCAATCCAGCGTCCCTAGGTCTGGCATTCCTAAGGGAAACCATTTTTATCTTGGGTCTGACCAGACAAATAAGACAAGCAAGTAGTATGGATGTTCCAGTGGTTTTATTAACTCCTTCTTTCTGGGGGTGGCAGGACCTTGTAGCTGGAGAGCTGGAAAGGAAACCCCAGAGTGGTGGTCTCAGTATGGATCATTAAAAGGATACAGAGGGTGCCCTGCATCTCTCGGGACCCTCTTCCCATCCACCTGGAAAGAGAGACAGACGGATGACTATTAGCAGGAATTGACATTCCAAAGACACAGGGCATTTTTCCCTGAATCTTCATAAACCTGTAAGCACTATGACAGATGGCAGTGGCAGGACCTGGACCTCAGACAATGCCAGTGTCAGCACTCCAGCAAACCATAGTCTGTTATATACCTGCCCCTGCCCCTAAGAGATTGCAGTCTCAGCTGGGATAAGGAATTATTTATATCCCTATGTGTAACAGGCTTCAACCCAACCTCAATCCCTCTACCAAGGTTGAGAATGCCTTCTAGGCTCCTCTTATTTATACCATTTACTGAGAACTTGCTATGTGTCAAGAACTGGGAACTTGCTATGTCTCAGTTTACTGGGAAACTGAGGCTTGGAGAAGTTAAATAACTTGTTCTACGTCACAAGGTCATATAGCCTGGGACTCACAGGCTATATGCTTTATTCCCAAGCCATACTACTTCCCCAAGCTTAATAAAAATAAAAAAGCCCACTGTGTGCAGGAAAAGCAATCCTACCAACAACATCCTGCCTCTCCTCTGACCAGGGAGGTTGAGGCCAGTTTTGGGCCAGACTCCTGCCGCAAAATTTACATTTATTCTGTAACTCTAGCACATGATATATACTCACAGTGATCATGGGCACAATGTATCGCCAATTTTTATTCAGGGTGTCTAACTGCTTCATCTCTTCTGGGCTAAAGATGAAGTCAAACACCTGGGGAGGGAAAGTGGAGGTCAGGAAAGCCAGCTTTGTGTGTGGAAGTTGAGATTCCAGAACACTGCCTTCTTGCCAGGCAGAGTCAGAGCCAGACTGTGTCCCAATGGTCTAAAAGAGAAAGGACCCATCACCAAGTACCTGGATGTTCTGAAGGATACGTGAAGGTGTGATACTCTTGGGGATGGAGATCACTTTCCGCTGGACCTGCCACCTAAGGTGGGTGATTGAAATAGAATTAGGAAGAGGAGTCAGTACTCACAAGCAGTGTTTTGTCTTCCACACAGTGCTCTCTAAACTCCTGGACTCCCTGAGCCTCACTAGAATGGGGAACATGCCTCAGAGTAGCTTCTCCCAGATTACATACATGGCAAGATTAGCAACCACATCCCTCAACACTTGCCTCCCAATCCAGTGCCCTCCCCCACCTTTCTCCAAGACGGCGCACACCTGAGCAGGATCTGAGCTGGAGACCGGCCATACTTTTCGGCCAGTGCCAGGACCACTGGCTCCTCCAGTAGGACAGGCTCATTAGGATCACGCCAAGCACGATCAGAGGAGCCCAGAGGACTATAAGCAGTCACCTCCAGGCCACGTGCTTGGCAGTGGGCAATCAGCTCCTTCTGAGACAGGTATGGGTGGCATTCCACCTGAATCAAGAAAAAACCCATCACTATAGGTTGGCCACACCCAAATTTTAGAACCCCACCCACACATCTTGACCAACCTTGCACTGCTGATCCCCCCACTTCCCCTCAAATCACTTTTCTCACTCTCCATCTTCCACTGTCCATTTCATTCTCTTCCCACACTTCAATGCCTTTCATTTCTTTATTTTTGGTTTTCTAATATTCTTATATTTGATATGAACCAATATATAGTACTTGTTCTCACTGACAGAAACTTACTTTATCTATTTTTAATTTCTTTTTAAGTTTATTTATTTGAGAGAGAGAGCAGGGGAGGGGCTGAGATAAAGGGAGAGAGAAAATCCCAAGCAGGCTCCACACTGTCAGCACAGAGCCCTATGTGGGGCTCGAACTCCCTAACCGTGAGATCACGACCTGAGCCGAGACCTGAGCTGAAGCCAAGAATCATATGCTTAACCCACTAAGCTACCTAGGCACCCTCAATCTTACTTTGTATGTACATTATTCATATTTATTTCCATTGTGTTTCAATCAAACAGACCTTTTTAGTTTTTTTGAAATTTAATTCCAGTGTAGTTAACTCAATGCCCTTTATCTTTAAGTTTTTATTTTTTGGGGCACCTGGGTGGCTTAGTCAGTTGACTGTCTGACTCTTGATTTTGGTTTTGGTCGTGATCTCAGGGTCATGGGATCAAGCCCTGTGTTGGGCTCTGCACTGAGCCTGGAGCCTGCTTGGGATTCTCTCCCTCTTCCCAACTCACACACTCTCTAAAATAAAAATTAAAAAAAATTTAAGTTGTTTTTTTTTAATGTTTATTTTTGAGAGAGACAAGCTCGAACAGGGGAGGGGCAGAGAGAGAGAGGGAGACACAGAATCTGAAGCAGGCTTCAGGCTCTGAGCTGTCAGCATAGCACTCAATGCAGGGCTTGATCCCATAACCCTGGGCTCACAACCTGAGCCAAAATCAAGAGTTAGACACTCAACAGACTGAGCTACCCAGGCACCCTTAGTGCCCCTCTTTATGCATAGAATTTTACACTAACACTTCTGAAAACTTGCTAACCATCTCCATAAAACAGACGCATCATCTGCTCACTCATGTTCTTGAACACGTATATACCCCCAAACCAACAGATCTGCTTTGCTGTACTTACCTGCAAGACAGCTGGGCGCACAGACGCCACACTGAGCACGTCATCAATCTGCCGACTGCTGAAGTTGGACAGGCCCAGTGCCCGTACCAGCCCCTTATCCACCAGTGCCTCCAGAGCCTTCCAGGTCTCCTTGTAGTGGGTAGAATCATAGCGGATAGTCCCATCAACATTCTTAGGGAAAGGGTTGTCTCCTCGCCTAAGTGAAAGACAGTTCCCCATGAGTGGGCACAAATGTAGGCCTCCTACCTTACCTGCCCATCCAGCCACTCTGTGTCCCCATACTAAGCCCAGAAAGGGCAAAAAGCCAAGAATAAGAAACCTTATTAAAGAAACCCTTTAAGGTCATGACCCAGGCATTAACTTTATACAGAATGCCCATTTCCGCTCCTCTTCTTCCTAGACACATTGTACCTCTTCTCCTCTGGAAAATCTTCTTGAACTTCTTCCCCCTCAGAGAGTTGCATGCTCTTGCAATCTTCTTTCATTACAGTGCACAGAGCTGATGGTAAGGCTCCTTTCACGCCCTCTGCTGGAGCTGACTCTCTACGGCAATCTCTAGGCCTAACTTAGAAGCTAGTAGTTTTTTGAATAAATTAAGGGGGCAGGAGGGACCACCCGCGCACCCCTAGGGTACACACCATGCGAAGCTGCACTCCTTTTCTGTAGCTGAACTTCTGGTTGCTGTGGCATAAAAAGCTGAGTTCCCACAGCAAGCTGAGGAATGTTCCTCTCCTGCTCTGCTCCTGCTCTGCTCCTGTGCCTTATAAGTTCCTAACCTGACTCCCACAACACCTGACTCCCTGGATAAAGACCCTGGCAAGACTCACTCAAAGGCATAAGGCCAGTGCATTAGGTACAGGTCCAAATACTCCAGCTGGAGGTCAGCCAGTGTCTTCCGGAGGGCAGGCTCCACATCCTCAGGGTGGTGTTTAGTGTTCCACAGCTTGGAAGTCACAAACACCTCCTCTCGAGGCACCACCTGGTACAGGGAGCAGGGCCCATAGTGAGAAGAGCCCTGGGCACCCAGTCACCCACCCTCACCTCTGGGAAACTGATTAGAAGGAAGGTGCTTTCAGATCCCTCTGTCCAGGTGCCCCAGCTCCAGAGCTCTCTCACCCCATCCCTCTGTAGCCCTAGACCTCACCTTGCCAGGTCCCACATTCTCCTTCAAGGCCTCCCCAATCTCCGTCTCATTGCCATAGATAGCAGCACAGTCAATGTGGCGGTAGCCTACACTCAGGGCGTACTTAACAGCAGCCTTTACCTGCCAGGTGAGAGAAGCAGAGGTTTCAGCTCTGCTGGCCTAGGCCAGAAACTGCCCTAGGCCAGGAACTGCCCTCCTGAGGGTCACTGATGGGGGAGGGGCAGGATGACTGCAGTTATCCATAAAGTAGGGGTGAAAAGATGAAAGATGGTTCTAGTTGAGGGGACCAGAAGCCTCTTCAGAGACCCCAACCCCTTTGTGCCTACCCCAATAACCCCCAAGTTTCCCTCCTACCTAAGCAATGTCAACACGAGCCCAGCAAAAAACTACCATTGTATTCCCAGTTAGATGCTCAGCAGGTGGATGTATCCTTTGACAGAGAACAGAAATATAGGTCATGGACACAGGTTCTCTAGTCCTGAAGAGCTGGTTACAGAAACATGATATACAGGTAAGTAATTTGTACGCCAATGCACAGAGAAATGCTTATGGAGCTGTGAAGATCAAGTGAGCTCTGGGAGTTCAGGGAAGCAGAAGAACTCTGAGAGCGGAAGAAAATTAAGGAAGGCAGAGAAGTAAGATGGAGGCTGGGCTCAGAGCCCTCTGTTAGGAAAGAAGAAAGCAGACACCAGGTAGGACAGGTCAGTCAATTTGCTAAAAAACAGACTAGAAACATGGTAGCAGAAGCAAAACCAACAGTGTCAGGGCCTTGCCATTCAAGATCCCCATCTAGGTATAGCTCTTACTATCCAGACGTACTCCCCTCACCCCTGGTGCCCCATACCCCTAGTTTTGGCCCAGTTCTGACTTCCACCTCCTGCCTTTATGTAGCTCCTGGACTTGTCCTGGGCCATGTCAGTGCCTGCCTGGAGCACAAAGACCCTGACTCCAGGGTTCTGGGCAACTGCAGGAATGAAAGCAAAGGGAAAAGAGGCAGAACACAACACGAATACCAGCCTAAATCCCTGAGAGAGGAGGCTGTTCTCCCTGCCTGAGTCCCTCTTAAACTTAATCCCCAAACTTCTCTAAAGCCTGATTCAGATTTCCAAAGAACAAGGAAGAAGACCTGGGAAGATGCCCCACCCCAGGTGGGAGCAGATCTCTATTCCCATGCTCCCCTAAGATGAAGAGTTGACAGCAGGGGTTATTATACTCCAGCTCGCAGCTGCCTTTTGTTTTTTCCAGCCCTTGTGCTAAGAATGACTTTTACACCTTTAAAAGGTTACATGAATACATAATCACCTCCATTTTGCAACTTATCCAGCAAAATCTAAATTATTAACCATCTGGTTCTTTAAGAAAAAGTTTGCTAACCCTTGGTCTACACAGCTGACATAGTTATTCTTCAAATCCTGACACCTGCTGTTGTCTATCTCTGGACTGGGCATTAGGGAGTGGCCCAGTCTTCAAGGAACCCTGTGTAGGAGAGGGAGACATGATCACGGCGCAAGGTGGTAAGTGGCGTTATGAGGGGTCAGCATAGGGCCAGGCACAGAGGGATCCCATGTCTGCCACAGCACTCAGTGCAGATTCAATTAGGGAAAGAGTTCCTTCCTATTTGCTCGGCCCTACTGGGCCCCTCAGCCCTTCCTCTGAGTCAGCTGAGGAAGCCAAGGGCTCACTGCTGGTCTCTTCTCTTGTTTCTTCCCACTGCCCTTCAGGTTCATCCCTACATGAAATGGAGTATAGGGTTGGGGCTGCTAGGGAAAGTGCTGGGACCATCTCCCAAATACTGCCTCTTCCCTGGCAGAGGCACAAGAAGCCCTCCTCTTTTTCCTCCATCTCTCACCTGGCCAGGATCACTCTTCCAGGTGCCCAGTCCAATCAGGGGCATCTTCTGCCCAGTGTGCAGGAGGACACAGGAAGCCGCCATGCTCCCTGAAACACAGATGGGAAGAGAATGGTGTGGGGGTCAGTGCTGCTTGAGCTTCAGCCACCCACCTGTCAAGACTCCTGTAAAACATGGGTGGTAAAGGGAGCACAGCGGCGAAAGGAGAACAAACACGTGGTTGTGTATACATGCCTGTGAGCAGAGGGCAGCTAAGACAGGGTGACTAGAACCAACCAAAGTCAGGAGCTCCTGGACAAATATTAACCGGACCATCAGTTTAGCTGCCTTCCTTCCACCAGGCTAAAGGTCTATGTTAGACAGTTCTAATACCTAAAAACAAAGGTGGGTGGCTCCCTGAAGTACCCAGCCCTGACTATATAAGGTCTCAAACCAGTGTAGGACAGGTAAAGGCCATTATGAAACAAAGTGAGACCAAGTGACAGAACAAGCTCGGGGATGGGTCACTTCTCTGAAGATGAAATGAACATTTGCAGGAGGATGTCAGAAACTACAGATTCTCCTAGTCCCTCACAAAGATGTCTGATCAGCATGTTACGAGGCCTGAGTGGGTTATTACAAGCGAAGTAGACCATTGTTTAAAAAAACAAAAACAAAAACAAAAAAACCAAGCTCAGAGAGGTGAAGTTATTTGCCTTGAATCAACAGCTAAGAAGTGGCAGAGCCAAGCATTCAAGGAAGAGCCAATGGAAAAAGGCAAGAAAAGAGAGGTAAACACAGATTCATAATATACTTGTGCTATGCCTCACAGTAGACACATATCACAGTGTGCTACAGAAAAGCAAATGACTTCTGCAGAGCAAGGACCAGGGAATATTGACATTGGCTTTTAAGAGTAAGTTGGACTTTCCTAAGAGTCAAGGGGAAAAGGGTTTCCAGGAAGGGTAATTAGACACAGCAGAAAGCAGTAAATTATAGACACAGGAAAATTTCCAACTGAACAAAACAGGTGGGTGATTGGAACAACCCTCTTTGGAGAGCTATGAAAATCAGAAGTCTCCAAATGACCCACGGATACTCATTCAGGCAGCAAATGCTTAATATTCCTGGCCGTGTGCTAGATCTAAGAGACATACATATTCAAATAAAGCCCCTGCCCTCTTGGAGTTTATGGGCTAGTAGGGGCTGGACTGAGGATATCAGTACAATGTATAAGATAGGAGCAAAATCTGCTCAAGTGCTATAAGAAAAGAGTAACCCTGCTAGGATGGCTTCATGGAGGGGATATTTGAGTCGTCTTTTTTTTTTTTTTTTTTTAAGATTTTATTTTTAAGTATTCTTGGGGTGCCTGGGTGGCTCGGTTGAGCATCTGACTTCAGCTCAAGTCATGATCTCATGATTTGTGGGTTTGGGCCCCACGTCGGGCTCTGTGCTGACAGCTCAGAGCCTGGAACCTGCTTCAGATTCTGTGTCTCCCTCTCTCTCTGCCTCTCCCCCACTCATGCTCTGTCTCTCTCCCTCTCTCTCTCAAAAATAAATAAACATTAAAAAAGTTAAAAAAAAAAAAGATTTTATTTTTAAGTATTCTTTACACCAATGTGGGGCTCAAACCCACAACCCCAAAGTCAAGAGTCACATGCTCTATCAACTGAGCCAGCCGGGCATGCCAAGTCAAGTCTTGATGAATAGCAATTATCCAAGCGAAAGGGAAAAAAGAAAGAATGCTCACCCTAGAGCAGATAAGGTAGAAGTCTTTTCCCTTGATTTCATTAGTACTATAGATATCACTCCCTTGGGATTGATTTCATTGCCAGCAATACCTTTATAAATATAACCTTTGTTTCCAAGTTCTGAAAAGACATCCAGAATATTATGGTAGAGCAAGAACTAAGACAAGTTCTAAGTATAATTGACACATCAAAATTGTCTTTCCTGATACGTCTGACTCCGGAAGAATTTTTTTTTTTTTTTATAAATGTTTATTTTTGAGAGCAAGGAAGAGAGCAGGGGAGGGGCAGAGAGAGAGGGGACAAAGGATCCAAAGCAGGCTCTGCATTGAGAGCAGAGAGTCCTACATGGGCTTGAACTCACGAACCAGAAGATCATGACCTGAGCCAAAGTCAGATGCTTAATGGACTGAGCCACCCAGGCACCCCTGCAAGAACTTTACAGTCTAGCATAACCTGGTTATGCAGACCACCTGTTTCTGCTAAAACAAAAACAAAAAGTTCAATCTGGGCATCAAACCACAGATCACTTGAGTGCTAGCAAACTTCCCAGGGATATAAACTTGCCAGAGGATCAGGCAATCATGTCTGGACTTCACAGGAACAATTAGCCTGCCAGTTGCCACCAGGGTCTGTGGCTGGTTTCCTGGGCTTGATCCCCAAACAAGTGACCGTTGGCCTCTCCCGGATTTCCCAGCACACACTGGAGAACTCTGAAATTACACGTGGACTTAGACTGAGAGCCTTGAACAAAGGCCTGATCTAAGGCGAAAAGGAAGAAGAAACCTGATGCTTTTTTCGCTTTCTTTTGATGCTGAAACTGAAAACCCAAAACAATGAGGCTTGGCGGGGGGGGGGGGGGGGGGGGGGGGGGGGGGGTTGGGATCATACAAGTAGGAAGACCTAACAAAGAGCTTCAAAGAACAAGAGCTCCAAGGGAGGGAATAGAAGAGTCTCTGCAAAGAACAAATGTTCTCCTCTAGGACAGGAAGTCATACTCTGCCAGCTCTGGACTTCCTCATCTTCTGCCTGAGGCATTGGCTTTCCAGCCTTCTCCTGAATTAACAGGCTCTGAAGTTGTCAGAAACTGCCTGGCTTGGCCTCTGGCAACACTCAGAAACCCTCACGTTAATTTGGGAAGGTTTTACTCATGAAAGAGAGAAAAACTGGGTCTGCATAGGGAGAGGTAGTATCAGGTCTCAGATTTTAGTGGTGCCTGGCTGGCTCAGTCAGTGGAGCATGTAACTCTTGATCCTGGGGTTTTAAGTTCAAGCCCCACACTGGGTACAGAGATTACTCAAACTCTTTTTTTTTTAAAGGACTCAGGTTTTATTATTCCTAAATCAGTGCCTATGTTTCTTCTCAGAGGAGGGCTCTATAGCTGCTGCTTGCATGCAGGGATCTCAAAAACACAGGAAAAAGAGGAAGCAGTATTTACATGAATGTTCCTGGGCTGCATGGGCCTTTCCTTTACTTCCCATAAATGTTGGTGTCCCTCAGAGTTCTGTTCCCAATCCTCTTCTCACTCCCTAGTTAGGCTCATGTCTTCAGTTATCACTTTAAGCACTGATTCTGCCCACCCTAGTTCTGTACATTCAACTCCCTGGAGATATCTCTACCAGTATGCCCTATAGGTATCTAAGACTCAAAATGTCCAAAACTGAACTCATCAAATCCAACAGCAGAGCACAAAGGAATCAGTTCAGGGCCTGGGGTTGCACAGACCTGAGTCTGAATCTCAGCACGCCTTCCCCCATTTGGAAGAGAAACTAGACCTAAAGCACTTTGCACAGTACCTGACCCATGCATGCTCTTCTTTCTGTATACTCTCTCTCACAAGGGACTCAAGAGCCTGGGTAACAACTGTTAAAGCAAATCAGACAACATGTTCACAGTATAATCCATCTGATAAAGTTTTGGAGTCGGGGGTGGGAGGTGGGCAGGTTCTGAGCTGACAGCCAAGAAAGAATTTTCTAAGTCTTTGGTACAAAAAGGTGATTTTATTGAAGCAGAAAGAGCTGCACTGGGGTTGTAAAGAGTGACTGTTTATATACTAAGGAGTTGGAGGAGGTCAAGTCAAGGGGAAGTTTTCAAAGAGATTTTCATATGCTAAAGAAGATTCTCAGAATACTGCAGGCCTAGCTATTTGTCAAGTTAAGGCTGTTTTTCCCTCTAGCAAAGCATTGACTTTAAGACATAGGGAGTTGGGGCACCTGGGTGGTTCAGTCAGTTAAGCAGCCGACTTAGGCTCAGGTCATGATCTCATGGTCCGTGAGTTCAAGCCCCGTGTCGGGCTCTGTGCTGCCAGCTCAGAGCCTGGAGCCTGTTTCAGATTCTGTGTCTCCCTCTCTTTGACCCTCCCCTGTTCATGCTCTGTCTCTCCCTGTCTCAAAAATAAATAAAATGTTAAAAAAAAAAAAAAAAGACATAGGGAGTTCCTGGAGAAATGGAGAAATATTTGCCTCAAGTACTTGTCAATGGGCAGCAGGTTATAAGGAAATTTAATTTTACCTGCAAATTCTGGGGGCGCCTGGGTGGCTCAGTCGGTTAAGCGTCCGACTTCAACTCAGGTCACGATCTCGCGGTCCGTGAGTTCGAGCCCTGCGTCGGGCTCGGGCTGATGGCTCAGAGCCTGGAGCTTGCTTCGGATTCTGTGTCTCCCTCTCTCTCTGCCCCTCCCCTGTTCATGCTCTGTCTCTCTCTGTCTCAAAAATAAATAAACGTTAAAAAATTTTTTTTAATTTTACCTGCGATTTCCTTCTTGCCTTTGTTCCCCATATCACTACGAAGGGGTGATGTTGGGGCTCCAGGAAACTGAGTCTACAGTTTCTGGAGATTAGGCTATTGATAAGATTGCCTTTTTCTTGTAATTTACTAAGACATTTGTAAACTGATGGAGACTGAACAGTTTAACCATCTGTTTTCTGTCCTTTCCTTTGTTCTTGGGCAGCCAGGAGCTCCTGAAGAATATTACACATATCCCACCTTGTGTGTGTGTGTGTGTGTGTGTGTGTGTGTGTGTGTGTGTGTGGTGTGTTTGCGCACGCGATAGCTTGTGCTTTGCCCTCAGCTTGCATTATGCTCCCTCATCACATGGGGTCTTGAAAAGCCATCTAAATAAAGTATTTCAGTTCATTTGGCATTTCTGAGTTATTATCATTTTAGGGTTTTGACAGGTGATTGGTAGGGGAGTATACCCTTGCTTGTACTTCTAAGAAACAAGCACAGAAAACTACTTTAAATATGTAACATTGTTCTAGATTAGGTCTATTTGGCTGGGACACGGCTAACACCACCTACTCGCCCCCCCCCTCAACAAGGTGGGATAAGTGTGACATTCCACAGGCACCCCTGGCTGCCCAAGAACAAAGGAAAAGGGGAAAACAAATGGTTAACTGATAGAGATCACAGTCATGCAGGACCTGAGTCCCCACCAGTTTACAAATGTCTTAGTAAATTATAAGAAAAAGGCAATCTTACCAATAGCCTAATCTCCAGAAACCTATAGATTCAGTTTCCTGGAGCCCTAACATCACCCTCCCCTCCATTCTGATGTGGGGAACAAAGGCAAGAAGGAAATGGTAGGTAAAATTAAATTTCCTTATACATTTTTTTTATTCTTATTTATTTTTTGAGACCAAGAGAGACAGAGCATGAACGGGGGAGGGTCAGAGAGAGACGGAGACACAGATTCCGAAACAGGCTCCAGGCTCTGAGCTGTCAGCACAGGGCCCTACGCAGGGCTCAAACTCACAGACCGCGAGATCATGACCTGAGCCGAAGTAAGTCGGACGCTCAACCGACTGAGCCACCCAAGCACCCCAAAATTAAATTTCCTTATAACCTGCAGTCCATTGATGAATATTTGAGATAGGCAGAGTGAAACATTTCTTCAGGAACTTCCTATAATGTTAATGCCTCACTAAAGGGAAAACCACCTTAGCCTGGTAATAGCAAGGCCTCCAGTATCTTGTGAGTCCTCTTTAGCATATGAAAGTCCTTTTGGAGGTCTCCCTTTTGCCTTTATCTCCCCCCAACTCTACAGGAAATAATTACTGAGTCTTTACAACCCCAGGGCAGCTCTTTCAGCCCATGGGTCCTGTCCCTGTGCTTTAATAAAATCACCTTTTTTGCACCAAAGAAGTCTCAAAAATTCTTTCTTAGCCGTAGGCTCTAGACCCCCCACCACTCCAAAACCCCATCACTACTAATACTGGTAAATATATATTTCTTAAGTTTATTTTGAGAGAAAGAGAGAGACAGAGAAAGAGAGAGCGCAGAAGTGGGGGGAGGAGAAAAGAAAGAGGGAGAGAGAATCCTAAGTAGGCCTGCGCTGTCAGCATGCTTTGAACTCATGAACCATGAGATCATGACCTGAGCCAAACACTTCATGTACCTCTTGACATGAAAAGAATTTTAAAATATATATTTCTTTTTTTTAACGTTTATTTATTTTTGAGACAGAGAGAGACAGAGCATGAATGGGGGAGGGTCAGAGAGAGAGGGAGACACAGAATCTGAAACAGGCTCCAGGCTCTGAGCGATCAGCACAAAGCCCGACGCAGGGCTCGAACTCACGGACTGTGAGATCATGACCTGAGCCGAAGTCGAACGCTTAACTGACAGAGCCACCCAGGCGCCCCTAAAATATATATTTCTTAAGTCTTTCTCCAGTCCATCCATATCTGCCTCCACTGCTACTGCTCTAGCTCGAACCACCCCTACCTGAACCACCATTTCTCTGCTTCCAGTGCAGCCACTCTCCCCACAATCCATTCACTAAATCTGAACATGTGATTCCAAGGCTCAAATTCTTCCAGTAGTTCTTGCTTACCTTCAGGATAAAGTCCACAGTCCTTAGTAATACATTTCATTACCTGGCTCCCATTCTCCTCATTTTTCCACCTCTTCATTACAAACTCCGTGCTTCAGACTTTGCAAAACCAGCCACCGCTTACTTAACTCCAGGCACACTTTGCTTCCCCAAGTCCCACCCTTGTCCGGCTAATTACTGCTCATCCTTCAGCTAGCACTTGCTCCTCCTGTGCACTGACAGCTTGTGCACATAGCTGCAGTTGTTTCTTTATATGAGTTTCCCTCACAAACTAGGGGATACCTTGATGTCAGAGGTCATCTATCTGAACCCCTTACTCCTAGAGTGCCTGCCCCATGCATAGACGTAGAAACACATGTGAGCACACACACTAAGGCAAATGGGCTGCAGGGCATTTGAGGAAGTCACTGCCTTCATCACTTTTTTTTCTTCCTTCCTTCCTTCCTTCCTTCCTTCCTTCCTTCCTTCCTTCCTTCCTTCCTTCCTTCCTTTATTTTGAGGGAGAGAGAGTGCAAGGCAAGCCAAGGAGTAACAGAGAGAGAGGGAGAGAGAATCCCAAGCAGGCTCCATAGGGCTCCAACCCACAAACTGAGATCAGGACCTGAGCCGAAATCAAGAGTCCCATGCTTAACCAACTGAGTCACCCAGGTGCCCCCAACACCTTCTTTTTTTTACTTCTTGGGTAACCTGGAAAGAATCATCTCTGGAAGACATCAAAGCACTTTACCATTTTCAGCAAAAAAAAAAAAAAAAAAAAATTCCCAGTGGCTTCATACAGGATGATACTGGGATTGCTCACGTACAGATAAGAAAACTGAGATCTGGGGCGCCTGGGTGGCTCAGTCAGTTGAGCGTCTGACTTTGGCTCAGGTCATGATCTCGCGGTTTGTGAGTTCGAGCCCCGCGTCGGGCTCTGTGCTGACGGCTCGGAGCCCGGAGCCTGCTTCGGATTCTGTGTCTCCTCCTCTCTCTGCCCCTCCCCTGCTCATGCTCTGTCTCTCTCTGTCTCTCAATGATAAATAAACATTAAAAAAAAATTTTTTTTTTAATAAAAAAAAAAAAGAAAACTGAGATCTTGGGAAATTAACAGGCCTGATCAGAACCCTCAAGACTCTTTTAGGGAGGTCTTGCAGCCTGATATGAGTAGGCTGAAAGGAAGAGTTAATAGTAGCTCTATCTGGTGACAGTTCAGATTCCAGCCTCACTGTAACAGAGGTCTGAGGCAACAGAAAAAGCCCTAGCTTTCCCAAACCCAAAGCAGGTGCCTAAGTTAGCTAATTTTGCCCACTACTCCCACTTTCAGGAAGTATCTCTGCAATTCCAAAGAAAGGCCGGAGCTCCTGGAAAAATCGTGTTGGTGCTCAAAAAGAAGAGGGCAAGGGCGCCTGGGTGTCTCAGTCGTTTAAACATCCAACTTCGGCTCAGGTCATGACCTCCCGAGTGTCAGTTCAAGCTCTGCCTTGGGCTCTACGCAGAGAGCTCTGAGCCTGGAGTCAGCTTCAGATTCTGTCTCCCTCTCTCTCTGCTCCTCCCCCGCTCCCCCACTTGCGTGCTCGCGCTCTCTCTCTCTCTCTCTCTCTCTCTCTCTTAAAAATAAATTAACATAAACAAAAGAGGGCAACTAAAATTTACTGAGCACCTAATAGTTGACAGGCGTTTTAAAAGCTTTATCTCAATTCTCACTACAGTTCCGATGTAGGAACTCATTTCATCCGTGAGTAAACTGAGGTCCAGAGAAACTGAGAACTTTTCCAAGATCACAATGAGCTCAAATCCGAAACCAAGTAAGGTTGCCTCCAGAGCCTGCGCTCTCCGCTCTATTCCGAAGGCACACAACTCTGTAGTTTCATTACAGATCAAGGCCATCTCCTCTGCGAGAAAGATGGAACAGCAGCAGGAGAAACTCACCTCGGCTCAATCACAGAGCGTGAACAAAACAGTGTGATCTCTCTTCGGTTCTGCACCTTGCCAACGTTACAGTAAGCCTCAGCTTCCGGAACTGGTGGGCTGCAAAGGAAGTTGGTTGGCCTGATGGTGGAGGCAGGAATCTAGCTTAAGTCTGGCGGTGAGGAGGAAGCTCCTCCCGGAGGAGGGGAGAGGGCCGGCATTCAGCATCACGCGCAGTGGTGGACCCCACCCCGCCCTGTAAAGGGCTGGAGTTTGGAAGCCAGAGTTGGGAGCCTGCACCAGCTCCACCTCTAGCTCTGGTGGTTGGATTGGCTGGAGTCTAGACACACTTCACTGCGCAGGTTTGGAGTACGTGGGGGCCGAGTGAAGCGCGAGCCCCTGGCCACTTGCGGGACCCTAACGTCGGGGCCAGTCCGTGCCTCTGCTGGCCCACAATGCACCGCGCGCCACAGCCACGCCGCTCTAGGCTGCTGGAGCTCCTTCTGCTGGAGGGAGGAGGGTACTGGGTGTCACATTGCAGGTTCTTCTGGTGTCTCCACTCCATCCGGGTTCGCAAAACCGACTGTCGCTCCTATCTTTTAGAGTCAGGTTGGCGGGGTTCCCAGAATATACCTAAACTGGCTCCGTTACTTGGTCTGGCAAACAGGCTCGGAGAGCAGCCGCGATAAAAGTTGTCTGTAACATGGAAGAGATCGGGTCTCTGGGCTGCAACGGTAGTAAGTTCGTGGTCCCTGTATCCGGACTGTGGACTCTGGACGCGCATTAATGTGCCAGATACTGTGCTAGACTTAGAAACATGATTTTATTGAATCTTCAACCCTGTAAGGGAAATGTTTTTTTTTTTTGTAAGCTTTTTTATTGGAGTATAGTATAGCATACATACAGAAAAATGCACAAATCTAAAGCTCTATGATTCTTTTTTTTCAATGTAACTATTATCCAAGTGAAGGTACAGACGTTACCTGCACACTGGAAGTCTCCTGTGAGGGAGGTATCCACGTTCAATTTTACAGATTGAACAGACTCAACCAGGTAAAGTAGCTTGGCCAAAATCACATAGCTATTAAGTCATACAGATTCTATATTTGAAATAGCCCTAGCCATGTGGACTGAGAGGTGTCTTGCATTTTACACGTTTTCCCCTCTGTGTAGCTCTGCTTTTCTCTCCCCACACCTCTATCTCCTCTACTCCTCTACTCTTCCTCATTTTTTTTGGCTCCCCTGGATTACTCCCCACTGTCTCCTCGATACAGGTAGTGTCTTGATGGACCGAATGTCTAATGTTTGACACCATCTATCCTCATAAAGACACTCAGATTCCAGCTTATGTGATCGGAATTTAATATACCTCAAACTCATCTTACCCTAGCAAAGACTTCCCATCAAGAGACACATGCCATGTATCCCATCCCTCCCACCTTTTCTTCAGGGTCTGACAGACTCCATATTTCTTTTCTGCTGAGTCTGACTTCTTAAAAGTCTGATGTGTAACCATCAGGTGGTGACCTTGGCAAGTGATGAACTACTGAGGCCCTCTCCTTCCCCCAACTTTGGGGCTTTTGGTCTTAATTCTGGTGCCAGGGAATATTTCATACAAGGCACAACCCTATCCCTCCAAGAGTTTTCAAATAGTTGTCAGACTGAAAAATAGATCGGCTCAAGAACACACTGCCCCTTTCACAACCATCCTTTTCCCATCTTACAAAGGATAAGCCTCTGTCAACTTCTAGGGTGCCTTGCCCCATTGTAAAAACAAGGAGGCAGAGAACAGCCTGAGAGGTAGACTGAGAGGAGACCAAGTGAATAAGTTGTCTCAGAATCCAAGGGAAATGAGTGGTTCAGGCAGGAGGGATAGTGGGAATTATTGTTTTGGCTTCCCAGTGCCCATTCCTCCCTCTTTTGGAGAATTTCTTCCTCCTCATTGGATCCAATTCAACAGTCATTAATTCAAGTACTTGCCCTCCCCTAGCTAACATGTGTGTGAATATCCCAAAATATGCCAATTGGCTATTCCTTCCTTGAGTCTTAATTATTAATACAGTCACCAAAAGAGTAATCACCTGGATTTCATGCCTTTCATCATGAAATGCATTTCACTAGCACCCTGCCCTGGCTGTCGAGCAATCTCTGCTAATAGGACCTCCTGAAGCCACCTGGTTCCTGCCAATTCCATGCTGTACCTTCCCTTTGGTTTTGCAAGTACTCCTATAGCCTTCAAAAACAAAACAAAACAAAACAAAACAAAACAAAACAAAACAAAACACCTTTCTTTGTCTTTGGTTAGAGACAGTTTTTGTTGCTTGCAACCAAAGAACCCTAACAGACACAAATGAGTAAAAATAGTATCAGACACTGCAGGAAGAAGAGTAAGTATATCACAGGGAACTCTACAAATGGTCCCCAAATGGTCCTCTTCTATATTGGCAAAATTTACTTCCCTTACGTATAGATAAGTTATGCCTCTCTGTTGCTCTTAACAGAAAACCTAATTTAAGCTGGCTTCAACAATGAGGGAAATGTATGGACTCACGTAGGTAGGATTAGGTTTGGTTTGATTCAGCAGTTTGACAAAGTCACCGGGACCCCTTTCCTTCTGTTTTTTCTCTCCACTCTCCAATCTCTCTTCATCCTGAAGTTGCTTTCCTCATGGAGGCAAAATGGTTGTGGCACATCTCGCCTTCCATCTCAGCTACCACCTTCTCCACAGAAGTAACTTCTGGGAACTCTCTCAAGATCAGAAACTGCCTGGAGCCTCCCATATAAACTGAGTCATAAGATAATACCATGGCATGAAAGAAGAAGTCAGTTTCAAAAAAGAGGTAAATAGGAATTCTGGGAGTGATGCAGGAGTGAAAAAGAATTAACTTCTGCTATATTCAACAGCATGAATAAATTTCTCAAACTTACTGCTGAGTGGAATAAGACAGACATGAAAGACTATTAATTCCAACCAATTCTATAAAGTACAAAAAACAATAAAATTTAGAGTTGTTAGAAGTCAGGATAGTGGTAACCCTTGGACATACAGTGACTAGAAGTGGGCAAGAGGGGAAGCTTGTGGAGTGATAGGTATGATCTGTTTCTTGATTTGACTTATAAGGATATATAAAATTTCTGGGGTGACTGGGTGGCTCAGTAAGTTAAGTGTCCACTTCAGCTCAGGTCATAATCTCACGGTTCCTGAGTTTGAGCCCTGCATCGGTCTCTGTGCTGACAGCTCAGAGCCTGGAGCCTTCTTTGTATTCTGTGTCTCCCTCTCTCTCTGCTCCTCCCCCACTCACACTCTGTCTCTCAAAAACATTTAAAAAAAAGTTTTTTTAAAGGATATGTAAAATTTGTGAAAATTTAAGTTATATATTTGGTATGTACATTTTTCCATATTGTGTTGTATTTCAATTTAAAAGAGAAACCTTTCATATTAAAAAAAACAACAAGAAAACCTAGGGGTGCCTGGGTAGTTCAGTTGGTTAAGCATCCAACTTCTGCTCAGGTCATGATCTCGTAGTTCATGAGTTTGAGCCCTGCATCAAACTCTGGGCTGACAGATTGGAGCCTGGAGCCTACTTTGGATTCTGTCTGCCCCTCTCTGCTCACGTGCTGTGTCTCTTTCTCTCAAAATAAATAAACATTAAAAAATTTAAAAAAACCCCACCAAACCCTATATGTATAAGGAAAGAAAGTAGATGGAAACACACAAAACTAATTATAACAGTTGTATTTGATTAGTGGAAGTATAGGTTATTTTGTTTTTCTTCTATATCAAGATTTTGAACTATTGCATTGGATTTAGTTTAGTAACTCTGCAGATTCACTTGGACCCACTTGCTCCCAGGTTCTCCACTTATTCAGTGGAGCACCCTAGTCCCTACTATTGCTCATCTCCTGATGCAGTGGTCTGTCTCACATCCCCACGTGCATGGGCCAAACACCCTCTCTTTTGCACCTGTTGTAGTGGGAGCCATAGCAGCTATGGCACTCACTCAGTTATGACTTAAGTAGACCCGCTGAGAATTTTGCCACTTACACCACTTTCAGAGTAAGCAGAAGCACTTGATGTGGGGATTGGGATCAGTCTCCTCAGGCTTCCCTGAGGATCAGGGAGTGCAGGGAAGTTAATGTCTCATAGGGTATAAGGAAATTGACCAATGAGAGATAGAAGGAAAGAGTCAACAGATAGTTTGCTTTTCCTTTACCCAATAAATAGTTCCTGGACACCATATAGTGGTTTCATATAGCTTCTCAGACCTCTATAACTGACCAATTAGCTGTGTCTTTTTATAAAGCAATAGCAAGCTCTGTAGCACACCACCTTTTCTTTCCCTTCTTTGCCTCATTTATGTTTTTGTTTTTGTTTTTTAAAGTTTATTTGTCTATCTTTGAGAGAGAGGGAGGGAGACAAAGAATCCCAAGCAGGCTCCTCACTGTCAGCACGGAGCCTGATGTGGGGCTCGAACCTATAAACCCTTGAGATCATGACCAGAGCTGAAGTTGGAAGTTTAAACTGACTGAGCCACCCAGGCTCCCCTTCTTTGCCTCATTTCTGTTTTTCCCTCATCCCTATTGCCCTGAGAATGAATTACTGAAGTTCCCAATAAAGCCTCAGCATGTAAACTTTGTCCTGAGCTCTGGTTTTCTAGAGAAACAGGCTAAGATTAAAAAAAAAAAAAAGTGTTATTTTTTAAAATATATTTTATTTTTAAGTAATCTCTGCACCTGCACCCAATGTGAGGCTCGAACTCACAACCCCAAGATCAAGAGTTGCATCCAGGCACTCCAAAACCATATTAACTTTATAATGGGGAGAGAGAGAGGAGTAAGGGGAAAAAATGATTTAAAAAGAAGAACCAAAAGTAAGTTTAATGTTAGAGAAACTAAGACAAATAAGAACAATTACCATTTTATTGACCATCCATTATTTGTCCTACTCTCTACATTCATGCTGTCTAATCTCCACAACAGAAACTTTTGGATTTGGTTGATATGAATGTCATTGGTGACCTCGTGGAGATCTGGCTCAGTGAAATAGTTAATCCTGAGCCAGATGGTCTGGATTTAGGAGTGAACAGGAAATGAAGATGTGGAGAATCAGTGAACAGATTTCTCAAGAATATAGAGAAAGAAAGTGATAAGTCAGTGACTTGAGAGAAAAGCAGATGGAGAGAGTTTTTCATTACATGGGAAATTTGAACATGAACATGTGCTAACGGGAAGTGTCCAGAAGAAGAGACTGGAGATAAGAAAGGGGAGAGAATAATGGGATCAGGTTTTTGGCTAACATTTATTGAGCATTTATTAAGCCCTAGTATCTTAGTCCATTTAGACTGCTATAACAGAATCCACATACTATGTAGTCTATGAACAACAAAACTTTATTGCTCACAGGGCATTTATTAAGCCCTAGTATCTTAGTCCATTTGGACTGCTATAACAGAATCCACATACTATGTAGTCTATGAACAACAAAACTTTATTGCTCACAGTTTTGGAGTCTGGAAGTCCAAGATCAGGGTGCCAGCATGATCAAGTAAGGGCTCTCTTCCAGGCAACAGACTTACTGTATCCTCACATGACAGAAGGGGCAAGAGATTTCTCTGGAGCCTCTTTAATAAGGCATTAATCCAATTCGTGATGGTTCTATCCTCATGATTTAAGCACCTCCCAAAAGTGCCATGTACTGATACCATCACATTGGGCAGTAGGATTTCAGCATATAAATTTTGGGTGAACACAAACATTCAGATCATAGCACCTAGTCCTTTTGCTAGGCAAAAAGATGAACAAAAAAAATGGACCAGATTTATCCTCTGGCTTCATGGTTCACAGCCCAGAGGGACTAATGTGGAACAGGTAGAATGCAGACCCAGAGGTGTTTGCACAGATACAGCCTTATGGAATGCAAGGAGAAGAGGCTGAAACTGGTGAAGAGCTGGAAAGTGAGAAGGGCCCTAAGTCGAAGGAGGGCATGCCCTTCTCTGGATTACTGGGTGGGAGGAACAAGGTCTCAACCCTGCCTCACTGAGCACTTAAGCATTTGGCAAAAGTTTCTAGAATCTGAGAGGAATGTGGTCAGGTCAGAGAGATAAGTAAGGAAACACCCTCTTCCCAAGTCTCTGAGTCTGTCTTGGGGCTATCCTGGTATTTTACTTGCTGGCACTTCCTGCTTACTCTAGATTGGGCTGTCAGAGCAGAAACCAAGAACAAAGTTCAGGTTCCCATAACAGATTCCCTTATGCAAATCAGGACAATAAAGGAGCCACCCCATAAATTCACAAACAGGAGACCAAGGAAGGAGGCCTATATGTCTTACCTAGATGAAACGAATGTGAGGCAAGGTGCTTGTCCATATAGTCTCGCCTGGCTCTTAGCAGGAAGGACTTCTCAGACCCTCTCCAGACTCCTTATCATTGTCAGTAAGAAACTTGCCTCTGGAAGAAGGAGTTCATAATCCAGACTTACCTCTAGGAGTTAACAACTGAGTGTCTTTCCATCCAATAGAGTGTCCTTCATTCAACTAATACTTACTGAATTCCTGCCGTGTACTAGATATTCTGCTAGTGTGCTGAGAATACCTTGAACAAGATCTTGCCTTCGTGAGCTGACCTCCTAGTGATACTATAGTAGAGGGCAGGAGCACATTTAAGGAAAACCTGATCCTTTCCAGTCCATAAATGTCTCTAAAGGGTAGAATCATTTTTAACCCCTGGACAACTCAGAAACCAGCCCTCAATGCAGGATGTTAAGTTTTGTTTTTATTTTTTTTAATTGTTAATTTTTTTTTAAGTTTATTTAAAATTTTTTTAAATGTTTATTCACCTTTGAGAGACAGAGAGAGACAGAGCATGAGTGGGGAAGGGGCAGAGAGAGGGAGACACAGAATCCGAAGCAGGCTCCAGGCTCTGAGCTGTCAGCACAGAACTCAATGCAGGGCTTGAACTCATGAACTGTGAGATCATGACCTGAGCCGAAGTCGAACGCTCACCTGACTGAGCCACTCAGGCTCCCCTAAAGTTTATTTATTTATTTTGAGAGAGAGAGCACGTATAAGTTGGAGAGGAACAGAGAGAGAGAGAGAGAGGGAGAGAGACAATACCAAGCAGGTTCTGCACTGTCAGCATACAGCGAAGCGTGAGATCATAACCTGAACTGAAATCAAGAGTCGGATGCTTAACTGACTGAGCCACCCAGATGCCCCTCTTTTTATTTTAATGTTTATTTATTTATTTTGAGAGAGAAAGCACTGACGGAGGAGGGGCAGAGAGGGAAAGAGAGAATTACAAGCAGGCTCC
The DNA here is from genome assembly GCF_027475565.1 of Acinonyx jubatus. Classification (NCBI taxonomy): domain Eukaryota; kingdom Metazoa; phylum Chordata; class Mammalia; order Carnivora; family Felidae; genus Acinonyx; species Acinonyx jubatus. Next base: position 35,538,608 of record NC_069381.1, on the reverse strand, counting down.
ATGCTGTCAGTGCAGAGTCTGATGCAGAGCTTGATTCCACAAACCCTGAGATCATGACCTGAGCAGAAATTATAGTCAGACACTCAACTGACTGAGCCACCCAGGTGCCCTGGATGGTAACTTTTCTGTAGTAAAGGGATGATCCCAACTTTATAAGACCTGATTTTCCCAAAAAAGACAGAATCCCTGCCTGCATAGCTTCTAGGAATGGCCATGGGCATTCCTAGACAATGGACAATATTTTCTGTCTCAGTCCCTTGGATCGTGTGGTCCAATTCAAGAGCCTACTGAACAAGCCTGGCACTAGACCCTGTGGGCTATACCTTGCAGTCTGCTTCTTCATCCTTCAAGATCCAAGCTCCAATCCCTTCCTCTCCCCAGCATGCCATTGTACCTGTTCATGATTCCACTGTACCATATTTCACTGATTTTACTGTGGACTATGACTGTGTGCTCTATCTTGTCTTATCCATATCTGGGAACCCTCTTCAATGCCAGAGACTGGTTTAGGAAACATGCCCTAACTATCATTTTAAATAGCAAAATAATAGCTAATATTTATTGGGCTCTTACTATACGCATCAGACACTGTACTGAATATTTCATAGAAATTACCTCATTTAATCTTCACAACAATCTTAGGAGTAGGGACTTTTCTTTTCTTTTCTTTTTCTTTTTCTTTTTTTTTTTTTTTTTTGAGAAAGAGAGAGAGTGAGCACATGAGTGAGAGAGAATCTTAAGCAAGCTCCCATGCTCAGTGTGGAGCCTGACACAGGGCTAGATCCCATGACCCTGGGATCATGACCTAAGCCAAAATCAAGAGTATGACGCTCAACTGACTGAGCCATCCAGGTGCCACAGGGTAGGAACCATTATCATCTCCCTTTTTCAGTTGAAAAAAGAGGCCAAATGACTTGTGCAGAGTCACACAATAAATGGAACCATAGCCTGCATCTTTGACTTCAAAGTCCATGCTTTTTCCAAGATACCACTTTGTCTCTCCTAGTGGGTTGTTGATCTGTGTAACCCTGGTGCCAAGAATAATGTTTGGCTCCTACTGAGGGCTCAATCAATAAACGTCTGAAAATGTATTCACCTAAGGTCCAGACACTCAAAGGAGTATGGGAAGTAATAAGGAAGCTGTGACTAGAGTCAGGCCTTAGTAGGTCAGTAGATCTCATGAGTAACACCTATGGGAGTCATACACTCCTAAGCATTTGTACAGGTACCAACTACTGGAAATAGAAGTGAGCTAGGTTGGGCACAGAATTTCCCAACAATTATTCTGTCTTGTAGGAGATGTGTGTGATGCATCAACCTGCCAGATTTGAGATAGCTGTGGAGTTGAATAACCCCACAGTATCTATTATGTACTATAGTGTTTCTCTGCTTTGCTGCCTCAGGGTTTTCTCCAAACCACAAAAGGCTGCTTGGCTATGTGCAGCTGCAACATGGAAGTATGAGGCATTAAGGTCTCTAGGGGAAACCCTCAAAAAATTGAGGGACAGGGATCTTTAGGTAAATGCTTCAGCCAACACAGTCTCCATTAGGATAATTCTGAGGTGTGGTTTTCATAGTTTTTTAGAGGTATCTCTAGGTGGATTGTTCGCAATTGCCCATAGTATTAAGTGATTAATATGTATATTTTTCCCTCTTTTCTATCTCATTTCCCCCTCCCTTCTTTCTGGTTCCTGGAATCATCTCCCAAATAAATGACCTGTAGCCAAATCCTTGTCTCAAGGTCTGACTTTCGAGATACCCCAACTAAGACACTTTCTATCTAAATATTTCTTTTCTTAAAAAAAAAAAAAAGAAAAAGAAAAAGAAAAAAAAGGAGTAGGACATGTCCATTATGGCAACTTTTGAAATATGTGAAAGAATTGTCCCACTCCCTAAAGACAACTACTGTTATCTTTCAGCATATTATAAGTTATTTCTTTTGTATTTCTGTTTTTAACTGTGTTTCTGTAATCTGAACTACTAAAATTATTATTCTGTTTATTAGTTTGTGATGTGATTTAATCATAGACATTCAGTTTATTCTCAATCATGTAGATGAATATGAGAAAAATACATTTAAAAAATGTAGTAGTAGGACTAAGAGTGTTTGGGAAGTGACTCATAGGACATAAATTAGAAAATGTTGAAGGCTATTACTTTAGAGATGGCATTTTCCCATGAAGTTTCTATCATTTTGATAGGTAGAAATTGAGGGAAGGAACATTTCTAGAACACTAGTTAGCAAAAGCATGTTGGCAAGAAGAACCAAGGTATGTTTAGCAGGTGGGCCACTTCAGCTGGAGAGTAGGTTCATGTAGAACACTGATTGCTTAGCCAAGTGGTTTAGACTTTTGTAGAGACAGTAAGGTTTCTCAGAAGTAAAAAAACATGATTAAAGGAGTTCATTGGGAAGATTAATTGGGTATATACAAAACAGATAGAGTGATGGTTAGAAATCAGGCCGCAGCAGGACAAAGCCTGTGTAGTAAAAGTCTGAATTAGGCACTTCATTACTGGAAAAGTGAAGTACCTTCTAGATGGGGAAAAATTGGTCATGTGGGCAGATGATTCTGTCACCCCTGAAGTCAAAGGGTGAAACACTCCTTGGAGTCCATCAGGATAGCAAACTTCTGCTAAAACTCTAACAAACTGTAATCTGTCAGAGCATACCTAGGGAGCCAACTTAATTAGCATCATTCTCATGGCAATGATTAAAGGAATTGAGATGCTAGAAATTGCTATGGAAGGGAGGCAGTAACTGGGCAAGGGCATCTCTGAAAGGGGGGTTGGGGGCTTGAGATTCCATCTGGCTTTCCTTCAGCCAGAGTGAATATACACCCATACATTCCATGTACATCAAATTGATCATCAAGTTGATTCCATATTCATTAAAGCAAAGTTCCTAGTAATATTTTGCTTCCTATATTCCTTAATGCCAAGAAGAGAGTCTTCTGGAGGGCCAGCAGGAACATGGCAATCCTTGAAATGTAATCTTTCCATGATGAATTAATATATTGATTTTCTAATTTATATATCCATCCTTTTTGGATATGTAAATGCTAGTAAAGCTCCCCTGGGTCAGGATTCTGTAACAAAAGTTGAGTTGAGGCTTAGGCCAGGGGCTACAGTAACCAAGCAAGATCTTGCCCTGGCATCTAGCCTGCATTTTTGGCTGCTGTGTGAGGAATAGTTAGGAAGTTATGAGTAAACCACAGTTGAGGTGGTAGTGACTTAGAAAAAGATGGAAGCAATACAGAGGTAAGAAGTCATATTGAGGATACTTTTTTTTTATTAAAGCTTTTATTTTTAGTAAAAAAAAAAAAAAGATTTTGTTTTTAAGTAACCTCTACACCCAACTTGGCATTCAAACTCATGACCTCAAGATCAGGAGTCACATGCTCTACCAACTGAGCCAGCTAGGTACCCCAGATTCAGGATACTTTTGTTTTGTTTTGTTTTGTTTTGTTTTGTTTTGTTTTGTTTTTTTGAGAGACAGAGAGAGCACAAGTTGGGGAAGGGCAGAGAGAAAATGAGACACAGAATCCAAAGCAGGCTCCAGGCTCTGAGCTGTCAGCAAAGAGCCTGATGCTGGGCTCAAAGTCACAAACCATGAGATCATGACCTGAGCCAAAGTCAGAACTCAACCCACTGAGCCACCCAGGCACCCCTAGGATACATTTTTTTTTTGGAGGGAGAGAGAGAGAGAGAGAGAGAGAGAGAGAATGTGAGCAGAAGAGGGGCAAAGGGAGAGGGAGAGAAAGAGAATCCCAATCCCAAGCAGGCTCCACACTGTCAGCACAGAGCCCAATGTGGGGCTCGATCTCACGACCATGAGATCATGATCTAAGCTGAAACCAAGAGCTGGATGCTCAACCAACTGAGCCACCCAGGCACCCCAGGACACATTTTTTAAAAGATTTTATTTTTACATAATCTCTACATGCAACATGGGGCTTGAATTTACAACCCCAAGATCAAGAGTTGCATGTCTACCGACTGAGCCAGCCAGGCATCCCTAGGATACATTTTAAAGAGCTCGGGGCGCCTGGGTGGCTCGGTTGGTTGGGCGGCCAACTACAACTCAGGTCATGATCTCGCAGTCTGTGAGTTGGAGCCCCACTTTGGGCTCTGTGCTGGCAACTCAGAGCCTGGAGCCTACTTCGGATTCTGTGCCTCCCTCTCTCTCTGCCCCTTCCCTGCTTGGTCTCTGTCTCTCTCTCTCAAAAATAATAAACATTACAAAAAAAATTAAAGACAGAGCTGACAGGATAGAGTAGATGAGGAAGGAATATGAAGGAAAGAGTAATAAAGAATGACTCCTGGGATTTTGACCTGAGCAACTGTGCAAATATTGGTGTCCTTTAGTAAGGGGGGAAAACTGGGAAAGCAGTACATGAGTGGGAGGGAGAAAAGAATGATTTTTGGACAAGTTGAATTTGAAATGCCTGTAAGACATTAAAAGAGGAGATCCAAGTAGACTTATTGAATATATGAGTCTGGAGCCCAGTGGTGAGGTAAGGGCTGTATAAATGATGTCTAAAATCCTGAAATTAGATGAGCTTACTTAGGAAGTGAGTGAGACATAAGAGAAATGAGGACCAAGGACTCTGATCTGGAGGGCCTGTAAAATTTAGAAGTCGGGAAAAGGACCCAGAAAAGGAATGAACAATAAAATGAAAGAAAAATAAATAGAGTGCAGAATTCCAGAAGTCAAATAAATCTTTTCATGGAAAGAATGATTAACTAGGACAAATGCTGCTGAGAGGTCGTGTAAGATGAAGACTGAGGCTGGACTATTGGATTTGGCATAATGGCAGCCATTGGAGAGCTTGACATAGAAGCTGCAGTGAAGTTGTAGACAAAGCTTGATTAGAGTGAATTAAGAAAAGAGTTGGAAGGGTACCTGGATGGCTCAGTCAGTTAAGCATCTGACCCTTGATTTCAGTGCAGGTCATGATCTCAGTATCGTGAGTTCGAGGTCCCACCTCTGCGCTAACATCACAGAGTCTGCTTCAGGTTCTTACCCTCTCTCTGCCCTTCCCCTGCTCGCTCTCTCTCTCTCTCTCTCTCTCTCTCTCTCTCTCTCTTTTTAATTTACATCCAAATTAGTTAGCATATAGTGCAATAATGATTTCAGGAGTAGATTCCTTAATGCCCCTTACCTATTTAGCCATTCCCCCTCCCACAACCCCTCCAGCAACCCTCAGTTTGTTCTCCATATTTAAGAGTCTCTTATGTTTTGTCCCCCTCCATTTTCATATTATTTTTGTTTCCCTTCCCTTGTGTTCATCTGTTCTATGTCTTAAAGTACTCATATGAGTGAAGTCATATGATATTTGTCTTTCTCTGACTAATTTCACTTAGCATAATACCCTCCAGTTCCATCCATGTAGTTGCAAATGGCAAGATTTCATTCTTTTTGATTGCCAAGTAGTACTCCATTGTATATATATACCACATCTTTTTTATCCATTCATACATTGATGGACATTTGGGTTCTTCCCATACTTTGGCTATTGTTGATAGTGCTGCTATAAACATGGGGGTGCATGTGTCCCTTCGAAACAGCACACCTGTATCCCTTGGATAAATACCTAATAGTGCAATTTCTGGGTCAAAGGTAGTTCTATTTTTAGTTTTTTGAGGAACCTCCATACTGTTTTCCACAGTGGCTGCACCAGCTTGCATTCCCACCAACAATGCAAAAGAGATCCTCTTTCTCCACATCCTCGCCAACATCTGTTGTTGCCTGAGTTGTTAATGTTAGTCATATCTCATTGTGGTTTTGATTTGTATTTCCCTGATGATGAGTGAAGTTGAGCATTTTTTCATGTGTCGGTTGGCCATCTGGATGTCTTCCTTGGAGAAGTGTCTATTCATGTCTTTTGCCCATTTCTTCACTGGATTATTTGTGTTTTGGGTGTTGAGTTTGATAGGTTCTTAATAGATTTTGGATACTAACCCTTTATTTGATATGTTGTTTGCAAATATCTTCTCCCATTCTATCCGTTGCCTTTTAGTTTTGCTGATTGTTTCCTTCGCTGTGCAGAAGCTTTTTATTTTGATGAGGTCCCAGTAGTTCATTTTTGCTTTTGTTTCCCTTGCCTCCAGAGACAAGTTGAGTAAGAAGTTGCTGTGGCCAAGATCAAAGAGGTTTTTTCCTGCTTTCTCCTCGAGAATTTTGATGGCTTCCTGTCTTAATTTTAGGTCTTTCATCCATTTTGAGTTTATTTTTGTGTATGGTATAAGAAACTGGTCCGGGTTCGTTTTTCTGCAGGTCGCTGTCCAGTTTTCCCAGCACCACTTGCTGAAGAGACTGTCTTTATTCCATTGGATATTCTTTCCTGCTTTGTCAAAAATTAGTTGGCCATACGTTTATGGGTCCATTTCCAGGTTCTCTATTCTGTTCCATTGATCTGAGTGTCTGTTCTTGTGCCACTCTCTCTGTCTTTCTAAAAAATAAGTAACAAATAAAAAACTTTTAAAAAGAAAAGAATTAGAGGTGAGGAAGTAGATAAAGTGCATATAGGCAACCCTTTCAGGAACTTGCTCTAGCAAAATGGGACAGTAGTTGGAGGAGTAATGAAGTTAAGGGTGGGATTTTCCCCCCTGATTTGGCAGATACACTATTACAGTAGGTTATGTACTGATCCAGCTGAGTGAGGAAAATTAACAATTCAGGAGAAATAGAAGATAATTGCAGGAGCAATATCTTTGAGTAGTGTGGACTCTCATGCCTTTGCTAAGAGAGCAGACTAATAAATATTTTAAAAGTAATTGATGCCTTCTTATCTCAATATCTCATTTAATCCTCAGACTAATCCAAAACATTGGTGTTATCATCCTCAGAGTGAAGTATATTGAGTGTCCGAGAGGTCTAGTGGCTTGCTGAAGGTAACATAGTGGTGGAGATGGGATTAAAATTTTTGGCTACTTTCAAAGAGAGTGTACATTTGACTGAGCTCAACAAAGGTTGTTGAATCAATGAATGAGGAATGTGCAAAGAAGTGTACTACTCAAGAAGCTGGATAGTAGTTGTGGACTTCCTAGAATATCAGGCTGGGGAGCTGAGAATCTCACAGCCCTAAACCTCTAGGCTTGAGGCTGCCCAACTAGGTTGGTTGTGAATCATTTAAGACAGTTGTTGTTTAGATAGAATTGTATTTAAATCCTTGCTGTACCCCTTAGTAGCTGTGTGACCTTGGGAAAATTTCTCATCTGTGAATTTTTTTTTAAGGTTTATTTATTTATTCTGAGAGAAAGAGAGAGTGTGAGATGGTGGAGAGAGAGAGAGAGAGAGAGAGAGAGAGAATCCCAAGCAGGTTCCATGCTGTCAGTGCAGAGCCAGATACGGGGCTCAAACTCACAAACTGTGAGATCATGACCTGAGCCAAAATCAAGAGTTGGACACTTAGCCGACTGAGCCACCCAGGCTTCCCTGAAATAGAGATTTTAATATCCACCTTGCTGATATGTTTTTGGATTAAATGAAACAAGTACCCAGCACCCAGTAAAGCTGCTGAAACTGCTCTCCAGACCTGAGAGAGACAGCAGGACTCCCAAATGGAGGAGGACTCTGAAGAAAGGTTGCACGGTCTCCATCTCTCTCTCTCTCTCTCTCTCTCTCTCTCTCTCTCTCTCTCTCTTTTTCTCTCATACTAACACATGTGTGCAAACACACCTTTCTGTAGAGCAGCAGCTGTTAGTATAGAGCTATGGTTGTATCAGGGCAGGAATCATAGTCACAAAGGTTGATGTGCAGTGAAGTGGAAAGAAGGCTGCAGCCAACTGAATGCCAACCAATGCAACCTATTGGTCTGGGGCTGGAAAAGGGAGGGGAAGAGGAAGGAGTGATGTGAGCAGGTCTGGCAAGCAAGAGCAGAACCACAGCAGGAAGCTGACAGCCTAAATCATATGGCAGTGCGGATTTCCCCTGTCAACTTCACTTCCCAATTTTACATCCTTCCATTGCACATATCACCCACAGACCCACTCTGTGCTAAAAGTGGGTAGAAGTGATTGATATATTCATTCAATTGACCAGCATTTAATGATACCTGCCATGTGCCAGGAATATTCTGGAAGGATAAACAGTTGTTGATCAGGGAATTAAAGGGAGCTGGGGAAGGGTATTCTAGGTAGAGAAACTAATGTGCCAAATTGTGGAGGAATAAAGCAGGGTGTTACATTCCAGAAATTATCTATGGTTTGATAAGAAGGGGGCATAAAATTCCAGGCAGAAAAGTGGGAGATGAAATTGCAGAGGTAGGATAAGGTCAATTCATAAAGAGACTTATATATAACATTAAAATGTCTGGATAGGGGCACCTGGGTGTCTCAGTTGGTTGAGTGTCCAACTCTTGGTCTTCGCTCATGTCATGAGCTCACGGTTCGTGAGACTGAGCCCCATGTTGGGCTCTGTGCTGACAGTGCAGAGCCTGCTTGGGATTCTCACTCTCCCTCTCTCTCTGCCCCTCACTTCCTTGTGTGTGCACATATGCTCTCTCTCCCTCTCTCAAAATAAATAAACATTTAGAAAAAAAAATTTTTTTAACGTCTGGATAATTGACTAACCATTTGAGAAAAAAAAGTTCAACTCCTACTTTATACTATACATAAAGGCAGATTTCAGAAGGTTTAAAGGTTTGAATATTAAACAACAAACAGAATGCTAAAAGAAGAAACAGAAGAATATTTGTATAATCTTGGGGGTAGAAAAGGCCTTTCTTAACTTTACAACCAAAGTTAGAAAGTGTAAAGGAAACTATTGACAGTTTTCACTAGATAAAAGTGAAAATTGCACAGCAAAACCAACATAAGCAAGATTAAAAGACAAATAACAAAGTAGGAAAAGATTGTAATGTTTAATGATTAAAGAGTTCAAAGCTTACTTTGTAAGGAATTGCTATAAAATTAAGAAAAAGAAATATTTTGAAAAAATATGCAAAGTTCTTCACAAGTAGTTCTCAATAGAAAAAAAGAAAAATGGCAATAAAAGTGTTATTCAAATATACTAATAAAAATAATTTTCCCCATACAAATCATTTTCCCCATGAGGTTGATAAAATTAAAAAGATCAAGCCCCAGTGTTAGGGACAATATGAAAAAGCGATCTACTCATATACTGTTGATGGGAATGCAAAACAGTACAATCCTTCCTTCCTTCCTTCCTTCCTTCCTTCCTTCCTTCCTTCCTTCCTTCCTTCCTTCCTTCCTTTCTTTCTTTCTTTCTTTCTTTCTTTCTTTCTTTCTTTCTTTCTAAGTTTATTTATTTATTTTGAGAGAGAGAGAGTGAGAGGGAGAATCCCAAGTAGGCTGTGCACTGTCAGTGCAGAGCCCAATGCGGGGCTGAAACTCATGAACTGTGAGATCATGACCTGAGTCAAAATAAGAGTCTACACTTAACCAACTGAGCTACCTAGATGCCCCCAAAATAGTATAATCTTTCTACAGGGTAATTTGGTAATATATATTAAAATTTTAAATGTGCATCACTTCTGATCCAGCAATTTTAAGGAATTTAGTCAAAGGAAATAATAAAAAAAAAAAGCAACCAGGATATTTACTGTGTTGTTTAAAGGAGAGAAAAATTACCCAAATGTTCATAAGAAGGGAATTGGCAAAATAAATTATTGTATATCCATACAATAAAAACAATATAGCCCCAAGGAGAAAGTAGATCTGTAAGTGTTGTAGTGGAAAAATGTCTATGATACATTGTTAAGTGGGGGGAAAAACAGGAGGTTACCAGGGCCCCTGGGTGGCTCAGTCAGTTAAGCATCCAACTCTTGATTTCAGCTCAGATCATGATCTCATGGTTTCTTCAAGCCCTGCACTGGACTCTGTGCTGATAAAGTGGAGCCTGCCTGAGAGTCTCTCTCTCTCTCTCTCTCTCTCTCTCTCTCTCTCTCTCTCAGCCCCTCCCCCAACTCATGCTCTTTCCCTCTCTCTCAAAAATAAATAAATAAGCATTAAAAAAAAAAAAAAAAGGAGGTTATCAAAAGCAGGTTTGGCACTAGGTGTATTCAGCTCATTCAGCTCCAGAGATCAAAGTCCTAGTGCTTCAAAGGCCAGGGTGCCAGTCTGCTCCTGGATTAAGGTTGTGCACAATGAAGGAGGAGGCTGGCCCAGAGTCAAGGGAGGGTGGGGGTGGGGATTTCTTCTCCAGCCCTGTCACAGCCATGACAGAGCCCAGGATCCAGATCCCTGCACTGAAGCCCAGATTTCCTTCTCTGGGCAGAATGTGGGTCAAAGTTAAAGCCCTGGGTGCTTACTGGTGCCCTTCCTACTTTGTTAGAATAAGAAGGTGACTTCTCTGAGCTCTGCTAGTGCTAGGCTTTGGAAATCTGATTTCATTTTTCTAGGGAATCTAGCAGATAAGTCTTTGCTGTAAGGCTGTCATTTTAATTATAGACCAGCTATAGCCAGAACATTTGTCTTGGTCGTGTTCTATTAGAGGAGAGATATTTGAGTCCATTTCTGAGGAGCAAGAGGATCATAAGATTTCAGGGTCCTCCATAATACAGTAGTAGGTACTTGATAAACACGAAGCTTCATGTAAGCCTAGGTTTCCAGTAAGATCTTAGGAAGCAAAATAATTTCTTCACTGTATTTCAGGATCTGAACACTGGACAAACTATTACTACTTAAATAACCAATTAGTAGCTAATTAGAGCTCTGGAACTCCCAGGTTGGGCCCTGTCTGGAAATCCTCTAGGGACTGAAGTAGTAAATCCAGTGTACAACACTTACTGATCAAAAACATTCTCCAGAGAAAGTCTCCGCACTGGTTTTTCCCACCTAAGGTGCCAGAATCCCACTTCTTACACTCTTAAAAAAAATGCCTTTTCTTCCCACCCTCCCCCACCCCACAGAGAGGAGGAGGACAGAAGTCACAGTGCAATTCTCAGGCTCAGATTAGTTCCATTCCTGTCAGCAGTTCTGGGCCACCATCCAGATCAGAATGGCTATGGTTGGCTCAGTTTTCAGTGAGGCTGACTCATAATGCTCTCTGTCTCTCAAGGAACTTAGAAAGTAATATTAAATATATGAGAGGGCTGTTTTTTGTTTTATGTTCAACGTTCTTGCTAGCCTATGGTGGAAGGTAGCAGGAACCTCAGTTCTTGAAAGTGGGAAAATTGTGGCATTGATTAACTCAGCAGATACCTACCTGTTCAACACTTTCTCTGTTGACATGAATAAGGAACTTGCACACTTGTGACGGATATAGGTGAATGGGGTGATGGCAAGATTCAATCAGCTTTCTGGCTCCATCTTGGTCCCCTTTGCATCCTCATGACACTCAAAAATAAGCACTAAATGTGTGGCTAGTCACCTGAGAGCAATTCCCTTCTGCCTGAGGCATTCTTGCATTTATTCCACATTCACTGAGCATCATCTGCTTTCAGGCCACGTACTGGACTGCTGGAGATGCAGAGGTAAAGATGTGACCCTGCCCTCGAGGAATTGACAGTCCAGTGCAATGGTTCTCAATCTGTTTTCTCTTTGATGCTATGGGGTACTTGCTACCATCATATCCTTAACTTACTAAAATCATGGTCCATGGTGGGGGAGGGTGGGAAAAAGAAATAATAATTATAGAACTATGTGATAAGTGCTATTTGTGATAGAAATAAACACAGGATATGGTGGAAATACAGAGAAAGGAGCACTGAAAATCAGATTAGGAATGGGGAGCTTGTCAGGAAAGGTGTCCCAGAATGGTGATACTTGAACCCAGTTTTGAGAGATAAGCAAGAGTTAGGCAAATAAGAATCTGTGAACAGAATGTGGGAGATCTGTAACATTATGGTACACTCAGGGATTTCACTCAGTGCTTTATGGTTAGAGCAATATGAGGTGTATGTGAGGGAGGAGAGACAAGATGTCAGATGGTGGAAGGCCTGTGTGTCAGGATAAGGAATATTATGCTGAACATTACGCTAAGTTCAGTGCTCTGGGCAGATATCAGCAAGGGGGTTGGAAATTACTTCACATAAGGAATGGCTGGGGAAATGGGTCTGTTTAAATTGAGGAGAAGACGTTAAGGGAAAAAAAACCTGGTTTATAGCATGTGCAGAATTTTTTATTCCGTATTACTTCAGAATTAGAAAAGGCTGTTTATCCTAGCTTGGCAAACCATACATGATGATCTGGTTAGAGGCAGGTTACCAGACCTCCATTAGCCTCTTTGGTCAGTTCCCCAAACTGTTCAACCATATGAGATGGCCCTGACTCCTATCCCACTCTAGAGTTCTCAGATTAGGGTCTACTTGTCAGTCCTGATGTTCCTCTGTGGAAGGTGGAAGGAGAGAATACAGAGATACCTCTAGTTGCAGAATTACAGCTTGCAGAGGGCTAAGGGAACATGACTAAGGGTGCCATGAAAGGCAGGAACCCAGCTTGTGGTTAAAGGTGTGGTTAAGGCTGGGAATGAATCAGTAAAGCCTTCTTGCCCAGAGGTAAAGCTCTTCTTTTCCATCTGTGTGATTTCTCAGAGCCTTTTGTCCTTTGTCTCCCTTTCTTTCCCATCTGTCAATGGCAGAGTGGCCCTGAGAAGAGCAAGCCAGAGTCATTACAATGGGTGTGAGCTTTTCTAGTCTCAACATCATTACTCACCTAATTGCAGTACTTCTGACAGTGAAGGCACTCTTCTGGAAGCTTTGGCCAAGATATTTGGAAGTAAAGTATGAATACATGAAAGAGGTACATTTTACTTTTCCTGCTTCCAGGCAGAGAAGACCCTACCAGCCAGGACAAATGGGCCAGAAGGCTATTTAGGCTATGAGTCCTCAAGTCATTTATTTGATTTTCTCTAGCTCAACCTGGGGAAATTTTGTCCCCCAGGGCACATTTTGGTAATGTGTGTGGGGGTGGGAGGGTTGCTACTGGCATCTAGAGGACAGAGTATTGTTAAATATCCTATTATGCATTGAACAACCCTCCACCCTCCCAACAAAGAATTATCAGACTCAGGGGCACCTGGGTGGCTCAGTGGGTTAAGCGTCTGACTTCGGCTCAGGTCATGATCTCACGGTCCGTGAGTTTGAGCCCCGCGTCGGGCTCTGTGCTGACAGCTCAGAGCCTGGAGACTGTTTCAGATTCTGTGTCTCCCTCTCTCTCTGACCTTCCCCTGTTCATGCTCTGTCTCTCTCTGTCTCAAAAATAAATAAACGTTAAAAAAAAATTAGAAAAAAAAAGAATCATCAGACTCAAAATGTTGATAGCACTGATGCTGATGGAATAACTGATAAAAGCTTATGTGTATAAGGATTTGGTTGGGGGGGGGCAGTAAAAAAAGGATTTGAGCAGTAGTCCCTGAGGTATCAAGTGGCTAAAAGTAAAAGCCCACTTTAATTGTATAAGCATAGTCTGCAAGTTTGCTGTTAGTCTAGCTTATTGATATGTCATGGTGGACTTCCCCTTTACTGCTCTGTTTTCAACTGTATCTGTGCATTCATTCTAGTTCTCCTAAAATTGGGGAGAAGGAAGATGGAGGAAGAGAAGAAAAATCAACACTTTATTTTTCTAGTTAGGTGTGAGAGGGTGAAAACTGGAGTCTAAAATTGAGTTTAATATCTTAAATATGTACCTTTTTAAAATATAAATAGCAGTTCATTATAAAACAGGACAATGACAGAAAAATACCAAATACCAAATCATACTTGAATTTAAAGTTGGAGTCATTGAAAATGTATGAATTGGGATGTCAGATTTGTAGAAATAAAAACCAGAAATGAGTGGAAGTCAATGTAGTCTCAGAAGCAAGTTCAACTGAAGATTAGGTAAGGAGCTATTTAAATTCATTAATTTTGGGGAGTGCCTGGGTAGCTCAGTCGGTTGAATGTCTGACTGTTGGTTTCAGCTCAGGTTATGATCTCATGGATTTGTGGGTTTGAGCCCTGCCTCAGGCTCCACGCTGACCATGCAGAGCCTGGTTGAGATTCTCGTCTCCCTCTCACTCTGCCCCTCCCCCATTCATGCTCTGTCTTAAAAAAAAAAAAAGACAACAATTTTAAATTCATTAATATTTTGATGGATTCAAATGATGGATTGGAGACAAGACAACAAATTTTGATACAGATTATAATGATAACGATGATGATCATAAGAATGATTATTACTAAGCACTTACTCTGTGCCACAGATAGTGCTGTCATACCATTTTCATGAGAAGAAAACTGAGGCTGAGGGGAGTTACATGAGATCTCAGTTATCTATGTTTGTGTAACAAACTACCCCGACACTTGGTGAGTAAGCAAAGGTAGGGAGACAGTTCCACTGTATTCTACGTGAGTAATACTATAGTGGTTTTATGCATCTGAATTGTTGCCCCCTTCTAGGGGTCACAGATAACCTAGAGAGCACCAACAGGAACACCTGCAAGTCAGTTATCACGGAAGTGTGCAAGCCAAAACCAAGTGACTGTTAGGCCTACTGAAGAAGGGATTCTGGTAATGGATAGAAGGTTGGGTGTTAAGCTCCATGTTTAGTAAGTATAGGGCACAGAGGACAGGGCATAGAAGAGTACATGGCACATGGTGGCAAATTCATTTTAAATTATTTAACTGTGGTTCCTTCCAACTTTGAGGGTCTAGGGCTCTATATTTTTTTGAGGACATAATTGTGCATAAATAACTATTTAATCATGCATGTAACCAAGAGTTTTATATCACTTCATGAAAGGTCTGCAATACCAAAAGCATTACTACAAATAGTGTTGCTGTGTTACCCAATTCCAGGGGCACTATTCATGGAACACATAAAGTGAATATCACCCCCTAAAGTTCTATGACACAGAGGTCCGTATAAATATAAGGCAAGTTTAGTAAAACAAGTTGCCATTTCTATCAATGGTAGAAGATAAAAATAGTAACTGAAGCTCTTTTTTTTTTTTCTAGCATTTCAACATGCTTGCATGGTCACATTCAGAATCCCAAGTTTTTCCTTTCAAAGTCCATCAAGGTCAATCTAGTTTATCCAATGTCCTTCTCTCTTCCTTTCTTTCTAACAGAATCTCAATTTTGTTAGGAGTGGTAATATACCTAACTAGTAGACACATTTCCAGCCTCCCTCACAGCTAGGAGCAGCCATGTGACATAGTTCTAGGAGATATTTCAACTGAGAGATTCTGGGAGTGCTTTGCTTCCTTATTATAGTCCCCACCCCCCTCTGGCTGCCTCTTCCTTCTCCTTGGAATACAGGTGTATTGTTGGAAGTAGAGCAGACATTTTGTTAGTATAAGGTAATCGTAAGAATAAAAGTTACATGCTAGGAATTTAGGTACAGAAAGTTAAAAGAAGTCTGGTTCCCTCATAGCAGCATGGAATCACTTTAAGAGCCTTGGACTACTTACTTGTTCAATGGGAAAAATTAATCCCCTATTTGGTTAAGCTTGTTACTTGAGTTTAAACTGTTACTTACAGCTGTGTTCAATTCTAAAAAACATCCTTGATAATAGTTTTTCTCAACTGGGTTATCTGTAGGTCTTTATGTGTCCTAAATATAATTTTATAAATTCAATTCTTATAAATTTAAGGATTCATGTGTTCTCTGAGAACTGTTAAATGTAATGTTTTTCTTTTAGTGATAATTAAAAAAATAAAAATAAACATGTTCTGAATCATCTGGATGTGATCATAACTGAATGCTGCTCTATGATTTTGATTTCCATGATTTCATTGGTTATTACAATTACAAGAAAGCATTTAGCTTTAATGTTTATAGGTTTAATTTTAATGGTTTATAGGTTTAACTGTAATGGTTTATAAGTTGATTGCAGGCTGTTATTAGTTTAGCAACTCCTAATGTTAAAATGATCACTCTTGCAGGGCATCTGCTTTATACTCCTACTGAATCGCCTTACCTGGTGTATCTAGTTAGCTATGAAGAAGGGGCAAAGGCTGTTCATTAATCAGTAACTAATGCTTTGTTAAGTGATGGTCAGATGATGTCAAAGAACACCTCATGAACAAGTGTCTCATGCTAGCTTAAAGGGAGAAAGGTGGTGGGAGAATCGAGACACCATTGCAAGGTGTAGGCAGTATAGGTATGCAGACCCCAGAAGGAGATGCACTATAGCATTAGGATGATATTCGTGGAGAGTATTGCTTGAGGAGTCTCATCTTGAATATTTTAACTTGCAATAGTTCCTTAGCAGCCAGATAGTAGTAATTAAGGAAAACATTTTTATTCAACAGTATTTTAAATTAGTAAGCAAATAATTTTCAATATTGCATTCTGGAGCAACTTATTAAAGTATTACAGAGTCTGGGGTGCCTGGGTGGCTCAGTCAGTTAAGTGTCTGACTCTTGATTTCAGCTCAGGTCATGATCTCACGGTTTGTGATTTCCAGCCCCACATCTGGCTCTGTGCTGACAGCTCAGAGCCTGGACCCTGCTTCAGATTGTCTCAGTCTCTCTGCCCCTCCCCCTGCTCTCTCTCGCTCTCTCTCAAATATAAATAAACATTAAAAAAAAAAAAAGGATTCTCTCCCTCTCCCGCTGCCCCTCTCCCCGCTCACACTCTTTCTCTAAAATAAATAAGTAAATGGGGCACCTGGGTAGCTCAGTCAGTTAAGCGTCCGACTTCAGCTCAGGTCATGATCTCACAGTCTCTGGGTTCGAGCCCCACATCAGCCTCTGTGATGACAGCTCAGAGCCTGGAGCCTGCTTCAGATTCTGTGTCTCCCTCTCTCTCTGCCCCTCCCCTGCTCATGGTCTGTCTCTCTCTGTCTCAAAAATAAATAAAAACATTAAAAACATTTTAAAATAAATAAGTAAATAGTGTTTTAAAAAATATATTTTAAAAAGTAAAATACTACATAGTCTGAAAAAAATGAAATAAAAGTAATAAAAGTTAAATAATTAAATTTGAGAAATGAAGCCAACTTTGGACTTCCTCAAGAATATTTTTCCTTTCACAAGGAACTTCATATTACTAATATTACTAATATTTGAGAAAACTACTTTAACCTACTAGGTCGAGGGAGCCAGATCTTCTGAAGAACTGGACTGGAAACCAATGCTTCGCCCAGCAAAGAGCCATACTTACTTGAATTGGCAGAGAAAAAATTTAAGGGCCTCACTTCTAAGAAATGAAGCAAAATATGATTCATGCAAGCATTTTCTCAGTTGCTGCCATGACACCAAGCAATTCTTCCTAACAAAGTTCTATCTAATGCCTTCAGCAACCAGCGACTTAGTAAGAGATATATATGTATTTTTTTTTCATTTAAAAGAGTTTGGAGAAAACTTAGTAAATTTCACAGGTGGCAGCTTGTCTGCATACTATTTGATTTTTTTTTTTTTTTAAATATGGAACGCTTCACGAATTTGCGTGTCATCCTTGCGCAGGGGCCATGCTAATCTTCTCTGTATCGTTCCAATTTTAGTATATGTGCTGCCGAAGCGAGCACACTATTTGACTTTTTAAACCATTCCATTTTGTTGTTACCCTTTCCCAGGTGTACGAAACTTCAGTGCTGATGGTGGGGACCAATGGAAATTATTATTGGTAGAAACAGCCCATCTTTATGAATGACCCTTCAGCCACAAAATGCTATTCTTTTTAAGTTGCTCTTAATGACTTTGTCCTTCCTCCTATTCTCATAGAAATTCTCAGAAGTCCTGGTCTTGGCTTACCTCCTTCTACAGGTTTTCATTTACTCTCACAGTTTTAAGTATCCTTGTTATTGTAAGTGATGTGAACACATATAATTCATTAATGTATTTTAAAAATACCTATTATATCTATCGTGTGCTATGGACCATGCTGCTAAGTATTAGGGTTATAATGTGATGAACAAGATAGGCACAAGTTTCCACATTTCTAGCTTCCTACTGGTCATCTCCCCTTTGGAATGCTAAATTCAACATACCCCAAAGTGAGGTCTTTATCATCTCCTCCAAACTCTGTTTCACTGCATGTCTGTGAGGCACACCACACTTCACCTAATTCCCCTGAGACTCCTCCTTGATTCCTCGCTTTCAGTTCCCATATCTGATGCCCAGAATTTGCTTACTGCCCTCGAATCCCATCTCTCCATGTTCTGCACTACTGCCTTCATTCAGGCTCTCCACCTCTTTTCCCTGGTCATGGCAATAGCTTCCTTATTTGTCTCCCTACCCCATATCTTCTTGGTCCCCTAAATCTGTTCTCTCTACAGCTGCCAGAATGATCAATAATGCAACCCAATGTGGTCACTCTCTTATTTAAAACTCTGAATTTCTTTCTATACTTCCACTTTAATTTTACCCATAAAATTAGAATCCTGGCTTATGAGATACATCATAACCAATCTCTGTGTTTTTTGTCTCTACATTCTAGTCTTTGGCATTTACATTCTGCCAATATTGAACTTTTTGTACTTCCCCATACACATTGTATTTTTTCCCACTTCTTTTACTGTTTTCTCTGCTTGGAACTCGTCCTTCACTTTTTTCCTCCTTAACTAACTCTTTAGTGATCTTTCAACACCTGAATACATGGTGTCTTATTCATCTTTGCATGTCTAGCAAAGTATAGGCCTCCTGTAAATAGAAGAATAATAAATACATAACGAAACCTCTGTGCTGCTAATTCTCAAATCTATATCTCCAGTGGTGAACTCTGGACAACTCTACTTGGATGTCTGAAGAGCATCTTAGTGTCGTTTATCTCAAACCAAACTGCTTACCTTCTCCATTAAGAAAGGAGTCAATGAATCATTAAATTCTACTGAAAACATTATTACACTATATGTTAACTAACTTGGATTTAAATAAAAAATAATAAAATAAAATAAAATAAAATAAAATAAAATAAAATAAAATAAAAAAGAAAGGAGTCAGTATAGTAATAGGGTGGACTCCAGAGTCACAAAGCCTGGCCAGACCACACAGTAAGGCACAACTCCAGGGGGCACCATTTACATTATAGTCTATATAAATGTCACATTTGCATATTGTACATGATGGTTCTGCTGCCTGGCCCAACACTTCTTAGCTGTGACCTTGGAC
This sequence comes from Acinonyx jubatus, assembly GCF_027475565.1. Classification (NCBI taxonomy): domain Eukaryota; kingdom Metazoa; phylum Chordata; class Mammalia; order Carnivora; family Felidae; genus Acinonyx; species Acinonyx jubatus. Next base: position 35,519,610 of record NC_069381.1, on the reverse strand, counting down.
AATTTACTTAAATTCTTTAGGCATCAGGTATTTTGTCCGTAAAACAATACTCAATAAATGTCTTTATTTTTTAAAGTTTTATTTACTTTTTGAGAAGGAGAGAGCACAAGCAGGGGAGGGGCAGAGGGAGAGAGGAGGACAAAGGATCTGAAGAGGGCTCTGCGCTGACAGTCCCAGGCTGACAGCAGACAGCAGGGTGCCCGATATGGGGCTCAAACTCACAAACTGCAAGATCACTCACTACCTGAGCTAAAGTTGGGTGCTCAATGGCCTGAGCCACCCAGGCGCCCTTGTTTGTTATTATTTTTAACCTCAAATCTGCTTCTCCTCTAGTATCTCCTATGTCACAGGTAAATGACATTACTCCTTTGAAATTTTTTTTATTTTTTATTTAAAAAAAAATTTTTTTTTTCAACGTTTATTTATTTTTGGGACAGAGAGAGACAGAGCATGAACGGGCGAGGGGCAGAGAGAGAGGGAGACACAGAATCGGAAACAGGCTCCAGGCTCTGAGCCATCAGCCCAGAGCCCAACGCGGGGCTCGAACTCACGGACCGCGAGATCGTGACCTGGCTGAAGTCGGATGCTTAACCGACTGCGCCACCCAGGCGCCCCTTGAAAATTTTTTTAATGTTGTATTTATTTCTGAGAGAGAGAGAGAGAGAGAGAGAGAGAGAACAAGGATGAGTGGGGGAGGGGCAGAGAGAGAGGGAGACACAGAAGCTGAGGCAGGCTCCAGGCTCTGAGCTCTCAGCACAGAGCCTGACAAGGGGCTCGAACTCATGAATCATGGTCAGCTGCTTAACCGACTAAGCTACCCAGTCACCGCCCCATGACATTTCTCCTTTGTCACCAAGATAAGAAACCAAGGCATCAGATTGAAGGATTGAACTTCCTCTTTCTTCTCACCCTAAATCCAATACAAGGCCTGTAGAAATATTTTTTCTTTCCTTCATCCCATCTTGCTGCTAATGTCATATTAGTTCTGAGACTTCTCTTGTGGGTCTCTGCTTCTTGTCTCCCAGTCATTATTTTTCATATCACATAGCTGCTAGAGTTATCTTCCTAAAACATAGTTCAAATAAGTTAACTTCACATCTCAAAAATGTTTTTTAAATTTTTTTTAATGTTTATTTATTTTTGAGAGATAGAGCATGAGTCGGGGAGGGGCAGAGAGAGAGAGACAGAATCTGAAGCAGCCTCCAGGCCCTGAGCCATCAGCACAGAGCCTGACATGGGGCTCCAACTCACAAGCCATGCCATCATGACCTGAGCCGAAGTCAGAGGCTCAACCGACTGAGCTACCCAGGCACCCTTACATCTCAAAAATCTTTAAAAAAAAATTTTTTTTTTAAATGTTTATTTATTTTTGAGACAGAGAGAGACAGAGCATGAACGGGGGAGGAGCAGAGAGAGAGGGAGACACAGAATTGGAAGCAGGCTCCAGGCTCTGAGCCATCAGCCCAGAGCCCCATGCGGGGCTCGAACTCACAGACCGTGAGATCGCGAGATCGCGAGATCGTGACCTGAGCTGAAGTCAGATGCTTAACCGATTGAGCCACCCAGGCGCCCCTCAAAAATCTTAAGTACATTCCAAAATTAAGCATTCCTCCTATGCCAGTTACTCTGCTAGGTTCTGATACTACAAGATAAATAAAACCAGTAAAATCCTTCCCAGACCACTGTTAAATAAGGAAGGACAAAACAATCACGTGTAAACTTAGAGCTAGTGGTATATATTAGGTACTGTAGAAGGATAAAGAAGAAAGACTCCTTGCTCCCATTTCCAAGTCTTTGCTGTTCTCAGGAAAGAGATTCCATAGTCACTTGCTTAGGCAAGTGTTCAACAGATTCTTTTCTCTTTTCAGAACTCTGTCCTGGTATTTCAGGTTCTTTTATTTTTATTTTTTTGTATATATACTTAAAGTTTATTTATTTATTTTTAAGAAAGAGACAGCACAAGCAGGGGAGGGGAACAGAGAGAGGGAGAGAAAGAATCCCAAGCAGGCTCCACACTGTCAGCACGCAGCCCCCTATAGGGGGCTCACAAACCATGAGATAATGACCTGAGCTGAAACCAAGAGTCAGACGCTTAACCAGCTGAGTCACCCAGGAGCCCCTCAGTTTTTTATTTCCATGGGGATAGGCTGTTAAGATTTATTTGGGCCAGCATAACTCTTTTGGTTCTTGAATGACCCAAGTAAACCTAAGTGCCTAGCCCAGGGCTAGATACAATAAATGGTCATTTTTTATTCTGGCTGAAGTAGGACTGTGTGTTGTTGGTTTAACTGCCTATAGCAATAACCATCCACTATATATTTTTTTAAGTCTTTATTTATTTTTGAGAGAGAGACAGAGTGCGAGCGGGGGAGGAACAGAGAGGGAGACACAGAATCCTAAGCAGGGTCCAGACTCCGAGCCGTCAGCACAGAGCTGGAGCTGGGCTGGAACTCACAAACCTTGAGATCATGGCCTGAGCCCAAGTCGGAGGCTTAATTGACTGAACCACCCAGGTGCCCAATAACCATCCACTATTAAGCTCTGAACTTCTATGTCTCCCCTGCGCCTCTGGAAGGAAATGAATAATGGCCAAATAATTGTTCAGCCTCAGGCAGAGAAGGAAAAAAAAAACCCAATAAAAAATCACTACTGTTGCAATGTAGGATAAATGCCAAAACACTTTGAGATGCTCAACCAGCATGACACAGCACATTCCCATTTCTTACTCTGCTATAACATCCAAGGGAGTTAATCGGATGGGGGAATGGGGATGGGGGGCAGAAAGGGGACAAAATATATTTATTATACGCCTGATATTTTATAGGGGGTGCTCTGTTGTGTCTTGGGGATACAGAGATGGAAGTAACCCAAACCTTACTTTCCAGAAAGTCTACCAAGAAGCAGCAGTCATGTAAACGTGTAAAATAGCTTAGATACTTTGTATAGCTTTTCGCTATCAGGATATTGTTTGGGCACAAAGAAGGGAATGGTAAATTCTGGGGATGAGCAAAAGCCAGAACAGCTTCAGAGGAATTCTGGGGATGAGCCAAGGTCAGGAACAGTTTCAGAGGAAGTCATGCTTCAGCTGAGTCCTTAAAGATACTTTCTCTAGGCCAACTAGGAGGGAACGGATTCTTCATACTTGAACAAAAGCCTGAAGTCTTGAAACAGCGACACATTGTTGTGGGTATTACAATTAATCTAGGAGCAAGGAAGAATTATAGCAACAATAGCTAACATTCTAATGTATAATAAGAACTAGGAACTGCTAAGTAAGCTACGAAGATGATCTCAAAGAATTAATAATATTCCCATTTTATAGGTTAAGAAAAGTAAGGCTCTTGCCTGAAGGCCACAGATAAAATGACAATGAGTTTTAACTGAGGAAACTGAATACAGAGCCCCAGTTTTTTAAACCACAAATCAGGAGTGAAACGATCAGATTTCAAAAAGATTCCCTCCAGCAGCTGTGGAAGGAGCGGATGGGAGAAGTAAAGCAGCAATCCTGTGATCAGAACAATTAAGGAAGTTGTCTACCGAGGATCAGCAATAGGGCAGAGGCTGGGGAGATCGGGGTGGAATATTTGAGAAACATTTGGATACTTTTCAGTGCTTCGTATGGATCAGACGTGATCCTCCGTGGACGGCAACAGGACCCTGGTCTCGGCCTTGAGCGCAAGATACGCAGGCCCCCCCCTTACAGAGACCCAGATTAACCGAGGCAGTATGGATTTGGAAACTGTAGCTCTCAGCTCTCCGACCCCAAAGGTCGGGGGCAAGGAGGGGTATTCGTACCTTCCGCGTCCTAGCCCGCCCACAACAAGGAAAGTGCTGACTCATTCTGGCGGGGCGCTTTCGATCGGGGCGGGGCTCGGACCAGATCCCCCTCCTCTCTCCACCTCTTACACCCCCGGCCCGCTCTGACTCTCGCGAGAGCCCTACAGGCTATAAAGGCAGTGCCTCCCGCGTGCTTCACGCGTTTTCTTCCTGGCTGGCTTTTGGTGTGTTGTGCTTTAGACCTGGTAAGAGGCGCCCCTATACCCCTGTTGTCGCCTTTTCCTCGTCCATCCGGGGACCTGCCCTACTAGGTTCGGGTTGTTGTGACGGGGGAGGCGGTTCGGCGAGGTGTGGCGCGCTCGAGAGTGGTTAGGTGGTACGTACACCCTCCAGTGGGCCCTCCGTAGAGATGCGGTGACTTGTTTAAACCCCGAAGTTAATGTCGGCTCGAGTTTCCTCTTCCCCCGGCAGCCCGAGCAGAGGGCGCTCATTGGCTTGGTATGGCGCCGGGGCGGACTCGTGGTAGTAGTGGGCTCTCCTCGACTAGCCTTCTGGGCGCGGCGGGTTCGGGAAGCTTCTAGAATGGACCTGGAAACTGACCTGAGGCTACCCGCCCGACTTGTGGTAGAGGCAAAGGCTTTTTCCGGTCCTCAGCTGTGACTAGATGAGGAGTTTCGGATATGAAGATTCCCTTCCCTGTATCTATTTTTTTCATTTACGGAATAGGGTTTGTGGTGGTCCCAAATGCCTTTGTGAAGACTGCGCATTTTTTTTTTTTTTCTGGTGCTTTTCGAAGTGTTGGGGGTGATGATAGGAGTGGCAGGAGGGTACCAGAAGTAGAGTTTGGGGGTGTGGCTTTCGCCTGTGGAGTTTGGGGGCGGATCCTCGGAGGGTGCCCACAAAGGGCTTAAGGTCCAACAGCCTTCCCCTGGCTAAGTTGGACTTTAGCGGACGTGGGGGCCGTCTGGAAAAGCAGGTTTGGACGAGAAGGGCCTTTATGTTGGTCACACCCTATATATTTGGTCGCCAAGTTGGAGCGTGCCTTACTAGTTAAAAAAATTTTTTTTTTTAATGTTTATTTTTGAGAGAGCGAGAGAAGGGGAAAGGCGGAGAGGGAGACACAGAATTTGAAACAGTCTCCAGGCTCTGAGCTGTCTGTCCGTACGGTGCCTAAAGCGAGGCCCGAACTCCGGATCGCCGAGATTATGACCTGATCCAAAGCAGGTCGGAAGCTTAATCGACTGAGCCACCCAGGCGCTGCTTTTTTGTTGTTAAAAGTGTGTGTTAAGCAGTAAAGTTTGCAGTGATTGGGGCACCTGGGTGGCTTGGTCGGTTGAGCGTCCAACTTCAGCTCAGGTCATGATCTCCCCTTCAGTGGGTTAGAGCCCCGCATCAGGCTCTCTGCCCTTCTCTCGCTGGTGCTCTCTCTCAAAAATAAATATTAAAAAAAAGTTTTCAGTGATCGATGCTCACAACGTTTTTGGTTGTGGTGCTATGCACCAAAAAACTTTGGGACTTGGAAAATTAGCTTGCTGCTTTCAAACTGATGGCGTACTGGGTTAGCTCTTAACTCCTTATCTTTGTTTCCACCTGGGTGAATCCAGTGCAGCATTGCTTTTTAGCCATAGACTCTCGTTGTCCTGGCCCCAGGTCAGAAACCCATTTTTGTAAGCACTTCAAGTGCTTAAAACACAACCCCTGAAGTTTTGGAATTTAGTAGATGCTAGAATAGTGGTCTTGCCTCTTAAAAAATTGGATTGCTTTAGGGTGTGTGCTCTTGTGGGCAAATGTACCTGGAGAAACCTCAAGTGTGCTTCCTGAATTATGAAGGCAGATGAAGGTGCAGTCCAGGGAAAGAGGGGGGCAACATGACCACATCTAGGAATCAGACACTGGCATTGTTCATTTGGGCTCAGGTTTGGGGCTGAACCTTCCTTTGTTTCTTTATAATGAAAATACAGAAGGAAAATGCCTTTGCACAAATCCTATTTTAGAAAAAGTAATAGAGGTTACTTTAGTTTATAAAGAAATTGCAGTATTTAAATGAAAATGATACTCAGACATGGAGTATCTGGTTTTGTTTCAAAAGATGGAAAGCTCAGTTTATGCTTCTTACTAATGTAAAAATTAATGTATATGTTCAGGGCCACTGGACAATTCTTTTATCATTCTACAGCTAAGTTTCTAAGTAGATGAAATGTGCTGGTTATCTAAAAAAAAAAAAAGTAAGGCTTGTTTCTAATTCATTTCCTCTTTTATCTTTTTCAGCTGATAGTAAGATGTCTTCAGGAAATGCCAAAATTGGGCATCCTGCCCCCAACTTCAAAGCCACGGCTGTTATGCCAGATGGCCAGTTCAAAGACATCAGCCTATCTGACTACAAAGGTGAGAGTAATTACTTTAGATTCATTAAAATTGAATTACTTTAGGGGCACCTGGGTGGCTCTGTTGGTTGAGCATCCGATTTCAGCTCAGGTCATGATCTCCTGGTTCGTGAGTTCGAGCCCTATGTTGGGCTCTGTGCTGACAACTCAGAGCCTGGAGCCTGCTTCAGATTCTGTGTCTCCCTCTCTCTCCGACCCTCCCCCGCTCATGCTCTCTTTTTCTCAAAAAAAAAAAAAATTAAGATTTAACTATTTTACAATTTAAGGTGGCTCATTAGGTTTCTGTATCTGTCATGTTTGATTGTAAAATGAATTTATATATTGTAGGTCACCATCTTTAGGGTAGGAGGCCGTTTACCTACATGTTGAAGTAGTGATTACCAACCAGGGTCATGGGGGTAGACTTTAGGTTCAGACTGCTATGGAAAAAGCCCATGCTTCATTATGTCTGGATATATTAGTTCAGTTATCTTCTCAGTACTCAGTTGTATTGTTTTGGAGATCTTCTCAGTATTTCATTGAAAGCTCAAGTTTTTGGGGCTTAAGCTGCTTATTAAGTTTTTGAAATAATGTATGGCACAGCTGCTATAATTATTAGGCAGAAGGCTTAGGTACATTCCCTTGACTGTTTTGCCCCAAGAATTGATGGTACAGTTGGAACAACTCTTCCTGTTACAGTTTCATGCAAACACTTGGCAAATTCTAATGAGGCTCTTCCTTTTTTTTCTTTCTTGTTAAACCTTAACAGCTGCGATTTCTGGGATAATTGATACAAATTCCTTGAAATGCGAACCTGAAACTCCGGTTTTAAGTGTACCTTTCTTAGTGGTGTGGTAATTAGTTCCTAGACTCGGCTTTTGCATGAACATGTGACTAAGGTTTCCTAATGCAGCACACTTGTTTGGAATGAGAAGCAAGTAAGAGGGGCCCTATGGAGGGAAGCTCCTCTGGCAAACAGGATAAGTAGCACCATAGGGAGGTGACCCTGGCCCAAGGGTTTAGAAAGAGCTGCTCTCTGTCCTCCAGGGCTTGACCTGAGGTTTCAAAGTGCTTGTTAGGCAAAGCCCTGGAGAGGTTGTTTAGATGAGTGAGTTTCTACTGATTTTGGTTTTCAGAGTAAATGTCAAAAGGAGCACCTTTGGTTTTCAGACATTGCTGCTACCTGGAAATGAGTGAATATTTGGAACTGTTTTTAATAATTCAGCCCATTAGGTGTGGTGAAAGGCTGCTTGGCCAGTTGAAGATCTACTTCTGTTGGTAATCTGAGTGACCTCAGTAAAATTTACACTAGAGATCCTTTCAGGATCTCTACCTTTCCTGTTACCTTTCAGGACTTTTGAAACTTTTGCCTCAAGAAATTTTTCTTGTCCTATTAGGCTTGTTGGATTTGTGCTGATTCAGGTGATCACTTAAACCTTACTTGTCCCGTTGATGTGGTTCATTGTGGAAGAAGCACAAAAGGCATTTTGTTTTGTTTTTCTTTATTGCTTTGTAGCATAGAATCCAGTAATTGAGCTTCTCCTGTGGGTTAATTGTAATCATTGGCATTAGGCTATCTAGTAGGTATTTGCATCCTTGGTTTTGCTTTTCTTCATTGGAGAACTTGGTGTTTGTGCTAACTTTTTTTTTAATGTTTGTTTTTGAGAGAGACCGTGTGTGAGCAGGGGAGGGGTAGAGAGAGAGAGAGGGAGACACCAAATCTGAAATAGGCTCCAGGCTCCGAGCACAGAGTCGGACGTGGGGCTCAAACTTGGGAACGGGGAGATCATGACCTGAACTGAAATCGGAGGCTTAATCCGACTTCACCCAAGGAGCCATTCAGGCCCCCTCCTGTGCTAATTAAAAAAAAAAAAAAAAAAAATTTTTTTTAATGTTTATTTTTGAGACAGAGCATGAAGGGGGAGGGTCGGAGAGAGAGGGAGACACAGAATCTGAAGCAGGCTCCAGGCTCTGAGTTGTCAGCACAGAGCATGACGCGGGGCTCAAACTCACAGACTGTGAGATCATGACCTGAGCCATAGTCGGAAGCTCGATGGACTGAGCCACCCAAGTGCCCCCCTCTTGTGCTAATTTTAACTACCTAGAGATAAAGATCAAACTGAACAGTGTTTATCTTATAATTGGCAGCTAGTGAGGAGGCAGGAAAATAAAGCACAGAACTGAAAGGAACTTTTTTTAATACAGGCTTTCCTGCCACAAGATGTTCTAAAAGTAGCTGCTATGAGACATCTGTGTTGAGTGTTGGTGTTTAGCAATTGTTTATAAAAAGGCTTTTTTTCTCAGAGAAAAATGCCTTTAGGTTTTTATTTTTAAAAAAATATTTTCTTTATTTTGAAAGAGAGGGCACGAGTGAGGGGCAAAGAGAGGGAGAGAGAATCCCAGGAGGGGCAGAGAGAGAAAGAAGTAGAGCTTGAACCTGGGCCTAAGTCAGATCCTTAACAACTGAGTCACCCAGGTGGCCCAAGGTTTTATCTTAAATATCAGCACCCAACAGGGGGGCTGAAACTCCAAGCTGGGAGATCAAGAGTCACAGACACCACCCACTGAGCCAGCCAGGTGCCCTTTGTAAAGCAAGGAAGTATGTTTCAAAGGCAAACTTGTGGCTTTTCCTCCCCCTCCCTCCCCAGGAAAATACGTTGTGTTCTTCTTTTACCCTCTTGATTTCACCTTTGTGTGCCCCACGGAGATCATTGCTTTCAGTGACAGAGCGGAAGAATTTAAGAAACTCAACTGCCAAGTGATTGGTGCTTCTGTGGATTCTCATTTCTGTCACCTGGCATGGTAAATCTCTTGGTCAACTTTTGCATATGAACTTTGAACTAACCGCAACTGGGACTGGAGGCTTTGATAATAGACTTGCTCAAGTATTGCCTTCTGGCTTCTGATGGAAGGAGTGTGCAACGGCTGTGACTTCTTGTTGCTCTCATCTGGCAGCAAAGAAGCAGCAGCCTGGGTTGCAGCTGAGTATCCTGGTGACCTTAACGGTCTTCAGGCACTCACTTTACTGCTGGAAAAAGTTTGAAGTCTTTTGGGGATTAGATTAGATTACAGTTACTTCACATTACATTAGGAATGTTGAAAAAGGGAAGGAATAGAAACAGTTAATGCTTTTGCTACACAAGAGTTTAAATGAATGTGATTGTATGTGTGCCTTTTGCTGTAGGATCAACACACCCAAGAAACAAGGAGGACTGGGACCCATGAACATTCCCTTGGTATCAGACCCCAAGCGTACCATTGCTCAGGACTATGGAGTCTTAAAGGCTGATGAAGGCATCTCATTCAGGTATATACCTACCAGTGGGCTGTCATCAAAATTATCTGATTGACTTGAGGGCCTTTTTTATTTGGAGAAAGATAGGACTCTGATCTGTAGACTCTTTTGAATTTTACTTATTTAAATTTTATTTTATTTTTTAAATTTATTTTGGGAGAGAAGAGAGCACATGAGTAAGGGGGATGCAGAGAAGGGGAGAGAGGATCCCAAGCGTGCTCAGCGTGTAGAACCTGATGTAAGGGCTCAGTCTCCCAAACCATGACATCATGACCTGAGCCCAAATTTAGATTTTATTTTTTAAGTAATCTTTACTTCCAACGTGGGGCTCGAACTCACAACCCTGAGATCGAGTCATATGCTTTACCAATTAAGCCAGCCAGGCTCCCCCATCACTATATGTGTTTAAAGTGTACAGCATGGTGGTCTAATCTTCCTTCTTGCCTTTCCTTTCTCTCTCTCCCTCTCTCTTTCTCTCCTTCCTTATCTGTATGCCTAAGACCTGAAGCTCGAGAGTAGTACGATTTTCCAACTGAGCAGGGGTTGGGGGGGGGGATGCTTCTTCACTGGAGGCAAAGCCAGTGCAAGTCTGGGAGGCCAGCACATTTTCATTTCCATTGCAAGCAGTTTCCAAACTGATATTGCATCTCTTTCAAGCCTTCAATCTCTTCTTCCCAGGGGCCTCTTTATCATTGATGAGAAAGGTATCCTTCGACAGATCACAGTAAATGACCTTCCTGTCGGCCGTTCTGTGGATGAGACTCTGAGACTAGTTCAGGCCTTCCAGTTTACTGACAAGCATGGGGAAGGTAAGCCAATTCACCTAGTGACTTGACAATAGAATGGTGGTAGGATATGAAAGATGGCAGGAACATGGTCTATCAAATGAGAAAAATCTGTTTCTCCAAGAAATTGAAGTCTCTGCATTATACTGGGTTGTGGGAATGAGATAATGGAAAAGCTTGGGGAAGAGAATATAAAGGTTTTTTGTTCCAGCTCCACATTCCCAGCTTCTGCCCTGCTCATTTAGAATCACTGCTGAAGCCTTTAAGTTATTAAAGGAGTGTAGGAGGATTTCATAGGTGTATAAGGACAAAACAAAAGGCTTGAGAATTCTATCTAGAGATAAAGCATGCCATTCTTGACAAGTGTTTATTGGGAGAGGAGCTTAATCCCTGTGGTCCGTATTTGTTTTATGATCTTTTTAAAACACAAATCTAAGACCAGTTTTGAATTTTGGAAAATATAAATAGGGCTAAGATAACTTGCCCAAGGACAATGGACAGATACAGCTAATACTTTTTTTTATCTTCTTAAATACATTCTAAAAAATAAATAATAAAACGTTTTATTGTACAGCGTTGTTGTATTTGTAAGAATTACACTCTGCAAATAACCAAATTATGTAAATGTTCAAAACTTTTTTGAAGGAAGAGGGTTAGGGATAGAGGGTTTCAAATGAAATATCAAGGTTCTTCATTAGACATTTGAGGATCAAAGACTTTGTTAAATTTTTTATTTTTAATTTTTTTGTTTAGAATGCCTGTGAGTGGGGGAGGGGGCAGGGGGAGAGAGAATGTGAAGCAGACTCCATGCTTAACATGGAGTCTGACGCAGGGCTCATTCCCATGACCCTTGGATCATGATCTGAACCAAAATCAAAGAGTTGGGCACTCAACTGGCTGAGCTACCCAGGTACCCCAAAGATAATGTTTTACAAGGTTGTCCTTAGAGAATCTACACATCACTAAAGAGATTCAATTTAGGGTTTTTTACCTAGCATTTTAGAGAGTGTAGACCTTTCTTTTCCTATTTATCCAGCATTAGTACTTTCCTTCTAATATTCTTATTGCAGTATGATAAAGTACTGAACTACTTGATCCCAGCTTTTGAGTTTGTAAGGGTGTAGCTTTTTTTTTTTTTTTTTTTTTTAAAGTTTAATTTTGAGGGAGGGAGAGCGAGAGATCCCAAGGAGGCTCCATACTGTCTGTGCAGAGCCTGATGCAGGGCTCAAAACCACAAACTGAGATGACCTGAGCCAAAGTTAGATGCTTAACCGACTGAACCACCCAGGTGCCCCTAGATGTTTTTTAAGTTTTTGAGACCGTGCCAGAGCATGTGCACAAGCAGGGAAGGGGCAGAGAGAGAGAGACAGGGAGAGAGAATCCCAAGGAGGCTCCACGCAGTCAGCACAAAGCCTGAAGTGGGGTTTGATCTCACAGACCTTGAGATCATGACCTCAGTCGAAATCAAGAGTGGGAAACTTAACCAACTGAGCCACCCAGGTGCCCCAAGGCTGTAGCTTTTTTTACCTTTTCCCCCCTCACTGGAGTATAGTTGTTGCTGGAATGAGACAACCTTATCTTAAGAGTTAGTTTAGTTTTTTAAGACTTAGCTCCTGAGGCTACAGGTGCTGGGTATGTGGGGAATGGAGATCTTGAAGCCTACACCTTTCCAAGCTTAACATAATTGAGGATGAGAAGGACAAGATAGTTATTTTGTTTTTAATTTTTTTTAATGTTTATTTTTGAGGGAGACCGAGCACGAGCAGGGGAGGGACAGAGAGGGAGACAGAGAATCCAAAGCAGGCTTCAGACTCAGCTGTCAGCACAGAGCCAGACATGGGGCTTGAACCCACGAACCATGAGATCATGACCTGGGCCCAAGTAGACTACTTAAGCAAGTGAGCCACCTCGGTGCCCTAAGGACAGAATAGTTGTGATCAAGTGCTACTGATGTCAAATCAGCTGCACAAGTGTACTTCAATAAATTTGTCTTTACGTTCCATTTTCTTTCTCTAGGTAATAAATAGTTCAGACTAGTTTTCTAAGGCCCATTTCACCTCTGATTTTGTGGTAAAGAACCTGGAAGTTGATAAGAGTTGGAATTGATGATGTCTCTTAGGGGAACCGAAAAGTGATAGTTTGGCTAGAGGGGAACGCTAGTATGAATCCATGAGCGCTGATACCCAAAGGCACCATTTGCGGAAGCTTGTGTGGATTGAAGGAGCTGACCACTGCTGAGACTGCCTCCTGGTGGGGGATGAGATTCAGCACAAAGAAGTTGCTGAGGAGTGTTGGTAAAGCCCTTTATTGAACTTCCTAGCACCTTGCATATAGGTGAGACTTGAACCCAAGCTTTCATAACTGAAGATTGCTTCTTCAGAGTCTTGGTCTCTTCTTTCCATCTCACTAGAACAGGCATAGCTTGTTGTGTGTAGCCTTTATGATTTATATGATAATTGCCATTTGAGAGCGTATGAATACCAAACATGGTATGTGAGGTACTTTGCGTGTGTTATTTGACAGATAACTCTACATTTCTATTTTTTTGATGTAATTGACATATAACGTCCGTTTTAGGTATACAATGAAATTGTTTCATTTGTATTTATATATTCTTTGTTCCTGTGTTTTCAAGTTTTTATTTAAATTCCAGTTAACATAATGTAACAGTTTCAGGTGTAAAACTTAGCGATTCATCACTTACAATACCAGTGCTCTACACAAGTGCCCTCCTTCATACCCATCACCCATTTAACCCATATCCTGCCCCCCCATTCCCTCCAGTAACCCTGTTTTTTTTTCTTAATTTTTTAATGTTTATTTTTGAAGGAGAGAGAGACAGAATGTGAGTGGAGGAGGGGGCAGAGAGGGAGGGAGACACAGAATCAGAAACAGGCTCCAGGCCCTGAGCTGCCAGCACAGAGCCCAACACGGGGCTCAAACTCGAGTAATGAGGTCATGACCTGAGCTGAAGTCAGATGCTTAACCTACTGAGCCACCCAGGTGCCCCTCAGTTTGTTTTCTGTAGTTGAGAAACTACGTTGTTATTTTTGAGGACTCAAACGAATATTTTAAATACAGTATTTATTCATAGTAAATGTGGAAATCAAACCAAATTCACAGCTGGTTTTTTTTTGTTTTTTTTTTTTTAATTTTTAAAATGCTAAAAAAGTCCCTCTTGAGGGCTGTTTTGGAAGTTTCTTATACTGAGGTTACCATGACTATGTCACTTTCTCCTTGGAGAGTCATGCTATTTTGAAAGGTGGTTTATGTGGGGCTTAACCAGTTCTTCTGTACCCCATGTTCTGAGAAAACCAACACTGCTGGGTATGAGTGAAACATGCAAGTGTGGTTCTTTCTGTCTTGTCACTGATAACTGGTTATATTCTTTTTTTTTTTTTTTTTTAACATATTCTTAAGTGCCATGAACCTTTACTGCCCATGAGAATAAGTTGGCAAGGTTTTTCTGGTTCATTATTCCTATCTTTGTGTCATGATTTATAATTGGGCTTTTCTTTTAAAGGTTATATGTTTTCTAAGACCAACTTTGTTGGTTCCCTGTTCACATCTACTATCAAACTTCTGGCTGGCTCTCACCTGGTCTCTGCTTATTTGCTGTTCTTTGGTCTCTAGCTTTTTTATGCTTTAGGGACCTGTGTTTTAACCCTTTGGTGCTAATAAAGCTAATAATTGTAACAATCAAGTGAAGATTCCAGGAAAGTAATGGATGGCAGCTGGGTCCATCTATACTTTGTTCCCAGACAGCTGGTTGCAGAGTGACATCTAAGGCTATGATATCCTTGGACTGAAAGGGGCTCCCCTTCTCTCACTTGAGCAAGAGAGATTTGCTGCTTCATTATTGGACTTGGTGACTATGTGTCTCCTAGAAGATGGAATAGCAAATGGAAGTGAAAAATCAGAGATTGGTTTCCTTGCTTCTCTCTCCTCAGGTTAGTCCAAGGAGCATTGCTGGCTCAGGATTATAGGAAAAGGTTAAAAGCTATGCTTTCTGCATAAATGTATGAAAGATTCAAATGCAGACCTTTGTTTACCATGGGGTAGAAGGCACTTACTTAGACAAATAGGGCCTGTTATGGGGGTCCTGCCCCCATGTATTTCAGGCTGTCCAGTTTGGCAGTTAACACTGAGGAGGCAAACTGGTTGCTATCTTCAGATCCTCCAAGGGCTGTCAGAAGGAAGAAGCAGCTTAGTGTTAACTGTTGTTACACAGTCCTAGCTTTGTTTGTTTAGCTTATTTCTTGGTATGTAGACAAATGGTGATTTTTTTTTTTTTTTTAAGAGCCTGTAAACTGGGGAAGACGGGCAGAGGGAGAGAGAATCTTAGGCTCCACCCTCAGCATGGAATCCAATGCAGGGCTCAATCCCACAACCCTGGGATCTTGATCTGAGCCAAAATCCAGAGTCGGACACTGAACCAACTAAGCCACCCAGGCACCTCTAAAGTTTTTAGATTTTTAATGCAATACAGTGTGGCCTAATCTGTCATTAAGTGTATAATTCAGTGGCATTAATTGCATTCACAGTTTTGTGTATCCATCACCAGTATTCTCTGAATGTTTTCATCATCCCAAATAGCTATAACCATTAAGCATTAACTCCCCATTCCCCTTTCCTTCCAGCCCTTGGTAACTTTTACTTTCTGTGTCTATGAGTTTGTCTATTCTAGATATTTCATGTAAGTGAAATCATACGATATTTGTCCATCTATGTTTGGTTTCTTTCACTTAGCATAATGTATTCGAGATTCTCAAGGTTCATGTTGCAGTGGTATCAAAACTTTCTTTTTTAAGGCTGAATGATACTCCATTTTATGTATATATGTCCTATTTATTCTTTCATTTCTTGATGGACACAGAGTTTTTTATCTTTTGGCTGTTGTGAATAATGCTGCTAGAGTAATGGTGAACAGGTATCTGAATCTTTGTTCCTATTTGAGTATTTACATTAGAAGTGTAATTGCTGGGTCATGTAGTTCTGTTTAGCTTTTTCAAGAATTGCCAAACTCTCTTCTATAGCAGCTGCACCATTTTACATTCCCACCAGTAACATCAAGGATTCTCTACAACCTTGCCAACACTTGGTCTTTTTCCTTTTTTTTTTTTTTTTAAATGCTATATAGCCTGGTGGGTGTGAAGAGGTGTCATTGTGCTTTTGATTTGCATGTCCCTAATGATCAGTGATATCGAGCATATTTTCATGTGCTTATTGACCATTTGCATATCTTCAGAGAAATGTCTACTCAAGTCCTTTGCCTGTTTTGAACTAGGGTGTCTTTTGTTGAGTTGTGGGAGGTTTTTTTTTTGTTGTTTGTTTTTTTCTTTGTAGAAGTTCTTTTTTAAGTTTGAGAGAGAGCAAGTGGGGAAGGGACAGGGAGAGAAAGGAAGAGAGAATTGCAAGTGGGGCATGAATTTGACATGGGGCTCAAACCCTGTGAGAACCAAGAGTCAGATGCTTAACCGACAGTCACCCAGGCGAGTTCACTGGATCTCTTCAGTTGTGGGAGTTCTTTATACATTTTGGATATTAATCCCTCATCAGATACATGATGGGTAAATATTCCCATTCTGTGTGTTAACTCTTAAAATGTCCTTTTTGGGGCACCTTTGTGGCTCAGTCAGTTAAGCATCCAACTCTTGATTTTGGCTCAGGTCATGATCTTATGATCTGGGAGTTCCAGGCCAACATCAGGCTCTGTGTTGACATTGTGGAGCCTGCTTGGGATTCTGTCTCCCTCTGTTCCTCCCTGCTCACTCTCTCTCTCAGAATAAATGAAAATAAACTTAAAAAAAAAAAAAAAGGCCTTTGTACAAAAGTTTATAATTTAGATCGTCAAATTTATCTGTTTATTGTTGCATGTGCTTTTATAATCCTATCTACGAATACATTTCCAAATCCAAGGTTGTGAAGTTCTGTTTTCTCCAGAGTTTATGATTTTAGCCCTTATCTTTAGGTTGACCCATTGAGTTGATTTTTTTTTTTTTTTTATGAGGTGTAAAATAGGGATCCGCCTTCATTCTTTCTCATGTGGAAGTCCAGCTGGTCCCAGCACCATTTATTGAAGAGCATTTAAGATTTTTAAAAAGATACACATGAAGGGGTGCCTGGGTGGCTCAGTCGGTTAAGTGTCTGACTTTGGCTCAGGTCATGATCTCATGGTTTGTGAGCCCCGTGTTGGGCTATGTGCTGACAGTTCAGAGCCTGGAGCCTGCTTTGGATTCTGTCTTCTTTCTCTGCCCCTCCCCAACTTGTGCTCTGTCTCTCTGTGTCTCTCAAAAAATAAATAAATATAAAAAATTTTTTTAAAGATATACATGAAGCATAAAATAATTGAGGAAATACAAATACCGATTCATCCACTGTCTACTGTTAACAAATATTAATACATGTGGTTTTTTTTTTTTTTTTTTGCTGTATGTGCATTACGCAGATTATTTGTAGACCAAAGCATACAATTGAAGCTTGTAAGGTAGTTACTTAATTTCTTTAAATTTCAGGTGCTGCATGAATAAATTAGATATAATAGCATTAGGGCTGTGGTGGGGATTGAATTATGTTTGTAGTTATCCTTGCACTAAAAGACTTGAATTATCTCACGCTATAGCATAAGTATTCTGGTTCCTGAGTGTTCAGCCTCTTAAGGTATCAGATTTGGTTTTGAGCCTTTTGTCTGATGGTCACCCATTTGTCCATGGGACGAGGGTGGAACTCACCACTGAGCAGGTTATTAATTGATAGTACTCTTCTCTTGCAGTGTGCCCAGCTGGCTGGAAGCCTGGCAGTGATACCATCAAGCCTGATGTCCAGAAGAGCAAAGAATATTTCTCTAAGCAGAAGTGAGCGCTGGGCCTTTTTAGGGCCCGGCTGCATTGGCTGGCCATGAAAACAAAATCTCTTTTGTACTATTGTCATGCTTAAGACACAAGACTTTAGATTCAGTGCAGATGTGGTATGGGATGGGACAGGCCTTTCCTGCAGGGGTTGGGGAGGGCAGCCTTTCTTCCTCTGGAGAGAATGGCCCATGCTGTGCTATGGGGCAAGTCAACTGATGTGTACAGTAGTGGGGCATCACTTTTGATCTTTGTTTCTATTAAACTTGAACTGAGACCTTGTTGAGTCTTCATTTCAGGGGGCACTAGCTTTGATTTTAAGAGTAATTTACTCTCTGCTTTCCTTTTTTAGGGTAAAATGAAGGTTGATAGCTGCCTCAGAATCAAAGTTACATTGGGTGGGGGGATATGCAAGTAGACACAGGAAAGGAACTGAACCCAGGTGTTAACATTTTCACTACATTTGGGGGAGAAGAGCAAGATCTGCAGTGTTGGTCAAAACACTGCAATTTGTCCTATAGGTGAAGCATAAATTGCAGGTTGCAGATGGAGGCCCCAATGAGATTACTTGGACATTTATACTATTGGGAGGGCTGCATGAGAACTTGAAGCTTGGCCTCTTCTAAATGTCCAGTACTGGCTCTGTAGAAGATCAGAATTAGAGGCTTTGAAACTAAAAGGGGGAGGGGGAGACAAACTGCCCTGTTGTTTGTAGGGGAAGGCTACACTCATCTCCTTGTTCTGAGGTGGGAGGGGTATAGGGGAGGTGAAGGTGGGTTTCTCCTGAGCCCTTGTGGGTAAGAAAGATTCAAAACTGAGTCTGGTGTATTATGTACCCTTTCAGACATAAGCTAGTCTAGTCTATCCTCCTCCTCCCAAGCAAGACCTAAGAGCAGTAGTACAGAATTCCCAGGGCTTTCAATGACAGCTCATACAACCCTTAATATAAACCAGGCATGGTTTCAAAAATGCATGTGTTTATTCCCCACAACAAGCCTGTGAGGCAGGTGCCGTTAGGTAGGAGATGATTGCCTTTTAGGCTCTGTAACAAGTAGGATCTTGGAGCACTGGAGAGAAATGGAAAGGAATAATCCTATATTTTAAGGTGGGAATTCTGGATCTGTCTTGTCTTTCATTTCTTTTGACTAAATTTTTCTGAGCTTTGTTATCTTCACTGAAGAGCTCTATTACAATCCTTGTATCAAAAATATTGTACCCAGGCACCTGGGGTGGCTCCTTTGGTTAAGCATCCAACTCTAGATCTCAGCTCATGTCTTGATCTCAGGATCGTGAGTTCTAGCCCAATGTTGGGCTCCACACTGGGCATGAAGCCTGTTTAAACAAATACTGTACCCAAAATAAAATATCTGGCCTTGCCAAAGCCAAAGGAGTTCTAGAGCCAAGTACCACTTATAAATAGGGGTCTCAGAGGAGGGAGGATATCAAGGGCCAGGGGATGCAGGTGGTGAGATACTGGGGCTGAGCCAGCCTCGGGCTCTGCTGGGATTCTGGGGCTTCTTAGGTGGGAGTGTGGTAAAAGGAAGCTCAGGTGATGCAGAACTAGGATCTTCTGAGGGCTGGGCCAAGCCCAACAAAGCTAAGCGTTGGGCAGGTGGAGTAGAAAAGTAAGCCTTCTGTTCTTCTGAGTAACGCTCCTGTGGTGTTACAGCATCCCGGTATGTCCAGTCACGCCAGTGGAAATTAAAGCCTTCAAGCAGGGTGATTCGGGCAGCTCTTGTAGGTACACAGTCCAGGGGCTTTGTGGGTGGCAGATCTGGCACCTCTATTCCTGGCAGCAGCATTACTCCTCGGATGGCAAACCAGCCTCCGTATCGGGGATGTATGCACACACCTGATATGTGCTGAGGAGATGGTAAAGCAAGGTCATGGAGTAAGTCCAACTATCATCACTGCAAGCTAGGCTTGTTCATTTATTTTCAAGGAACACTGACTCCACATTTGAACCTCTCCTTTGGCTGGTTTCCCCTATTTCCTCTCATGGACAACCCTTTTCATGAGCTCACTTTGGCCATGAGGAACCTAGAAGGGTTTATTAAGCTGAGTCTCTGTCAACTTCCCAGTCTTACTGTTGGGTTTCCTGATTACTGCTCTACCCCCTCCATCCTGTAACGAGATTTTAACAGACTAAGTTCTCTGACCTGATGTGTTCCCAGGCCAACTCCAGAAAGCATGTGGGGTTGGGCTCCTGACTAGGGCACACCTTTCCCTTGGATTGTGTCTACCAAATCATTTACCCAGGGTAGGTGGAAGAATGTGAATTGGTATCTTGAGGAGTCTTCACCATTTTCTCCCAGTCCCTACTCATTCACACTTGCCCTCTGACCTGGGTCCCCCAGGGGTCAGCCTCCACATCCTTCCGTTGGTAGTAGTAAGCAGCCCCTGCCACATGGGCTGCAGTCTGGGCCAGAATCTTGGGGCGCCGATTGGGGTGTACCTCGTAGTCAGCGATGACTTCCATTTGCAACTCTGGGAGGTTCTGGGATAGAGATGGAAGTTCATTTCAACATGAGAGGAATCATGACTTTGTCCTAGAGAGCCCGAGTTGTGTTAACTTGGTCCTGTCCTCAGAAGTTGTTTAAAGGGAAAACATGACTTTAAACGTGGGGGGGGGGGGGGGAGCTCCACTGTGAAGAAAATGATACTCTGTCCAGGAAGGTCCATATTTGAAGGGAAATAACAAGGTCTTGCTCACAAATGCCTATTACAAGGGGTGACTTGGCTCTGCCCTCCCAAGTCTCAGTGTGGAGGAAGACATGGCCCAGCTTTGGGGAGACCCAATGTATGTGTGTATATATATATGTGTGCATGTGTCTGGTGGTGGTGGGGATATTGTTCTACCCTCAAAAGGCCCCAAAGACACATAAAACGTCCAGGTCTAGGGCAAGGACAGGTGAAAGATGCTTAGGGGATGCTAGGCTTATTCCTATTTCACTTGGAGGCTAAGGGAAGTCTGGTTTGAAGTTCATGTAATTGCCCATCTGAGATAGGGTAAGTGAGACTGATTATAGACCTGGGGGGCTGCTAGAAGAAGGTGGTTGAAACTGGGCTAAGGCAGAATGGGGAGAGCTCACAATGTCAAAGATGCTCTAGCATAGCCCATCTGAAAGTGGCTCATAGCTGTAAGTAGGTCTAGATCCTGCACCGAGCTTAGAGTAGCTGAAAGCAGCTATGGGTTTCATAGCTGGGGGAATATATGAACCTTGCTCACCTTTCTAACACGGCCCAAGTGGTAGGCTACACACTGGTCCACAGGGTCAGTCAGTGGTCGGAGATGGCAACTCTGCAGGAAGGGTTTGAGGGCCCGGTCAAACATGGCAGGTGTGCTGAGTACCAGGAAGGCCAGGGTAGGTCCTGGCAGGGGTAGGTGGAAGGCTGGAGGCAGGAGTGCATTATACCATGCCACCTAGAACAGAGAGAAAATTCAGGCTACACAGGAGGGCCAATTTAGGCCTTTGTCAGGTCCATACCTTGGCCCAGCATTCAAGGCCTCATACATCTTGGGCTGTCTCCATCTCATTCATTCAGTGAATGGATTTCTACTGATGCTGCATGATGTATATTTATGGGGGACTCCTCCATAGGGGAATCTGACAGGGAGTTTGGGATAAAGAGGCAAAGAATTCATGACTAAGAACCGAAAGAAACTGTACTGTGATTAGTGCAATGACAGGGCCTGATGAGGATCCCGTGAAACTAGAAAAGGCTTCTTGGAAGCTGTTTTTGAACGGTAGGAAGGAAACTGACAAGATGATGTAGGGAGAGAAAATCTGGTGTTTTATTCTAAATAGAGGGCACAGCATTAAAAAAGACATGCAAAAAAGACATATTTGGAAAACAGCAAATTGTCTAGTTTGATAGAAGTGAAGGGTGTGTAAAGGGGAGCAGGAGAGAAGGGTGGAAAGATCAGTAGGCGTGAGATTATGACTGGCCTAGATACTAATTTAAGGAATATAGGTCTAATTTGGTGACAATGGGGGGGGGTTAGCCATTTAAGATTTAAGGAGGAAATGTACATGATCGGCTTTGGAAAGATCTGGCTGCAGTGTAAGGACAGGTTGAATGCAAAATGATAGCAAGCAGATTATTGCAGTAATCCAAGCACAGAGGGGTTGGATGGAAGGGAATGGACTTGGGAGACTCAAGTGACAGATTCCTAAAGGTCTTGGTGTCTGACTGGATGTGGGGGAGGGAAAGGGTGAGAAGTAGGAGTCTAGTACAATAACTCTTACTACTCACCCAGTTCTACCTGACCCACCAAACATTCTCACTCTCTCCACACGTGCCATCCACCACTACCTCCACACCTTTACTTAAGCTGTTCCTGATATTTGGGATGTACATAATACCCTTTCCTTCTTTTCATATATAGCTCAACTCTATATTTTTTTCTGGGAAGTCCTTCTCAAGCTAGACCCAACATACTTTCACTATATTCTTTCCCAGCACTGCTGTGTGCCACTCAGTGGAAGGGGTGGGAGTGAGTTGTCTCTTAAGCATCAGGCAAAGGGCTCAACCTGAGTTGATTTAGCTTTGTGTCCAAGCACACAGCTCAGTACAAAGGGCACTGGATAAGGGGGAAGGATCTGTGTAAACAAGGGTAGGTAGTGGTGCCAGACTTCTGTGACAGGCGAGTGCACAGTTTCTGTATCCAGCCCAGTGCTGGTGATTGGCAACATCATGAATTAGCCCTCTGTTGGTAGATGGAACAAACCAGCCAATTGTTTGCTTGTTCAACAACAGGAATGCCCTTCCCCCCTCAGATAACCTAAATCTTAGCTACACAAACCTACAAGGCCTTGCTCTATCCTAACTCCTTAAGGAAGATTTTTTTTTTTTTTTTTTTAATGTTTACTTTTTGGGGAGAGAGACACAGAGCAAGAGAGCGAGCGAGCTGGGGAAGGTCAGAGAGAGAGGGAGACACAGAATCCGAAGCAGGCTCCAGGCTCTGAGCTGTCAGCACAGAGCCCAAGGCGGGGCTCGAACTTAAAACCGACGCTTAACCGACTGAGTCACCCAGGCGCCCCTTCTGAAGGATGCTTCTCAAATGACTCTGACCCCACTGGTCACTTTCTTCCTGTAAACTATGGAGGTGGTAGAGCCACAAGATTACTGGGTTATGTGGTGTCTCCCATTCATCAATATGGCGTTATATGGGATTTCAAGGACAAATGTGCGGCCGTTTCTCTACCTCTTTAACAAAGTCCCCATTGACACCATGTTCCCGTACGTCAGATGGACATGGGGCCAGAGGAGCTCGGGAAAGATCAGAAGGCTCTCGAGCTTCACGCCAATAGCACCGAGGCCAATCATACACCTCGCTCCAGCACCGCAGAGGGATAAACCAACCTGGAAGGGGTAAACCTCGAAGCCAAAAGGGCACAATGTGTCTTCGATCTTCTGCTTCAGTTCTGCGACTTGCAGCTCCATAGCGCACGCAACGCGCAGACCTTGCTGGGGAATGGAGTCTCAAGGATAACCTGGGCCGTTAAGTTTCAAGGTAGCTTGGACTCCATTTCCCAAGAACCACTGGGATCAGCAGCGGGGTAACGTTGGCTCTATGCAATGCATCTTGGGATATGTAGTGCACTTGGTCCTTGGGTCCAACAACTACAGAATCAGAAAGCCTCGGTTTCCCGGCAAGCTTCACGGTGGCGGCGTCAATGCTCGTGCCGCTACCAGGGAAACGTAGTTCTACAGCCTCCGTCGCCGGTTGTTTCCGCGAGAGACGAACTCAGTTTCCCACGTGGCGCTGCGGCAGCCAGTCCGAGGTCGGACTTTCCCGGCCTACAGGAGGGTTTGAACTGGGCAGTAGTCGCTGGCACAGGTTCGGAGTGATGGTACCTGTGTCTTGGGTCTGGGAAGGTTTCGACCAAGAGTCGGCACTCTCAATTCCCACCTGATAATTGAGTATCAAAGCATCCCGCTTTCCCCCTAGAGTCCCCAAGCGCTGCTCTCCTGACCAGTCCCAGTTTGGCTTGATAACTGCATCCCTCCCTACCTTTAGTATTACATCCCCACTCCCCACTTTCGATCTGAAGTGTGGCCTTACTGGGCTGTGTCTCTGGTGTTCCGGGCTGGAAGAGTAAAGGCACAAGACGTCAGGGAGCCTTGCGGAAGGTTATGAGTAGGAGCCTGAGCTGGTCTGAGCACCTCGACGTGCTTCTCAATGCTACTGATGGAAATGTGGCCAGGATTAAGGTGAGGGGGCACCTGAGGGCCCCCGTTAGAGGTTTGGGTTTAGGGACCACTCAGAGCCTATTGGCCTGTGAACTTTTTTTTTTTTGTAGCAGCGGCTGTATCCTCTTGGAGTCTCCACAGCGGGTGAGTATTGTCCCTTTTCTGCCCCCGTTCTTTTCTTTTTCCAGGATCTGCTTTTTTCCAGTGCCTGTATCATCCACTATTCCAAATTCCAACTGTTTTCTTTCCTGAACAAACATCTGTTTTCTCCCCAAAGTTAGGCCTTACAATCATCCCTTGCTTATTCCCTCAGCAGGAGATTTGGCTGGGACCTGGATTTCCCCTCATCACTTGCCTCCTCAGTCTGGAGTCCATGCTCAACAGCCTTGGGCTCTAGAGACTCCCTTTGTCCCAGAGAGGCTGAGTTGGGGTAAGGCCCATGGTGCATCTTCTCTCTGGGATGAAGTTATTATTCTCCAATCCCAGCTTCAATCCCAGGCTCAGGTAAAGTGTGGAATCCTAGGTGTGTATGTGTTTGTGTTTGTGTGAGATGCCCCTTGCACAGTAGCTCAGGTGGCTTTTCTTGCCTGGGTAGGTGACTGAGACACTAAGACAGGCTGTGCAGGGGCTGTTGGAAGAGCAAGAGCAGCAGAAGTATAAGATCTGTACCCTGGAAGGTATATGGCCAGTTATTTTTTTCCTGCACACAGCTCATTATGTATGCACACAGTTTTGTTACATATCTCCTGTGTGTGCACCTGTGTCTTGATTTGCAAGTGGAATCTGTAGGCTCATGTGTAAAAGTCTCAGAAGGACTGATCCTCAGTTTGTCCCACTACAGCATCACTAAGGTTGCTGCAGGGGAGCCCAGAGCAGAGGGTCCTTCTGCTGGATCAATGCCTGGAGGGGCTGAGAAGGGAACTGCAGGGCCTTCGAAGCCAGGTGCAGGAACAGGCCCAAGCCCAAATACAAACAGGACCACAAAAACGTAGTGCTACTGGTGGCCTTCACCAAGAGCTGCAGAATGAGTAAGTGATGGGCAAGACCTCTCCTTCTTTGGGCCTCTGAATTCTTGGCACTCTGGTAGTGTCCTCAGGGATTGTTGATTGGCTTTCGAATGACACTGCTGTCATCTGTGCAGGTGTCAACTCCTGTGGGAGGAATCAGAGATTCTTCAGGAGGAGCTGAAATTGCTGCAGGACCAGCTGAGTGAGTAAAAGATTGGGGGTGGGTATGAGTCCACCTGTCCCCTTTTCTGGAAAGCCTTTTTGCTGTCCCAGTAAGTGGCCATAGCTCTGATTTCTTGAGCTGCTCAGAAGTCTGGCCAAGTGTTTTGTCTTGCCTCCATGGTGTGAGTCTAGTTTCCCCAGTCAGTTTGGAATGCTAGACCAGAATGCTTCTGTCTCAGTTTTCAGCACCAGGCTGGGTACAAGGCCAGGAGGAGAAAAGAAAGAAGTTGGAGAACAGCTCTCTTACATTTTTCTCTCATTGAAGGCCAGCACCAGGAGCTGCTGCTGAAACAGATGGCTGAAGGGGGGCAAGCTCAGGCCCACAGCTGGAAGGTAGGACCAGGATCAGACCTATTTCTTCATATCTCCCTATGAAGGCTCCTTCCTTTCTGTCTTTTCTGTTGTGCAGGCAGGCCAGCATACCCTTTCCCACCCCTGTCTCTTTCTCTCTTCCCTGTGCTGACTCTACCTCCCTCCAAAGCTTTTCTTCCCAAGCCCTCTTCTCCAGGTTGAGAGACTGTCATTGCCCACATGAGGGTTCCATGTGTGCTGAAGATGCCAATGGTGGGGAGGGGGATTCCTCCTGGAGAGGGAGAGGAATGTACCTACCTGGTCCTACCTGGGCCCATGGTCTGGCAGACGTTGGAGCAGCTGCAAAGTGGCAGGGAGGTCAAGGGTCACACTCTGGAGGCTGCCAGGACAGAGGTCCAGGATGCCCGGCAGGAGCACAACCTCCTCAGGTCAGGGGGTGTGGATGCTTGTGGCAGTGGAAGGGATATGTCTCAGAGGCCAGGCATTGGGGACCAAAGTTCAGCTATCCTAGATTTGACATGGGCTGGTAGGGGTGGTATGGTATCTGGGTTACAGCCTATAAAGGCAGTACTGGGCATTCTTTACTTGATACAGGGTCACTGAGGTATCTTTATATGTTTGAAGGATAAAGGGAGAGGAGACCGGGGTCCTGGCCTCATGAAGGAGAACAGTTCTATGTGGAAGGGTCCTCTTGACCCACTGTCTCCTTCTCTGCTTCTGATTCTGTTCCCCTTTCCAGGACCTCCATTCACATCCTCCAATCTAAGTTGTCCCTGGCTGCCACCTTCACCATGTCTCTTTCTTCATCTACCTCTGAAGTCAGTCTTCCAGACAGCAACAGTAGCTGGGAAACTAGGTGGGAGTAAGGGCAGGGATCCCAGGTCTGGGGGAGGGTGAATCTGAATGGTGCGTGTGTGTCAGCTGCCTGATTATTTGGCACTGGGTAGAATGGAGTCTCTGCCTCTTTTTTAGTGAATCCATCATTCTGTCGTTACTTATCCCAGGTCAGGCTTGTATGTTCCTCCCCATCAGACAGGCCTAGGGCCTAGTTCTGTGTGTATCATAGTGCTTGCTGATGGTTTGTTTTCTTTTCCCTTTTTATCCCCTTAGATCTCCAGAAGAGCACACTTTCTAACCTGGAGCCCAGCAGCTTTCAGCTTTAGGCCCAGAGCCTTGAGCAGGAGAACATATTCTTTAAGGGCCCCACAATGTTCCTGAGTGACCTGTAAGAACGTGTAAGAGTAGCTTTGCTCACCTTCCCCTTCAAGCCCCTGTTTCTGGGCCCCATGTCCCTCCTTTCTAGATCTAGCT
This sequence comes from Acinonyx jubatus, assembly GCF_027475565.1. NCBI lineage: Eukaryota > Metazoa > Chordata > Mammalia > Carnivora > Felidae > Acinonyx > Acinonyx jubatus. The sequence goes on along the minus strand of NC_069381.1, from coordinate 35,493,492 downwards.
GGTATCTGCCCTCTTACTGAGGCTTGTCACTGCCTGCCCACCAGGCAATAATTACAATAAATGTTTTAACTCTTCCTGATGTTTTCTGTGAATCAGCACCCACATGGGATAGACTCAACTGTACCCATTCTTCCTCCTGTTACTGGACTGCTTTCTGCCATCCCTCTCTCTGAAGTCCAAGTTCATAGATACTCATAGCTGAGTGCAAGCCCTCTGCTCAGTGGAATTTGGAAGGAGATGGGAGTTCCCATTCTGGTGGGTAGAATAGGTAGGCCAGTATTGCTGTGGGGATGCAGAGGAGGGCAAGACATTTATATAGGCCCTGGACCTGAGCAATAGGAGGCTTCCTCTCCTCACCTCCAGCTTCTACCTCTTAAGGCTTACTCTAGTCCCTCCACATTTCCTCATCCTCAGTAGCCCAGCCCTGCTTGCATTTCTGCAACAGTCTCCTGGTCTCCTTTATTTCAGTCTCTGCCTCTAATCCAGTGGCTTTAAAATTTTTTGACGTGACCTCCAGTAAGAAATACAGTTTACATTGTGGCCTAGTAAATATACATGTATATATTTATTAGATGAAACAAATTTCATGATTTAATATTAATCGAATCACTAGGGCTGATGTACTCTATATTTCTTGTTATATTTAAAAAAAATGCCTTGTGGTTATTAGTTCTAATCCTTCCATCACAAGCTTGCTCTCTGGAAAGTAGATCTTTCTATGTAGGCTAAAGGCAGCTTTACTTGCTTCTTACTTGGATTTTGTATTCTAGAGCATGCAGTCCAAGATTTCCTCAGAAGCAGCAGCATCCCACTAAGGACTCATGAGGTCTCTTCCACCGCTAAATATAGACAAAAGATAATGCCATTCATCCACCCAGATGATATTTATTGAGCATAATACATACCAGCCCTGGTATGTATTTGCCCTGAGTTAAGATGTGCAGTGGGCTTATAAAGTTCCCAGCTCTTAGTTCCATCTAGCTGGGAAGAGGAGACAATTCTGAAATAAAAGCATAATAAAGGGCTGAGATCAGTAGGGCAGGTTATACGATGCATTCAAGGCCCTGGCCTAACTAGGAGACAGATAATGAAGAGTGGGCCTTTGACACCCAAATAACTATAAGGCAATCCTTGGTTCTTTCCCCTCACTATAAAGGAAATTTCTGACAGTGGAATGGGAGAGATCAGACTTGGGTCAAACAGAACTTGTTCAAAAACCTAAAAACTTGCCATCAAGGCTCATCTTCCTACTGAAGGTACAAGTAACCCCTCTCTTTTACATCTTTCACTGGGTATGTGATACATATGGTATGATGGCATTATTCAATTATACTTGCTACCAGTGCTGTACCTATTTATCAAATACTTTGCATCAGGCTTTGTGGGAGACAGGTTTAAAAGGTGCCAGGGCTCTAACAACAGAAAAATTAAATAGCAGTGGGGAACAATGGTATTTGAACTGTCACCAGGTGGCAGCACATCATGTGTTGCCAAAAGAATGATACAGAAAAGGCTTTGAGCCAAGGGTACAGGGCTGGGTGATTTCTTTTCTCCTTTTGGAGATACTGTGAGCTACCTATTAATCTAACTAAACCAGTGTCCTGTTGAGACTACTCTGCTCGAGAACCTTTGACAACTCTCACAGCATAAAAAAGGACAAATTTGGCATTTAAGCTCAATACACATTTAACTTCCATTCTTATCTCCTATCACACATCTTTTTAAAACTTTTTATTTAACTGTAGTTGACACACAATGTTACATTAGTTTCAGATGTACAACATAGTGATTGGACAAATTTATACATTATGGTATGGTCACAAGTATAGCTATCATCTGTCACCATACAATACTATTACAATACCTTTGACTATATTCCTTGTGCTGTGCCTTTTATTCTCGTGACTTACTCATTCTAAAACGGAAAGCCTCTATCTCCCACTCCCCTTCACCCATTTTATTCCCTGTCCTTTCCAGCAACCATCAGTTTGTTCTCTGTATTTATAGGTCTGGTTCTGTTTTTTGTTTGTTTATTCATTTGTTGTTTTTTAGATTCCACATATGAGTGAAATCATACACACATCTTTCTTACATTTTATTGCCACTAGGAATGCACACCACCTATACTCCAACTATTCAAATCCCACTTATCTGTCAAGACTCTTCCAGTAGGAGGCAAGTCTAAAGATGTCTGAAAGGAGGTCTCTAATCCAAGGAAATATTGGTGCAGGAAGGCCCATACTCTGGTGTTTCTTTGCCTGCTCTAGCCCTGGAAACTCTGTTCCAATCTGCTCAGGCGTGAGATTATGAGCACCTGAAGTCCAGGCATATGGAAAGCATGAGGAAGGAAATATGTGCATGGTGAACAGTTGAATAGAATTCTTATTCCCTACCCAGCTCTTTCAAAATCTTCAGTTTTCAAGCCAGCTCAAGCGTTCTCTCTTCCAAGAAGGCTTCACCGAATCAATTCTTAGTCTAGATTAATTGTTGCTTCAGCGTTTGAACCCAACTCATTGCTTTTACTATCTCAAGTAGCTAATAATAATAGTTTATGTATCAATTTCTCCCCTACAGTATACCGAGATCCTGCAGGACTCAAATGGCTTTTTCTTATTCAGAGAGTCCTTACTCAGCTATTCCTTCACCAACTGCAAAGCCGCGCCAGTCGAACACATTTTCTGTTAGTTTTATTAATTACCAATCGTTTATATGTTTGGCATTTTAATTGTTCCCTCTCGTATTTACTGTCCCGCCCTCTGGAGGTTCCAGGGACTTGAGTTTCCCCCAGGTGTATTCCCTCCTCCTTGATTCCGCCTTTCCAGCACACTGCCTCTTCTGTTTTTAACCTCCTCTTACTTTCTATTGGTTCTCTTCGTCCTCCGGAGTTGGCGCCTAGGGCTGTTGATTGGCTTTCCCGGACGCCTATTGAGTCCACCCTCATACCACGTGGCATTCCTAACGCTAATTGGGCAATTCCACTAGCTGGTTTATCAAGGATCGACGATTGATTGGCTGCTGGGAGGCTTGAGAAGAGGGGCGTGGCCGCCGAGGCCCCGCCCCCAGTCCTCCAGCCTACTTGGGCAGGCGTTTCAGTGGCTCGCGGTCGCGGAGCTCAAGCGGAGCTTTCAGCTGCCCTTTCTGGCTCGCCGTTGGGATCATTCTCCTGGCCCCGTCAAACAGACGGGGGGAACGGTCCCGACTGCGGGGCCATGGCAGTAGCCTCCTTGTCCTTCGCCGCCGTTAGCTCCGCCAAGTCTCCGGCTTCTGCGCGAGGGACCCCCACCGCCTCCGCAGGCTAAGAGCCTCTGCCGCCTCCAAGCTGTGAGGGCTACTATGCTCCCACTTTGCTGCTGCCTCCGCCTCCCGCCCGCGCAGGCACCGCTCTGGCTGCTCAGTCCCGCCTCAGGTAACGCCGAGAGAGCGCATAGGGCACAAACCCGGGGCACCCCGGCCCGCGCGCGCTGCTGCTACACCGCCGCGGTTCCGGAGCATTGGCGCTCGGGTCTCTCAACACCGACAGGACCACTTCGCTTCCCAAGGTCTTCCTCTAAGCGGCTGGGGACACTTCTCGCCCCTTCCCCTTCCCTTTTCACTTCCCTCAGGGTCGCGGGACAACCCCTACCCCGACCCCCGCCTTCTTGCCTCAGAGGCCAGGAACCCATTAGAAGTTACTTCGTATCGGGGACCTGGTCCTTGACTCCTCTCAGGAACTTTTCTCATTTCACAGACTCAAGAATCCTTCATTTTCTCGGAGAACTCCTGTTTCAGAGACCTCCAACTCCACACTGAGAGCTTCCCTCGTCTCTGTAATCCCTCCTCCCTCAGAGATCTGGTCTCCGTCACTTTACTTCCCTCAAAACTTCCCTCAAATACTCTTCCCTGGAAACTTTCCATTTCTAAACTCGAAAATACTCCGTCCCCCACCTCAGACACTACTGTCTCCTTCTTTTCTCCTGTCATCCCTCGTTCTCCCTTCTCTGCCTTTTATCTTTCACTTGGAAGACTCTGGACTAAGCCAGTATTTAGATTCAGCTAGAAATGAAACCCATGGTTTTGTTTGTTTTGTTTTTGTTTTTGAAAACCATGTTTGTCTGATCTAAAACCTTTCCGTTTATAACTCTGAGAAAACCTTGCTGAAGAATTTGGACTTTGTTCTGTAGGTATGGGGGGCCACTGAAAGTTTTGTAGGCAGGAATTTGGTATGATTGATTATCTCTGGTGAAAATGTGGAGGAAGAAATGAAAGTGAAGACAGTGTGGAGGTAGATAAAACAAACCTAGGTAGGCAGGAAACCAGTGTGCTACTCTAGGTCAGAGGGGATGAACTGGGATAGTGGTAGGAAAATGAAGACAATGGCATGCAGTTCCAGGAGGCTTCAATTCCATGATGTTTCCAGAGTTGAGAGGGAAGTTTCTGACTTCATTGGTGGGATGTGTTGGTCGTGTTAATTGTAATAGGGATGGAACATAAGCAATTTTGAGGGAAGATAATGTTCCCTTTGGACATGCTTAATTTGAGGTGTTTTTCAGATAATACTGTGGGGTCTGAAAATTGGGAGAAAGGTTGGAACTGAATACATAAATTTGAGGGTCAACAGAGAATATAACAGGGATATTTGAAGACTTGATATGGGATGGTAATACTGAAAGAATAGAAGAAAAGGGCTGTGGACCAGAAGGAACATCATTATTTGAAGGGCAATAGACACCAAGATAGGTTAAAGGAATGGGATAAGAACTGGAACAGAATGGCATTATAATGGAAACCAAAGGAGGAAGGGTTTCAGGATGGGAGGGGGTGACCATCACTGTCAGGTGCTGCAGAAGTCAAGGAGAATGAGGATTAGAAAGAAACCACTGAATTTAGCAATTAGGAGATCTCTTGTTTCCTCTGAAAGACGCTTCAGATAGTGCAGTGGTGGCAATGATAGCAGTAGTCAGATCATAATGGATTGAGGAATAAATGGGAGGCAGTGAGTAAAATTACTCTTTCAACAAGTGTGGTTGTGAAAGAGATGATAGTAGTGAAACATCTTTATTGAGATGAGAATATACTTAGGGGTGCCTGGCTGTCTCAGTTGCTGGAGCATGCGACTCTTGATCTTGGGGTGGTGAGATCGAGACCCATGTTGGGTGTAGAAATTGCTTAGAGATAAAATCTTTTTAAAAGAAAGAGAGAATATATTCTGCCAGATGCCATAAAGATGCTTTATAGATCACAACAGCCTTGTGGTTTAGGTATCAGTATCCTTCTTTAACAATTGGGAAGACTATAGGCAAGAATTTGAACAAAATCTATCTATCTCTGAAACCTGTGTTCTTTCCACTATGGTACATGTGTGTTTTTCTTTTTAGCATGAGTGAAAGAATTTTGTAGATTGAGTGGAAAATTTACCTAAGAAATCAGTTGGGTTTTATTCCTTGACAATAATACAAGTCAAGATGGATAATGATGTGGTAGAAGGAAAAGATGAGGGAGTTTGACAGATGGCCTTTTTTTTTTTTTATTAATTTTTTAACATTTATTTTTGAGAGAGAGATACAGAGAATGAGCGGGGGAGGGGCAGAGAGAGAGAAGGAGACACAGAATCTGAAGCAGGCTGCAGGCTCTGAGCAAGCTGTCAGCACAGAGCCCGATGCGGGGCTCGAACCCACAAACTGTGAGATCATGACCTGAGCTGAAGTCGGATGCTCAACCGACTGAGCCACCCAGGCACTCCAGGTGGCCTTATTTTCTTGATGAGATTAGTTATCTGTAGAGAAGTCAATTATTTCTGGAGACTGAAGGAACTATGGTAAATATTAGGGCCATGGAAATCTTCAATAGGAAATGAAAGAAGAATAGATTAAGGATAAAAAAAAAAAAGAACATTGCTGATCACATTGAGGGCCCAGTAAAAGTTAGAAATAATATATTTGTAATAGGGCCTAGTAGCATGGATTTTATACTTCTCCAGAAGCCTAAGAGCAGGAGAGCAAAAAAGATGGTTGAGTTGATCTAGAGTTGGAATAGAGAAAGATAAAATGGAGAGTAACTTTATACTGCTAGTAATAGTGTGGGAGATATGATGGAATCTGAGAGTCCAAGTTGGGATTATAAGTAAAAGCTTGAAGAATAAGCAGACAATGAGAAATATAGTTGAAGATCAGGTTCTTTAAGAAATACAGAATGGGAAAGCTGAGAGTTCAATATTTCAAGGTTAAACAAACAAACAAACAAACAAACAAACAAAACAACCAGGGTGTAACTGTCATAGTGCTGTTGAAGCTAGTGGAAGTACAGGCTTTGAAGTAGTGGGAGGTTATGGGGCTGTGAAGTATGTTGGACATGTCATTAGTATGGATGTCATAGTTGCCCGGGATGATAGCAGGGAATGGAACACAGGAGATGTTGGGGTCTGTAGGTGGGGCTGGTCAGAACTGAGAGACTGAGGATCGAGTTGGAGGTTCTTGGTTACTTGTTAGAAGTAGTACTAGGTGATACAGATGTTTGTGAATTACTGTTGAGATCCTTGATACTTACTGCCCTGGATATTTGATGTATTCTCTTATACCGATATGTATTTGGGATGGTCTCAAACACAAATCCTTTGAGATTTAGCATATGGTGGGCCTGTTTAATTCTGTTTAAAAGTGTATGTATGGGGGCACCTGGGTGGCTCAGTTGGTTGAGCGTTTGACTTTGGCAAAGATCATGATCTCACGGTTCATGTGTGCAAGCCCCATGTCGGGCTTGCTGCTGTGACCACAGAACCTGCTTTGAATCCACTGTCCTCTCTCTGCCCCTACCCCGGTCATGCTTGCTCTCTCAAAAATGCATAAACATTAAAAAAAATAAGAATAAAAGTATTGGCAGGCTAGGCTAGGGACTCTCCACCCCAGGATCCCCAATAACATTTTGTGCTTATGTTATTTGTAAAAAGAAAATTACATATTTACATGTACTCATTCCTTGGCTTACTTATAGTAGAAAGCCGACTTGCTTTAATGTTTTTTCCCCCTATGTGAAAGTGTTTATAGATATATTCTTAGTGCCGTACCCTTCACTGTTCTGCAAAATGAATGTTGTGTTGGAATTTGAAACCTGTGATAAGGGCTTTTATAAGAATTTCATCTCCTTCCAGTAAATGTGTGATGGTGAATGTTTTGGACCAACAATGGGTATTATACTATTTTCCAAGTCATCATACAGAGATTAATTACTTCAGTGTGGTGTCACTAGTATTATTTTTGCTGAGCACTCAGAGTAGGTGGTTATTTCAGAGAAAAGCCTACTTGTGATAATTTTTTTTCTTTTTTTAATTTAATTTAATTTTTTAATTTATATCCAAATTAGTTAGCAGACAGTGCAACAATGATTTCAGGAGTAGATTCCTTAATGCCCCTTACCCATTTAGCCCATCCCCCCTCCCACAACCCCTCCAGTAACCCTCTGTTTGTTCTCCATATTTAAGAGTCTCTTATGTTTTGTCCCCCTCCCTGTTTTTATATTATTTTTGTTTCCCTTCCCTTGTGTTCATCTATTCTGTGTCTTAAAGTCCTCATATGAGTGAAGTCATATGATATTTGTCTTTCTCTGACTAATTTTGCTTAGCATAATACCCTCTAGTTCCATCCACATAGTTGCAAATGGCAAGATTTCATTTTTTTTGTTTGCCGAGTAATACTCCATTGTATATATATACCACATTTTCTTTATCTATTCATCCACTGATAGACATTTGGGCTCTTTCCATACTTTGGCTATTGTTGATAGTGCTGCTATAAACATGGGGGTGCATGTGTCCCTTCGAAACAGCACACCTGTATCCCGTGGATAAATGCCTAGTAGTGCAATTGCTGGGTCGTAGAGTAGTTCTATTTTTAATTTTTTGAGGAACCTCCATACTGTATTCCAGAGTGGCTGCACCAGCTTGCATTCCCATTGTGGTAATTTTTTTTATAAGTAAGCTCTAGGCCCAACGTGGGCTTGAACTCCTGACCCGAGATCAAGAGTCACTCAGTGACTGAGTGATCAAGAGTCACTCAGTCACTGACTGAGCCAGGCAGGTGCCCCTTAAAAATTTTTTTTTCCCTTTTAAAATTTTTTAAAAAACTTTTTGTGATACATTTTTTAAGTTTATTTTTATTTATTGTTTGTTAAAAATTTTTTTTAATGTTTATTTTTGAGAGAGACAGACAGACTGTGTGCGGGGGAGGGGCAGAGAGAGAGGAAGCACAGAATCTGAAGCAGGCTCCAGGCTCTGAGCTGTTAGCACAGAGCCTCACATGGGGCTTGAACTCACGAACTCTGACATCATGACCTGAGCCGAAGTCGGATGCTTAACCAACTGAGCCACCCAGGTGCCCCATATTTTTATTTATCTTGACAGAGCAATAGAGAGTAATCAGGGGGAGGGGACAAGACAGGAAGACCGAAGCCCAAGCAGGGATCAATGCAGGGCTTAAACTCACGAACCATGAGATCATGACCTGAGCTGAAATCAAGAGATGGATGCTCAACTGATTGAGCCACCCAGGCGTCCCTATTTGTGATCATTTTAAAGTCTTCCATTCCTGAAAATTTCAGAAAGGCAGTATGGTATAAGGAAAAACAATGTAATCAACCTTTTATTATTAGCTATATGATTGTAGGCAAGTTTCTTATCCTCTGTGAGATTCAGGTTTTCCAAAAAAAAAATTAATCTTTTGGGGCACCTGGGTGGCTCAGTCGGTTAAACTTCCAACTCTTGATTTTGGCTCAGATCATGATCTCACAGTTCGTAGGATTGAGCCCAGCATGGGCTCTGCACTGATAGCACGGAGCCTGCTTGGGATTCTCTCTCTCTGCCCTTTCCCTGCTCTCTCTCTCTCTCTCTCTCTTAAAATAAACAGACATTTAAAAAATTAATCTATGGGGGCGCCTGGGTGGTTCATTTGGTTGGGTGTCTGACATCGGCTCAGGTCATGATCTCGCAGTCCGTGGGTTTGAGCCCCGTGTCGGGCTCTGTGCTGACAGCTTGGAGCCTGGAGCCTGTTTTGGATTCTGTGTGTCTCTCTCTCTCTGACCTTCCCCCATTCATGCTCTATCTCTCTCTGTCTCAAAAATGAATAAACGTTAAAAAAAATTTAAAAAATTAAAAAATTAATCTATGAAGACATAATACATTCCATGATTAAATAAATGTTTGCATATTTATATATTTAATATAAACAGTGAAAGTCTCACTCCTGTGCCTATCCCCCATGCACCCAGTTCCATGCCTCCTCCCAACTACTTTTACTAGTTTGTTTAACTAGGCTCCATGCCTAATATGGGGCTTGAACTCAGGACCCTGAGATTAGGAGTTGCATGCTCTACTGATTGAGGCAGCTAGATGCCCCTACTAGTTTCTTTATACTCTTTTAGACTTTCTTCAGGCAAATGCATATAAATATGAATATAAAATCTTATTTTTCCCAGGTAAACAATTTTTTTTATTTATTAAAAAAAATTTTTTTTAATGTTTATTTATTTTTGAGAGAGAGAGAGAGAGAGCGTGAGCAGGGGAGGGCCAGAGAGAGAGGGAGACACAGAATCCAAAGCAGGCTCCAGGGTCCAAGCTGTCAGCACAGAGCCTGCCTGACATGCGGCTCAAACCCATGAACCGTGATATCATGACCTGAGCTGAAGTCGGGCACTTAACCAACTGAGCCACCCAGGTGCCCCTAAACAATTTTTTTTAACGTTTATTTTTCAGAGAGAGCAAGAGATAGAGTGAGAGTGGGGGAGGGGCAGAGAGAGAGGGAGACACAGAATCTGAAGCAGGCTCCAGGCTCTGAGCTGTCAGCACAGAGCCCAACACAGAGCCCGAACTCACTAACTGCGATATCATGACCTAAGTAGAAGTTGGATGCTTAACTGACTGAGCCACCCAGGCGCCCTCAGCTTTTTTTTTAAAGTAAGCTTTGCGTGCAACATGGGGCTCAAACTCACAACCTTGAGATCAGGAGTCCCACACTCCACTGACTGAGCCAGCCAGGCGTCCCTATTTTTCCCATTTTTAATGTAAAAGTTAGCACATGGTTCCCCATTCATCTGTACTCCCTGCCCCCCCATACTGCTTTTTCACATACTATATCTTGGAGACCTTTTTAGATCAGTATGTAAAAAGCTTCTGCTTTCTTTTCTTTTTTTTTTTTAAAGATAAAATAAAAAAATTTTTTAAGTAATCTCTACACCTAATGTAGGGCTCGAACTCAACCACAAGATCAAGTGTCACATGTTCCACCGAGCCAGCCAGGTGCCCCTCTTTCTTTCTTTTTTCTAATTATTTTTTTTAATGTTTATTTATTTTTGACAGAGAGAGAGGTAGAGCATGAACGGGGGAGGGACAGAGAGAGGGGGAGACACAGAATCCCAAGCAGGCTCCAGGCTCCGAGCTGTTAGCACAGAGCCCGATGCAGGGTTTAAACCCACAGACCGCGAGATCATGACCTGAGCCAAAGTCGGACGCTCAATCGACTGAGCCACCCAGGCGCCCCAACCTCTTTCTTTTTTATTTTATTTATTTCTTATAAAAATTTTTAAAAAATTTTTAATTTATTTTTGAAGGAGAGAGAGAGACAGAGCATGAGTGGGGGAGGAGCACAGAGAGAGGGAGACAGAATTCGACGCAGGCCCCAGGGTCTGAACCGTCAGCACAGAGCCTGATGCGGGGCTTGAACCCACAAACTGTGAGATCATGACCTGAGCCGAAGCCGGATACTCAACCCACTGAGCCACCCAGGTGCCCCTCTTTCTTTCTTTTTTAAAAAAATCACCTGCATAGTATTCCATTGAGTGGCTCTATCATAATTTATTTAACTAGTTCCTTATTGTTGGACATTTGTATTACTTCCAGGTTTCCTATATTGTAAGCAATTCTGTAAGGAAGCCCCTTGAACATATGTCATTTTACATGTGTATAAGGGTAGTTATAGAATTAATTGGAAGAAAGTGGGATTTCTAAGTCAAAGGATATTTGCATTTATAAATATGAAATACTGCCAAATTGCTTTCCTTAGAGGTTGTTCTAAGATACATTGCTTGAGGTATATCAAGCTTGCTTGATCACTCACCAACATTAGCTGTATCATAGCTAATTCTTTTTTTTTTTTTTAATTTTTTTTTCAACGTTTTATTTATTTTTGGGACAGAGAGAGACAGAGCATGAACGGGGGAGGGGCAGAGAGAGAGGGAGACACAGAATCAGAAACAGGCTCCAGGCTCTGAGCCATCAGCCCAGAGCCTATGCGGGGCTCGAACTCACGGACCGCGAGATCGTGACCTGGCTGAAGTCGGACGCTTAACCGACTGCGCCACCCAGGCGCCCCTATCATAGCTAATTCTTATAAGGTGGTTACTACATGCAGGCAATATCTGAAGTGCTTTATACATATTACTTCCTTTAATCTTACTAACATCCCTTTGAGATAGGTACTATTATTATCTCTGTTTTTCAGGTGAATAAATTGAGAAATAGAGAATTTAAGTGACTTGCCCAAATCATACAGCTATTGTGGCAGAAATTCAAACTATGCACTCTGGCTCTAGGGTCAGTGTTGTTAATATTATGCTTTGCTATTATCAAAGTTGAGTTTTTGCCAATCTGATAGAGAAAAATGGTACCTAATTTTAAGTTTTAAAAAAGTTGTAGTAACAGTTAAGCATCTATTTATATTGTTTTAATTATTCATATTTCATTTTCTATAAACTACCTGTTTAAATTTTCTTTTCTGTTGATTTCTAGGTCTCTCTCTATTTTTATACACATCACACACACATACTTTATATAATTCACGTATATACGATAGTTTGTTTTCCTGTGGTATGTGTTCCCATTTTGGTATTTGTCATCTGTCTTATTTTATTCCCATGCAGAACTTTTAGATTTTTATTTAGGCAAATTTCTTTCTTTTTTTTTATGTAGACAAATTTCTTAGTCTTTTCTTTTATGGCTTTTGGATTTTGAGTCCTATTTAGAAAGGCCTCCATTTTAATCCTTCATTTTTTAATCTATCCAGTGGGAACAAGAAAACAGAATTATTGTGAAGGTCAAAGTGCTTTGTGAACTATAAACTGTAAATCATTATACAGATGAAATATGGTGTTGTTATTTATTAATTTGACTTCTGAATAAATTGTATGGAGGCTGTCATCTCTTCTGCATTAAGTGGAATACATTGACATAATTTTCTTTCTGCAGTGTGGAAAAACTCGTGGTATTAATATTGTGGTCAGTGTTTTTCTTGGGCAATTTACATGGGATCTTTTTCAAAAGTAGATACTGTGGAAATCCAGAAGTATTTTGGCATACATTAGTTTTGTTCTTTTTTAAAAATTTTTTTAATGTTTTTGTTTATTTTTGAGAGACAGAGAGAGGCAGAGCTCAATGAGTGGGGGAGGGGCAGAGAGAGAGGAAGACACAGAATCTGAAGCAGGTTCCAGTCTCTGAGCTGTCAGCACAGAGCCCAACTTGGGCCTCCAACTCGTGAACCGAGAGATTGTGACCTGTGCTGAAGTCGAATGCTTACCCAACTGAGCCACCCAGACACCCCGTTCTTGTTTTTTTTTAATTTTATTAATGTTTTATTTATTTTTGAGAGAGAGAGAGAACGAAGGGGGGAGGAGCGGCAGAGAGAGAGAGGGAGACCCATAATCCAAAGCAGGCTCCAGGCTCTGAGCTGTCAGCACAGAGCCTAATGCAGGGCTCCAACTTGTGAACTGAGAGATCATGACCTGTGCCGAAGTTGGATGCTTAACCAAGTGAGCCACCCAGGTGCCCCAGTTTATTCTTTATATTTGAAATCTATAATTAGAATCTGACTAAAAGTTCTAAAAAATTGTTTTGCTTTCATACTAGCTCTGATACACAAATTTATACATTGTTTACTTTGGGTATTATATTCCTACTGATTTGTAGGAATTTGTAATTTGTGAGGATATCTCACATATATATTTGTGTGTATGTGTGTTTATAAAATTAATGCATTTTCATTAAGGAAGAATGGGGAAATAGAGGTAATTTTAAAGGAAAAGATAGAAATTATTCAAATCCTCCCTAGATTCAAACAGTTAATAGCCAGTGTTAACAGTTTGGACTGTATTCTCTCAGAATTCTTCTTGTGTTTGTGTCTGTATTATCATCACCAACTCTCTAGAGCTTGGCATAGTGCTTGGCTCCTAGTAGGTACTAAATAAATATTTATTGATTGAATGAATAAAAGAATGAATATGCTTTTACATAGAAAGTATGGAATCTTGGAGCGCCTGGGTGGCTCAGTTGGTTAAGCATCTAACTCTTGATTTCAGCTCAGGTCATAATCTCACGGTTTGTGAGATTGAGCCCTGCGTCAGACTTTGCACTGTCAGCATAGAGTCGTCTTGGGATTCTCTCTCACCCTCTCTCCCTGCCCTCCTCTGCTCACGCGTGCATTCTCTTTCTCTCTCAAAATAAATAAATAAACATTAAAACATTAAAAAAAAAATGGAATCTCAATGGCCTATTTTTTTCCTCCACTGTAAATTTTGATTCATATAGTAGTATTGAAATTTGTATGCCACAATTCATTTGGAGGTGAGTAAGTTTGAGTCTAAGCCCTCACGGAGCTCATAGTCCAGTAAAAGAGATAGATAAACAACAATTAAAATACTATGTAATTACTGTAATAGCAAAGATTTGTGCAAGGCATTATCAAAGCACAAAAAAAGGAGATTGAGAGGTCAGAGGACACTTCCCATGTGTGGTGATTATTGAGAGAGTCATTTGAAGAGGTCATGAAGAACATAACAGGGAGAAAGAATATTACCTGTACAGGCATTGAAGTAAGAGCAGGGCTCTACAAATTGTTCTCTATGTCTGGAATAGATCGTGTCTGTGGGTAAAGGGATAGAGATAGATGAGGCTGGAGATGAGGGTAGCGGAAAATAAGAAAGAGCCTTTGTATCACACATGAAGAATTCTCAAAAGTTTACTCCCCTTGGAGAATAGATTGGAAGAGGTGCAAGAGTAGAGATAGGAAGACATTAATTGAGTACAACCAGTTAGAATGAGGTGAATATCACTTCAGCTGAAATAGGAAGGGAAGGGTAGGCTTGAAAGGTGGGTTAAGGTGGATATGATTAGGCCCGTTTTAGTAGAGCATAGTATTTGAAAACCAGACTAAGGAATTATGGATGCAACAAATGTCACTGAAGATTGTCATGTTATGTGACCTGTTACAGGTTGTAGTGTGCTTCCTTCTGGCTAGTCTGAAATAATGTTGAAATCTTTCATGCCTGTGAAGTAGGAGAAATATTTCACAGGAGTGAAATTTTGGCCTGAAAATGACCCTTTATTTGAAAGGAAACTTATGTGTGTATTTGATAAAGACCCTTGAGAAAAGGCATTGTGAGAAAATACTTTTTTTTATTTTTAATTTTTTAAATGTTTAGAGAGAGAGGGTGAGCAAGTGGGGGGAGGGGCAGAGGGAGAGAGGAGAGAGAGAGAATCCCAACCAGGCTCTGAGCCATCAGCGCAGGGCCCAATGTGGGGCTTGATCCCATGAACCACGAGATCATGACGTGAACTGAAACCAAGAGTCAGACACTTAACCCACTGAACCACCCAGGTGCCCCAGAAAATACATTTTTAAATAGTTGTATGCTGTTTCCTTTGGATTCTTAAGACCAGATAATTCCTCTGGCATGGTAAAGTTCTGGTCATGTTGGGGCTTCATAACAAATTTAAGGAAATCATATTGAAAGCCCTCTTAAAGCACCATAATTATACCAGAGAATACATTTTATTTTATTTTTAAATGTTTATTTTTGAGAGAGGCAGAGAGAGCGTGGGAGAGGCAGCGGGGGGGGGAGACAGAGATCTCAAGCAGGCTCCGTGCTGACAGCACAGAACCCGATGCGGGGCTCAAACTCACAAACTCTGAGGTCATGACCTGAGCCAAAACCAAGAGTCAGATACTTAACTGACTGAGCCACCCAGGCACCCCCAGAGAATACATTTTAAACTGCAATTGAAATTTTTTCCTAAACTTAAATCAGAAAAAATATTTCAAGGAAGCAAACCCCTATCAGAAAGTTAAAGAAATGCCAGGTAATATGCTACAATTAATATGAATTCAGTTTAATGACTACATCCTTTGTAGTTGTATTTATATACATTCATAATTAAATGTTTTAAGAGATTCAAGTTCATATAGATTGATTTCGAAATTATGTGAACTTTGCCACATTTATTATGTCAAATTGATACTTTGTTTTATAATTATAGAAGCTATATACCATTATAGAAGGTTTAGAATAAGAGTAAAGAACAAGTCATAATCTTTTTACCCCAAAATAACATTATCACTTGGTATTATTCCCTTATTTTTTTCCAGTGCATAATTTTATATAATTATAATCACCGATTATTCAATTTTTACATTCTTTGCCTTTCCCTCTTCCCATTTCATATATATCATAAATTTTGTCTCATGTGGTCTAAGCTACTGTTGTAGGAGGGATGAAAGGATAGATCTACCTTTTTAACTTCATTTTTTAAACAAAAGTAATGCATGATCATTGCAAGAAACAACTATAAAGAATGTATTCCATAAAAAATTGAGTGTCTCTTATAATCACTTCTTCCACCAAGATGACAGTTTAGTGTATATATTCCTCTAAATTGTTTTCTAGGCATATACTCATTTAATTCTCTTAAAAACTCAGGGAGATATAATTAATATTTATCTCTATTTTATAGATAAGAAGATACAATGTTCACTATTATACCAAAAAATAAAAACAAGATCCCACTATTTATTCTATTTTGCAACTTGCTATTGTTACTTAACAGTGAAACTTAGACATCTTTCCATGTTAGTATGTATAAAATTGATCTCATTCTTTTAATGACTATTAAATTATATGGATATGCTATAATTTTTTTAACCTATCCCTGTTGATGGACATTTGGATTATCTGTGTTTTTTTTCTGTTACTGATAATGACAACATGTAAGTTATTATTCTTGTACATATATCTTTGTGTACTTGTTTTAACTGTCATTTTTAATGGCTATAAAATATTCCTTTTAGTGGAAATAATACATTTGAGAAAAACAAAATTGAATAAAAATATTTTTTGGTGAATATTTTTTGATAGTACTTCATGTTATTAATTTTATTTTCCCTTTTATCAGATTCCTCCTTTAACCTTTGCAATGTAAACTATAGAATAGTCTACCCTAACCCCAGAACTAACTTCCTCTTTCCTCTTGATTGCTTTCTTGATAGCTCTCTGCAATGGGCTCTGCAATGGGCTACAGTCTCTGCAATGGGCTTCTGACTTACTTTATCAGAACAGAGGAGTTGTTTGTCTGATGATCTAAGTGGTCATGTTTAGGTCTTCTTAAAATAAAATAGGAACATTTATCAGAAGAGGTATTATCCTGGAAACTCACACATTCTCCTAGTACTTTAGCATTTCAGCTTATTTGAATGGGGTCTAATAATATCAGTTTACCTTGTGTCAAGTTTCATGTTCCAGCATACAAAGTTGAAGATACATTTAGTGTATTTAGAAGATCAGAAGCCATGTTTTTAATATCTAGATTATGGAAAATAATAGTCCTATCCAATTTTGTCCTAGTTAGATTATATATTTAATATTGTGTACATTTTTTACTATTGTGTTTTAGCAGACCTTTCACAGTTTGGAGGGCAATCAAGGCTAAACTATAAAGAAGGTAACCAGGGAGATCTTGATGCACTGTTCTATAGGAAGCCTGAAACACTTGTGTATATTTTCCCTGGGGAAGACTTGGTAACTGAAAAGCTATCATAAAGAAGAAAAAAAAGTCTTAATTTGTTGCATTCTTGCAGCATTCAAAACTAGGATTAAGGGTGGAGCAGGGAAGGGAGAGGAAAGGGAATTCATTTTTAGTAAATTCTTACTGTGTGACAGGCACTTTGCCCAGTACTTCATATATGCATTTTTATTCTTTAACTCCTTAGTATGTTCTCATTTAATGTTTATTTATTTTTGAAGGAGAGAGAGACAGAGCATGAGCAGGGGAGGGACAGAGAGAGAGGGAGACACAAAATCTGAAGCAGGCTCCAGGCTCTGAGCTGCCTGCACAGAGCCTGATGCAGGGCTTGAACTCACAGCCGTGAGATCATGACCTGAGCCGAAGTCAGACGCCTGACTGACTGAGCCACCTAGGTGCCCCTAGTATGTTCTCATTTAATTCTCATAATAACTCAATGAGATATAGTTAATGTTTCCATATTATAGATAAGGGCAGAATTTAAGTAACATGCCCAAGATCATTAAGCTACTAAATTGGAATAAAAAAATTAAAAAAATTTTTTTTATTTTTGAGAGATAGAGTGTGAGTGGGGGAGGGGCAGAGAGAGGAGACACAGAATCTGAAGCAGGTTCCAGGCTCTGAGCTGACTGGACGTGGGGCTTGAACTCATGGACCAAGAGATCGTGGCCCGAGCCAAAGTTGGACACTTAACCAACTGAGCCACCCGGGTGCCCCGGATTCAAAATTTTAAAAATTTGTTTTGTTTATTTTAGTCACACACATATATTTAATTAATTATTAAGTGTTTATTTTTGAGAGAGAGTGCACATGCACATGGGGGATGGGCACAGAGAGAGGGAGACCGGATCAGAAGCAGGCTCCTTGCACAGACAGCAGAGAGTCCTGTGCAGGACTCAAACTCATGAACTGTGAGATCATGACCTGAGCTGAAGTCTGTCGCTTAACAGGCTGAGTCACCCAGGTGCCCCCTCCATATATGTTAAATATATAATAATATTTTAGAAAAATCGCTTTTTTCCTGCTCTCATTTCATGAAATTTTAAGGCTTTACATGCTTTTTCAATTTCAGTATCTTCGCCATCACTAGGTCCTTTTTGAATTATCTAGTACAGTTCACCATGGTATATCCTCTGCTATTCCATCTAAACTGTTTGAGATATAACAGTTTTTGAATATATGTGTGTTGCTTTTTTAGAAATTTTATTCCAAGCAATAAGTACTCATTCACACAACATAAAAGCAGCTAGTTTTTCCATTTCTAGTGTTGATGTTTGTGATCTCTTTGCTGTACAGGCATAGCCTTGGAGATATTGCAGATTTAGTTCCATACCAACACATTAAAATGGGCCAAATGAAATTTTTGATTCTCAGTACATGTAAAATTTATGTTTATACTATACTGTAGTCTGTTATGTATACAGTAGCATTATATCAAAAAATATATATACACTTTAGTTAAAAAATACAGTGTACCCTGAACAACACAGGGGTTGGGGTGTTGACCCCCGGTATGGTAAAAAATTCACATATAACTTAACTACTAATAGCCTGCTGTTGACTGGAAATCTTTTTTTTTTTATTAAAAATTTTTGCTGTTTATTTATTAATCAGCCTGAGCTGAAGTTGGACGCTTAACTGACTGAGCCACCCAGGTGCCACTTTTTAAAAATTTTTTAACATTTATTCATTTTTGAGAGACAGAGACAGAGTGTTAGCAGGGGAGGAACAGACAGAGAGGGAGACACAGAATCTGAAGCAGGCTCCAGGCTCTGAGCTGTCAGCACAGAGCCCAGCGTGGGGTTTGAACCCACGAACCATGAGATCATGATCTGAGTCCAAGTCAGACGCTTAACTGACTGAGCCACCCAAGTGCCCCATGGAAGTCTTACCAAAAAGACAGTTGATTAATGTATTTTGTATATATATTATGTATTGTATTCTTACAATAAAGTAAGCTAGAGAAAAGAATTTGTTTTTTTTTGTTTTGTTTTGTTTTGAAATGAAAATGTTATTAAGAAAGTCTTGGGAAAATACATTTATAGTACTGTACTATATTTATCAAAGACTCATTTATGTTTTTTTTTAACATTTCATTTATTTTTGAGACAGGGAGAGACAGAGCATGAACGGGGGAGTGTCAGAGAGAGAGGGAGACACGGACTGAAACAGGCTCCAGGCTCTGAGCTGTCAGCACAGAGCCCGACGCGGGGCTCGAACTCACGGACTGAGAGACCATGACCTGAGCCGAAGTCAGATGCTTCACCGACTGAGTCACCCAGGCGCCCCTCAAAAACTCATTTATAAGTGGACCCATGTAGTTCAAACATGTGTTGTTTGAGGGTCAGTACTGTATTGCTTAAAAATGCTAACCATCATCTCACCTTTCAGTGAGTCATAATCTTTTTGCTGGTGGAGAGCCATGTCTGGATGTTGATGGCTGCTCCCTGATCAGCATAGTGGTTACTGAAGGTTGAGGCAGCTGTAGAAATTTCTTAAAATAAGACAAGAATGTGAAGTTTGCCACATTGATATTTCTGTTACTTCCAGGAATGATTCCTCTGTAGCATGTGACGCTGTTTGATAGCATTTTACCCACAGGAGAACTTCTTTCCAAACTGGAGTCAGTCTTCTCAAACCCTGTAGCTGCTTTATCACCTAAGTTTATGTGATGTTCTAAAGCCTTTGTTTTCATTTCAACAATCTTCACAGCATCTTCAGGAGTAGATTCCACCCCAAGAAAATACTTTATTTGCTCACCCATAAAAAGCAAGTTTTATCATGAGATTGTAATAGTTGAGTCACATCTTTGGGCTTCACTTCTAATTTTTTTCCTATTTCCACCCTGTCTGCAGTTACTTCCTCCATTGATGTCTTGAACCTGACAAAGTCATGTGTAAGGATTGGAATCAGTTTCTTCCAAACTCTTATTTACTGTTGCTATTTTGACTTCTTCCCATGAATAGCAAATGTTCTTAATGGAATCTAGAATGGTGAATCCTTTCCAGGAGATTTTCAGTTTATTTTGTCCAGATTCATCAAAGGTATCATTTCCTATAGCAGCTGTAGCCTTATGGAATGTGTTTCTTTTTCTTTTTATATTTTTGAGAGAGAGAGACAGAGAGAGAGAAGGAGATTGAGAATGCACAAGTAGGGGAGGGGCAGAGAGGGAGAGAGAATCCCAGGCAGGCTGTGCATTATCAGCACAGAGTCCGATGCCTGCTAGGCTCCAACTCACAAACCATGAGATTGTGACCTGGACTGAAGTCAGACACTTAACTGACTGGGCCACCCAGGTGCTCCTGAAATGTGTTCCTTAAGTAATAAGACTTGAAAGTAAAAATTAACTGGCCTAACTTCAAGATTGTGTCTCAGGGACTAGGGAAGCCCTAGGAGAAGGAGAGATAAGAGGGAAAAGCTGGTTAATGGGACAGTTAGAACACTCACAATATTCATCATTTCAGTTCTCCATCTTATATGGTGCAGTTTGTGACATCCCCAGATAATTAGTAACATCACAGATCACCATAACAAGTACGATAATAATGAAAAGTTTGCCGTAGTGGAAGAATTACCAAAATGAGAGAGAGATGAGAAGTGAAGAAATGCTGTTGGAAAATGGTGCCAGTAGACTTAATCAATGCAGGGTTGCCATAAACCTTCAGTTTGTAAAAAATGCACTATCTGTGAAGCATAGTAATTTATGCACAATAAAATAAGGTATACCTATATTAATTTGCTGGATTTTTTTAATTGAAAAAATGTTTATCTTTTGTTTCTGAAGCCTTTTTGTTTTTGTTATTATGAGCAAAATGTAAGTAACACCCATTTACCCATCTCCCATATATAAGTTATTAACATTTTGTAAAATTTGCTACATTTATTTTTTTCTGATATATTTTAATGAAACTACAGACATGCTATTTCGCCTCTGTTTTTCCAAAAATAAGTCTTATATAATCTTAATGTCATTGCCACACTTAACAAAATTGATAATAATTTTCTACTATCATCAGGGTGCCTGACTGGCTCAGGCAGAAGAGCATGTGACTCTTGATCTCGTGGTTGTAAGTCTGAGCTCCATGTTGGGTGTAGAGATTACTAAAAAAAGATTGATAAACTTAAAAAAATGATTTTCTACCATCATCTAGTAGAAATCCTTATAAAAATTTCCTCAGTTATCTTTTATATCTAGTTTGTTCAAATCAGGATTCAATCAAGTATCATTACCATATTTAAGTCATTATAGCTCTTAATTCTCCTTCAGAGTCAGAATTTGAATAGGATACTTTGTTTTCCATTCTAATATTTCTTCAGAAAGAAAAACTTTTGTAACAATTAGAACTTTCCAATAATAGAACAAGCCACTGGAAGAATTAGCCGGCTCTTTCTTAGTGGTGTTTTTTCAGTAGGCTGGGCTGACTCTTGCTTCTGTAATGTTCAATCCATTGGCCACCATTCTTCATATTATTTGACTACCTTGTGGCATTTGATAATGTTCATCATTTCCACCTTTGGCTTGTGTGACATACTTTCTCCTGGTTTTATTTTTACCTCTGTTGTTTCCCTTTTATTCTGTATATGTTAGTGTTTCCTTGGCCTCTTATCTGATCTCATTTAAGGATGTCGAGAAGGAGACTAGGCTGTGGCACATAATAGCAACTCAGTAAATATTAGCTATTACTCATATTCTCTACTTTGAGAGACTCTTTAGAATATTTGGAAGTGCTAATGACTTTCAAATCTGCGTCTCCAGGCTAGTCTTCTCTTCTGACTCCAGTGTGGTGTCGATAGCTGCTTCCTAAATATTGTCACTTGGTATTCTTTTAGGCACCTCAAACTCTGTGATCAGAAGAGAATTTTAATCAGTTCACAAATATTTTCCTTTGGTGAATTCCTACTCATTCCCCAAATCACCCAAGCTTGAAACATGGGGAGGATTCTAGGTAAACTTGGAGTCATCCTAAGTACTGCTCATACCTCCTACTTTCTCCTACTTCTATTTGCTCTCGTTTTAAATTTTTTTTAATGTTTATTTATTTTTGACAGAGAGAGAGAGACAGAGCATGAGTGGGGGAGAGGCAGAGAGAGGGAGACACAGAATCTGAAGCAGGCTCCAGGCTCTGAGCTTTAGCACAGAGCCCGATGTGGGGCTCGAACTCACGGACCGCAAGATCATGACCTGAGCCAAAGTCGGAGGCTTAACTGAGCCACCCAGGCACCCCAATTTTTGCTCTTGTTTTTAAAGTCACTTACCTGCTTTCCTAATTCTCTGTCCTTACTGCTAGTGCTTTAATTAAGTCCTCCTTATTTTTAACATGTCATTAGCAATTATCACACTGTATTGTACTCATTGAATTACATGTGTCTTTCCAAGGGGAGACTAAGCTCCTGGAGGGGTTGAATCATGTTTTATTTGGTTTTCTATATGCTTATCTAAGAGAGGCAGTAGTATAATGATTAAGAGTACAGGCTCTGGATTTGAATTCTGGCTCTACAACTTCTTGGCTGTAGGAGCTTGGACCAGTTAACTAATTCCTTCATGTCTTTGTTTCCACATTTAAAAAACAAGAATAATAATAGTATCTATTTTATTGGGCTGTTATGAATATTAAATATAAAGCACTTGGAGGACTGTTTGGATTATAGTAACTAATTAAATTTTATTATAATGCCTTGTACCTACCTAGTTATCCAATTAACGTTTGAGTCAGTTAACAGAGAGGATTCCTGAATTGTCCGAAAGACTGGACTAGTTAATGTAAATGCCTTTACAACTTTAAACCTAAGTTTCTGTTTTGTGTCATGAAATAAGGCCTGGTAGATTGTAGTTAAAAGAGTAGAAAAGATGTTTATCCAAAAGAGATAATACAGTTTTAAGAACTGGCTTTTGATCTGTCTGACACCAATATATGCCATTGTGTAATTCATGGCTAATTAAATAGGGGATGCCAGTTTCTATGTTAGATTGCCTTTGGTTTGAATGGAAACTGCAACTCATTATTTCGCAGTAGGATGGCAAGTTCAGCAGTATTGCTTTTATTTTTAATTGGGCAGTCATCCTGAAATGTGTCTGTATTTGCTATGTTGGTTCATAGAAAGGATAGCAGCTGAGCAGACCTGTCATATAGATTTGCTATGTGGTTGGTCTTGATACACAGCTAATGCACTTGTCAGTATTCATGTTCTGGAAAATGGCCAGTTTTCTGGATTACATCTTACCCATAACAAATCCTTGTTTTGTTTTGACTTAGGAAATTTTTATGATAATAGAAAGAAAGCAATATATGATTAGGATACTGTTTGCCTTCTTTTTCTACTCTTTATACCCAGGTTATAAAAGTCCACTGAAATCTCAGCAGACTTTTTTACTCACTTTGTGGAACTTCATTACCAACTTTGTGCACACACAATTCTATATTTGGATGGATATTGAAAATTTTTGGTTGCTGGCTGACACTGACACTGCCATGTCCTGCCTGCTACCTGATGGTTGATAACTAGTCAGTACCTTGCAGGATTTTATTTGCATCTTCATTATTGTGAAGTTTCCTCTACTTTGTGCCTATTAAATGAGAGGGTAAGAAACAATAAATACTATATATCAGAATGGAAAAGAAATATGATTGGGAGTTGACCTATCTTCCCTGTCAGCTTGCAGCTTGGCATCCATTCTTTAGACAGTCTGTCTTTTTAAACCAATGCTCATTTTTATGTCTGTGGAATGTGATTAAATGACTAAAGGCTTTTGTTCCAGAGGCTGGTGGAGCTATCATTGTATACTCCTTAGCCTCTGCTGTCAAGATGGGGGTGGAGGGGTGGGTGGGAGTGGAATAATAGTAGCTTTCTACCTAGCTTAATATGCAAATAATTTTTCACGAAATTTAGTTGTTTTTCTGGAAGGGACATATCATGGTGGAAAGTGTTTCAATTTGGAAGTACTGAATTTGAATCCCAAGTTTGTCACTAGTTATTTGAGTTTGATCAAGTCTTTTAATCTCAGTGTCTTAATTTCGTCCTCTTTAAATTGGAGATAACACCTACTTTGCAGAGTTGTCATAAATACTAGAGATAGCGTATGCAAAACACTTGGTAGGAGTGCCTAGGTAGTTTAGTCGTTTGAACGCCTGAGTCAGTTGAACTCAGGTCATGATCTCATGGTTCATGGGTTTGAGCCCCGCGTCAGGCTCTGTGTGGTGAGCTTAGAGTCTGGATCCTACTGTGGATTTTGTGTCTCCCTCTCTGCCCTCCCCGGCTTGTGCTCTCTCTCTCAAAAATAAATAAACATTAAAAAAAATTTAAAACAAAATGAAACAAACAAAAACCCACTTGGTAGAATGCATGGTCCATGGTAAATGGTAACTGCAGTTATTATTTCCAGAAACATTTCAGATGGGAGTATGATCTAACTGTGAGTCCTAGAAAAGTTTCCTTGATTCTCTGGAAAATCATTTGTGGAGTTCCTGCTTTGAAGAATAATATATGTAATATTGGATATAGAGTATTTAATTCACTGGCTCATTTACTGGTAGCTTTTACTTTCCCCAAAGTTTTTAATTGTACCTTCTTTGTGAAAAATAAATCAATCCCCAATATAAGTGAAAATTAGCCTTTGAAAAGCAACACTTGCCTATGTAAAAAAGAAAGCAAAAGGTTTGAACTTCCAAGTTTATAAGTGTTGAAATTGAGAATACAGTTACTAAAAAATGATTTGTGTCCTTCCTAGCAACATAATTTTGGCATTTTTGAAAGACCGCTAAAGGCTATTTCCTAGTTTAAAGTACCAAACTGATGTAGCTTTTCTAACACAGTATTTCTCAACGAGGGCACTATTGGCATTTAGGGCAGGACAATTCTTTGTTGTGCAGGAGTGTTCTATGCATTGTAGGACATTTAGCTTTCCTGGCCCCTGCCCACTAAAATGCCAGTAGTGCCCACCCCACACCTTCACCACTGTGACAGTAACTCCTCCCTGACAAGGACCTTCCTCCCCCTAAATTTTCACATGTCCCTAAATGAGAACCACTGGGACTCCAGCTGAAATATTTTTAGTGAAGCAGATCATACTATCACCAGTTTTCATTTAAGAATTCCAAGTTTGGGGCAGTTGGTTGAACATCCGACTCTTGATTTCAGCTCAGGTCATGATCTCAGGTTCATGAGATTGAGTCCTGTGTTGGGCTCCATGCTAACAACGCAGGACCTAGTTGGGATTCTCCTTCTCCCTCTCTCTGCTCTCCCCTGTTCGCACGCACACTCTCTCTTCCTCTCTCTACAAAAAATAAAAATTAAAAAGTCTTTAAAAAGTAAAAACTTATTATAAAAGGAAATCTTTGTGTTTTAGAATTTCACTAGCATTTAGATGTAGAAGAGTTATTCAAATGAATTAATAGCAATTTTTAATCTATTAACAGTATTTAGGGAAACCCTATGATGC
Organism: Acinonyx jubatus; assembly: GCF_027475565.1. Lineage (NCBI taxonomy): Eukaryota > Metazoa > Chordata > Mammalia > Carnivora > Felidae > Acinonyx > Acinonyx jubatus. Next base: position 35,468,248 of record NC_069381.1, on the reverse strand, counting down.
CATATAAGGCAATAAAACTATACATTTATAATAAATAGTAAATTTATTTCATAAATATTTCCATACTAGAATTTTTTTCAAAGAAGTGAACTTCATTGTTAACATTTCTTTTTTATTTTTTAATGTTTATTTATATTTGAAGGAGAGAAAAAGTGAGAGCAGGGGAGGGGCAGAGAGAAAGGAAAACAGAGGATCCAAAGCAGGCTCTGTGCTGACAGCAGATAGTGTCATGCAGGGCTCAAACCCATGAAGCATGAGATCATAACCTGAGCTGAAGTCGGAGGCTCAACCAACTGAGCCACTCAGGTGCCCTGTTAACATTTCCAACACAAATATTCATCTCCTCACCCGGATGGACACCAATTTTGCATTTTTTTCTAGATGAAAGACTTCAAACATGTACCTGTTTTCACATCGTAAAGTGGTAGGTTGGGTATCCTAGCTGTGCTGTCTTTAGAAGTAATGTGAGGCTGCCACATTGCCAAGACAGTGTTTTTGGGTGGGAACTCAAGGCAAATTGCCTTTGGGAGGTCAAAGGAGTGCAGTAGTCCCTTGTTAGTGACATTGATAATATTTATTTTTCTCCATTGCCCCAGGCAAACAAGGTGCCATCCTTACTAAATGTGTAGACTTTGCAGTTTTTCCCACATTCCCTTGGAAACAATGTACTTTCTGTGAAATGTGGTGGTCCATTTACCATGTGCAGTTCTTCTGATCCTCACACTGTCAGGAACAGCATGAATGGCTCCATCTTGTCCCAGGAAAATGAATTCTTCTTCTTTTTTTTAATGTTTAATTTTGAGGGGGGGGGCTGGGTGGCTCAGTCAGTTAAGTGTCCAACTTTGGCTCAGGTTGTGATCTCACGGTTTGTGGGTTCGAGACCTGCATCGGGCTCTGGGCTGAACACTTGCTCAGAGCCTGGAGCCCGCTTCAGATTCTGTGTCTCCTCTCTCTGCCCTTCCTCTACTCGTGCTCTGTCTCACTCTGTCTTTCAAAAATAAATAAATTAAAAAAAAAAAAAGAGAGAGGGAGAAAGAATGAGTGGGGGAGGTGTAGAGAGAAAGGGAGACACTGAATCCGAAGCAGGCTCCAAGCTCTGAGCTGTCAGCACAAAGCCCAATGCAGGCCTCGAACTCACAAACTGTGAGATCATAACCTGAGCCAAATTCAGATGCTCAACCGACTAAAATACCCAGGTGCTCTGAAAATTAATTCTTCTTTTTTTTATTTTAACATTTATTTGTTTTTGAGAGAGAGTGAGAGAGCATGAGCGGGGAAGGGGCAGAGAGAAGGGAGAGAGAGACAGTCCCGAGCAGGCTCCGCACTGCCAGCATGGAGCCTGATGTGGGGTCGAACCCACAGACCATGAGATCATGACCTAAGCTGTAGTCAAGAGTGCAATGCTCAACTGGCTGAGCCACCCAGGCGCCCCTCAAGTGGTCTGTTTAAAGTGAAACCTGCATTTTTTCAGTCATTGAATCTTTCTAGTAAATGTGAGAGTAATTGCATTTGTCTTTGTTCCCCAAAATTGTATATTTTCAGGGGTACAATTAGTATAAAAAATATAATATTCCATAAATAAGACTAAGGGAGGTAATTGAGAGGCTGAAAATGTAAAAATCTCACACATTTCAAATAATTTCTTTTTTACTTTAAAATTAATCATTTTCAGGGGTGCCTGGGTGACTCAGTTGGTTGAGTGTCTGACTTCGGCTCAGGTCATGATCACACAGTTTGCAGATTCAAGCCTTGTGTCAGGCCCTATGCTGACAGCTCAGAACCTGGAGCCTGCTTTGAATTTTGTGTGTGTCTCTCTCTCTGCCCCTCCCCTGCTCTATCTCTCTCTCAAAAATAAAATAAACATTAAACAATTTTTTTTAATTAATCATTTTCAGACTTAAAAAATAGGATGTGGTTTCATTTGTACTTTTGTTGCCTTTCATGGCTAATTAAAATTTATCAGATTAAATTGAAAGTCACTTGTAGCTTGGTTGATTTCATTTAAAACATGGTCATTTAGGGAGCACTTGGGTGTCTCAGACAGTTAGGTGTCCGAGTTTTGGTTTCTTGTCAGGTCATGATCTCACAGTTCATGAGTTCGAGTCCTACATCAGGCTTTGTGTTGTCAGTGCAGAGCCTGCTTGCAATTCTCTCTCTCTCTCTCTCTCTCTCTCTCTCTCTCTCTCTCTCTCTCCTACCCAGTAGTGCAATTGCTGGGTTGTAGGGTAGTTCTATTTTTAATTTTCTGAGCAACCTCCATACTGTTTTCCAGAGTGGCTGCATCAGTTTGCATTCCCACCAGCAGTGCAAAAGAGATCCTCTTTCTCCGCATCCTCACCAACATCTGTTGTTACCTGAGTTGTTAATGTTAGCCATTCTGAATGGTGTGAGGTTGTATCTCACTGTTTTGATGTGATGAGTGATGTTGAGCATTTTTATGTGTTGGTTGGCCATCTAGATGTCTTCTATGGAGAAGTGTCTATCCATGTCTTTTGCCCATTTCTTCACTGGATTATTTGTTTTTTGGGTGTTGGCATATAATTTTTCATAATATTCTCTTATAATCCTTTGTATTTCTTGGTGTTGGTGTTGTTTTTATTTTTCCTCCTTCATTCTGATTTTATTCATTTGAGTCCTCTTTCTCTCTCTCTCTTTTTTTTTTTTTTTTTTTGATGAGTCTGGCTAAATGCTTATCGATTTTGTTGATCTTTTCAAAGAACCAGGTCCTGGTTTCATTGATCTGTTCTTTTTTTTTTTTTTTTTTGTTTCTATTTCATTTATTTGTGTTCTAATCTTTATTATTATCTTCCTTCTACTAGCTTTAGGCTTTGTTACTCTTTTTCTAGCTCCTTTAGGTGTAAAGTTAGGTTGTTTATTTGAAATTTTTTTTTGTTTCTTGAGGTAGGCCTGCATTATTATAATATTCCCTTTAGAATAGCTTTTGCTGCATCCCAAAGATTTTGGACAGTTGTATTTTCTTTTTCATTTGTCTCCATGTATTTTTAAATTTCTTTGATTTCTCGGTTGACCCATTTATTGTTTACTAGCAAGTTATTTAGCCTCTGTGTATTTGTGTTCTTTCCAGATTTTGTCTTGTGATTGGTTTCTAGTTTCATACTATTATCCTCAGGAAAGATGCGTGATATGATTTTAGTCTTTTTCAATTTGTTGAGACTTGTTTTGTGGTCTAACATGTGATTTGTTCTGGAGAATGTTCCATGTGCACTTGAAAAGAATGTGTATTCCACTGTTTTTGGATGTTCTGAATATATCTATTAGATCCATATGGTGTAATGTGTCATTCAAAGCTATTGTTTCCTTGTTGATTTTCTGTCTGATCTATCTATCGATGTAAGTGGGGTGTTAAAGTCCCCTACTATTGTATCATTGTCAATTTTTTCCTTTATGTCTGTTAATAATTACTTTATGTATTTATAGTTGTTACATTCTCTTGTTGAAATTTTCCCTTTATCATTATGTAGTGTCCTCCTTTGTTTCTTTTTATCATCTTTTTTTTAAAGTCCCATTTTGTCCATATAAGTATTGCTACCCCAGCTTTCTTTTCACTTCCATTTTTTTGTAACTTAAACAAATGTTTTTGAATTACATTTTAATGATACCACTTAACTACAACTTGCTTCTTTCCCCCTACTTAGTATTGCTTTTGAAATACATCTACATTGCTAGATAGAGTTCATTCATTGTAAGTGCTATGTATTTCATTGAAAATATTCTACAGTTTCCTGTTGTTCTTACAGATTCACTTTGGGTTGTTTCCTCCCCCCTCCACACTCACACTTATTACAAACAATGCTGAAATAAAATGAATATTCTTGTTCACATCTCCTGTTGTGCAGGAGTTTGTATAAGTATATACCTTTTATTTTTTTAACCTTCTTAAAAAATTGTATTTATTTATTTATTTGAGAAAGAGAGAGAGAGAGAGAGAGAGAGAATGAGCAGGGGAGGGGCAGAGAGAGAGAGGGAGACAGAGGATCCGAAGTGCAAGGCTCAAACTCATGAACCATGAAATCATGACCTGAGCAAAAGTCAGATACTTAACCAACTGAGCCACCCAGGCGCCCCAGCATATACCTTTTAAATAAATACTTTCCCCCTTCCCCATGAACCAAGATACAAAGATATTTGCTTTTCAGAATAAAAATATCAAAAATTTCAGCCTAGGGGCACCTGACTGGCACATTTGGTTGAGCAGTCAACTCTTGATCTCACCTCAGGTCTTGATCTCAGGATCATGAGTTCAAGCCCTGTGTTGGGCTCCACGCTGGGCATGGAGCCTACTTGAAAAAAAAAAAAGAAAGAAAAAAGAAAAATTTCAGCCTATTGTGCTATTTTGAAACTTGTAACAGCTCCAACCAAACCAGTTTAGTTGGTATTAGGTATTCCTTACCTCCTCTCAGACCTATTGAGCTGCAATGAGCAATTCTGTCTTCCAAGTCTTAGTATAGACAATAGAATCTGCTACCCACCAGAAAAATTGAGGGCATTGTGGAAGTTAATAATGTATTTCATTCAAAATGAAATATATCTAAAAAAATTAGAAGTCAGTAGATAGTAAGGCAGTCAGATTGTTCAGTAATTTCACAAGCAACTATGTTTTATGTAGTTTTAACTTCAGTATTTTGTACTTTCTTTTTTTTTTAATTTTAATGTTTACTTTTATTTTTGAGAGAGAGAGCACACAAGCAGGGAGAACAGAGAGACTGGGAGACAGAAACAGGCTGTAGGCTCTGAACTGTCAACATGGAGCCTGACATGGGGCTTGAACTCACGAACCGTGAGATCATGACCTGAGCTGAAGTTGGAAACTTAACCAACTGAGCCACCCAGGTGCCCCATTGTATTTTATTTTTCTAAAGTGAAGTTTATTTTTCCCCATCTTTTCTATCTCTGTCCACATTACAGTCACCCTTGTCTTTCTCCACACTCAAGTACTGATCCCCTTTTCTAAAGTTTATTTTTTTAATGTTTATTTTTGAGAGAGAGACACAGAGACAGAGACAGAGAGAGAGAGAGAGACAGAGTTTGAGCAGGGGAGGGGCAGCGATAGGGAGTCACAGAATCTGAAGCAGGCTCCTGGCTCTGAGCTGTCAGCACAGAGCCCCATGCAGGGCTCAAACTCACAAACTGTGAGATTATGACCGGAGCCAAAGTTGGACACTTAACCTACTGAGCCACCCAGGTGCCCCAAGAACATACTAATTCTTATATCATGGATTATTATTATTATTTAAATGTTTATTTATTTCTGAGAGAGAGAGAGAGAGCATGAGTATGGGTAAGGGGCAGGGAGAGAGGGAGACAGAGAATCCCAAGCAGAGTCCAGGTTGTCAGCACAGAGCCTGATGCAGGCTTGAACTCATGAACTACAAGATCATGACTGAGCCAAAACAAAGAGTCGGATGCTTAACCAACTGAGTCACACAGGCTCCCCTATCATGGATTATTTGAGAATGAAATGATGACCTATGTACAGCTTTTATACTATGATTCCTAGAATGGGTGCTCAATGAATGATAGATATTGTTATTTTGTTTTTTAGAATGCAGTTGATATTTATTATAGTCTACTCTAAAGACTGACTACATTTTGGGCTTTAAATATATCAGTATTTTTGAAGGTAAAGGTATAAAGTATATTTTTTAGATCTGAAAATCAGGACCTAGAATGTGAAAGAGGAAATATTTTTACATTGATAATTCATTGGTTTGCATGTATTTATTCATTAATGGTTTTAATGAAATATCTTTCTGATATCTCTTTTAGCATCAAACCGGAAGAGAAGTAAAACTCAACAAAATCGTATTATGTGTGGAGTTCCTTCTTAAAAGAAGAAAAAGTGATTATTGAGACTATGGATCGGAGCAAACGGAATTCAATTGCAGGCTTTCCTCCACGTGTGGAGCGTCTTGAAGATCTTGAAGGAGGTGGTGGGGGAGATGGGAACATGACCCAGGTGGGAAGAGTTTGGCCATCTTCATATCGAGCTCTTATAAGTGCCTTTTCTAGACTGACGCGTTTAGATGACTTCACCTGTGAAAAAATAGGGTCTGGCTTCTTCTCTGAAGTGTTCAAGGTGAGTGATGCCTCTGCTTTTCTCATAGTGTCTTGTTGATAATCAGCTTTACTACAGAGTTGATAATTGTGTTTAATTATGACATATCCTTTGCCTAGTTGAGGTGAGGGTGCTGTGCATCTTGATCAGTGTTCTAAATTTTCCTCTCCTCCGGCTTTGGGACTGTTGGTGGCCATGGGCCTGGCCAGTGCTATGTGTGCTTTTGCTGGTCCATGTGTGACACCATGACCCTGGCCAGTATACTGGGTCTCACTTGGGGTCTGCTACCAGATGCACTCAACATGCAGGAGAATGCAGAAGGGTTCTGGGGATGCCCTGAGCCAGCCAGCAGTATTACTTGTACTTTGTATTTACTTGTATTCACTGCCTCAGACACTTTGGAGATGGAGGGGATGACTGGGAGAATTTTACCATTGGGAGTTGTACATAATAGTTGTTTATATTCTATTTTTTCCTCTTTCCATCTCTCCAGAGACATTTATCAAGGCCCTTATTTTGATCAAAAAAATAAATTAATTAAAAAAATAAACTGTCCTCTCACACTATAAACTTCTAGGCTATTTTATTTTAATTATAAAAATAATACATGCTGATCAAAAATTCAAATAATATAGGAGTATCTTCCACTCCCCCTCCCTATATATATCTCTCTCTCTAATAGTAAGCATTATTAACAATTTGGTATGTATACTTCTGGATCCTTTTCTGTGCTTATACATATATTATACACAGACATCTTATATACATATATAAAAATTTATATATAAATGTAAGAAAATACACATATATACCCACTCATATAGTTTTTATTTGGTTATTTTTTAATAAAGTTGAGCCCTTAATGCTTCCAAGTATTCCTATTTCCCAAGTTCACTTACTCTCCCAGAACATTATTTCATACTTTTTCTTCTCTCATCAAAACCTCAGTACTTCTTTTCAGTGATGAGCTTGCTTCCTAATTCACTGAGAAAACTGAAGCAAGCTGGAGAACTTCCACAGCCTCCTATCACCACAAATACCTACTAATCCAGTATCCTTACCCACTTACTCAGTCTTTATACCTGTCACTATGGATGAACTACCCATGTTCCAATTTAAGCCATATTTCAAGTTCCAGGTGTTTTTTTTTTTTAATTTTAATGTTTATTATTTTTGAGAGAGAGAGAGAGTGCGAGCAGGGGAGTGGCAGAGAGAGAGGGAGACACAGAATCTGAAGCAGGCTCCAGGCTCCAAGCTGTCAGCACAGAGCCCGATGCAGGGCTCGAACGTACAAAAACTCAAGATCATGATCTGAGCCGAAGTTGGACTCAACTGACTGAGTCACCCAGGAGCCCCCCTTTGCCCATTAAAAAAAAAAAAATTAATTCCACTATACTTAATATACAGTGTATATTAGTTTCATGTATACAATGGTGATTCAACAATTCTGTACATTACTCAGTGCTCATCATGATAAGTGTACTCTCTCTCTCTCTCTCTCTTTTTTAATGTTTCATTTTTGAGAGATAGAGACAGTGCAAATGAGGAAGGGGCAAAGAGAGGGAGACACAGAATCCAAAGTAGGCTCCAGGCTCTGAGCTGTCAGCACAGAGACTGATGCAGGGCCAGAACCCATGAACCATGAGATCATGACCTGAGCTGAAGTTGGATGCTTAACCGACTGAGCCACCCAGGCACCCCATGATAAGTGAACTCTTTATCCCCTTCGCCTATTTGATCAATCTCCCAGCCCACCTCCCCTCTGGTAACCATCATTTTGTTCTCTATAGTTAAGGGTCTGTTTTTTGGTTTGTCTCTTTTTTTCCTTTGTCCATATATGTTGTTTCTTAAATTCCACATATAGGTGAAATCTTATGGTATTTGTCTCTTTATCTGACTAACCTATTTCACTTAGCATTACATACTCTAGATTCATCCATGGTGTTGCAAATGGCAAGATTTTATTCTTTTTTTATGGCTGAATAATATTCTGTTGTATATAAATATACCACATCTTTTTTATCCATTCATCTAATGATGGACACTTGGGTTGCTTCCATATTTTGGTTATTGTAAATAATGCTTCAATAAACATAGGAGTGCATATATTTTTTCAAATTAGTATCTTTGTATTCTTTGTGTGAATACTTAGTAGCAGAATTACTGGATCATATGGTAGTTGTATTTTTAATTTTTTGAGGAACATCCATATGTTTTCCACAGTAGCTGTACCAGTTTGCATTTAAAAAAAAATTTTTTTTTTTAACGTTTATTTATTTTTGAGACAGAGAGAGACAGAGCATGAACGGGGGAGGGTCAGAGAGAGGGAGACACAGAATCTGAAACAGGCTCCAGGCTCTGAGCTGTCAGCACAGAGCCTGACTTGGGGCTCGAACTCACGGACCGTGAGATCATGACCTGAGCCGAAGTCGGCCGCTTAACCGGCCGCTTAACCGAGCCACCCAGGCGCCCCCCAGTTTGCATTTTGACCAACAGTGCATGAGGGTTCTTTTTGCTCTATATCCTCCCTAACACTTGTTGTTTCTTGTGCTTTAATTTTAGCCATTCTGACAGTTGTGAGGTGCTATCTCACTGTGGTTTTGATTTGCATTTCCCTGATGATTAGTGATGCTGAGCATCTTTTCATGTCTGTTGGCAGTTCCTTTGCCCATTTTTGAATTGGGTTGCATTTGTATGTATGTATATGAGTTGAAAATATTTTCTCCTATAGATTGTCTTTTAACTCTCTTGATTGTGTCCTTTGATATATACAAGTTTTAAATTATGATTAAGTCCAGTTTATCTATTTTTTCTTGGGTCGCTTGTGCTTTTTGGTGTGATATCCAAGAAATTATTGCCAAATCCAATATCATGAAGATTTTCCCCAGTGTTTTCCTGTAAGAGTTTTATAGATTTAGGTCTTTGCATTTAGGTCTTTGATCCACTCAAGTTAGCTTTTGTATATGGTGTAATGTAAATAGTAATGTGTTTTTAATTTTAAATTCCAGTTGTTCATTACTGGTGTGTATGAATGTGACTGACTTTTTTTACACTAACCTTGTATCCTGAAGCCTTATTACAATTGCTTATCAGTCCCAGGAGGTTTTTTTAATAGATTCTTTAGGATTGCTACATAGATGGTTATGTCATCTGTGAACAAAGACAGTTTTATCTTTTTTCCTTCCAACCTGTATATCTTATCTTATCTTATCTTATCTTATCTTATCTTATCTTATCTTATCTTATCTTATCTTATCTATTAGCTAGGACTTATAGTATGATGTTAAAATGCAGTAGTGAGGGAGCACCTGGGTGGGCTCAGCCAGTTAGGGATCTAACTCTTCATTTTGGCTCAGGTCATGATCTCACAGTGGTGAGATGGAGCCCTGTGTTGGGCTCTATGCTGAGTGCGGAGCCTGCTTGGGATTCTCTCTCTCCCTCTCTCTTTGTTCCTCCCCTGCTCGTGCTTTCTCTTTCTCTCAAAATAAATAAACAAACATTAAAAAAAAAGAAAAGAAAAGCAGTAGAGAGAAGGTACATCCGTACCATTTTCCTAATCTTAACCAGAAAGCTTTGAGTTTTTCACCATTAACATAATGTTTGCTGTAGGGTTTTGGTTTTTTTTTTAAAGATTAAAAAAATTTTTTTTAATGTTTACTTTTGAAGTAGAGACAGAGTGTGAGCAGGGGCAGGGGCAGAGAGAGGGGGAGACACAGAATTTGAGGCAGGCTCCAGGCTCTGAGCTGTCAGCACAAAGCCTGACATGGGCCCGAACTCATAAACTGCTAGATCATGACCTGACCGTCTGACATTTAACTGATTGAGCCACCCAGGTACCTCTGATATTTAATTTCTAATGATGATCAGAGAAAATGATGTACATGATGTCTACCTTTTAGAGTATACTTAGATTTTGTTTTGACCTAATACATGGTCTTTTTTTTTTTTTTTTTTTTTTTTGGCCAATGTGTTTGAAACAAGTATTAATTCTCTGTTTTATGTGTTTGTTTGCATAAAGTTCTATATGTGTCTTTTCATTTCTATCTTCTATCTTATTTAGAAATTCTCTATATTTCCATGTTACAAATAAAATTATCATTTTTTAATCTTATGATTTTACTACTTATATTTAAATATTTGATCTATCTGGAATTCATCATTCAGTTGTACCAGCAATATTTATTATGTATTTAATATTTTTCTCACTGATTGGAAAATTTACTGAATTTTCCTAAGTGTTTTGGTATGTTTCAAGGTCTGTTTTCTTAGGTCTGTTTAATCTGTTGCCTTGATTTGTCTGTTCATATACTAGTACACACTGTTATAATAACTTAATCATTGCAACTTTATTTTAATATCTGGTTAGTCTAGTTCTCTATCATTATTCTTCCTTTTCAGAATTGTCTCGGTGTTTCTTCCTTATTTTTTATGTGAGATTTATCTATTTTTAAAACTTTTTTATTTTAATTAGGCTCCAAATCCAGTATGGGGCTTGAAATCACAACCCTGGGATCAAGAGTTGCATGCTTTACTGACTGAGCCAGCCAGGTACCCCTTTAGGTGACTTTTAGAATCAATCAGCTTGTCAGTTTCCTAAAGCATACTATTGCCATTTTTACTGAGGTTCGAGAGAATTTATAGATTTAGGGAGAATTAATGTCTTCATGGTATTGAATCTTTTATGTAAGTACATTCCATACCTTTATTTTGTATTTCTTCAAGTATTTTGCGCCCCTCGGTAGACATCAGAAATTTTTTAGCTTGCACATTTTCTGCAACGTTTATTCTTAGTTTTTTCTCTTTTCTATTGCAATTGTAAATTGGAGCTCTCCTTCCATTATATCTTCTGTTTGTTGTTTGCATATGAGGACTACTAAATTTTGCATATTAATTTTGATGCAGCCAACATACTGAATTAAAAACAATTTTTTTAATGCTTATTCATTTTTGAGACACAGAGACAGAGCACAAGTGGGGGAGGGGCAGAAGGAGAGGGAGACACAGAATCCAAAGCAGGCTCCAGGCTCTGAGCTGTCAGCACAGAGTCCAACACGGGGCTTGAACTCATGAACTATGAGATCATGACCTGAGTGGAAACCAACTGAGCCACCTAGGCTCCCCTAACATACTGAATTATTAATGTTTGTGATAGATTTTCAGTTGATTTGTTTTGGTTTTCCAGGTTTATAATCATGTCAGCTATAAATGATGATATGTTTATTTATTTCTTATTTTTATACCTCACTTTTTCTCAACCAGCTGCAATGACTAATACTTCCTAAAATATTAATAGTGATATTTGTCATCTTTGTCTTGTTCCTGACTTTAATGGGAATGCTTGTAGTGTTTCCTAATTAATATGATTTGGAGGCTGAAATAAATATATTTTATTCTATTAGATCTTTAAAATATTAACAAAAATCTTCTATTTTCTTAAGAATTATTTTTATGAAGAATGGATGTTGAATTTTACCACATGTCTTCTCAGAATCTATGGTATGATGGTTACTTTTATGTGTCAACTTGACAGGGCCACCAAGTACCCAGATATTTGGTTAAACATTATTCTGGGTGTGTCCGTGAGAGTGTTTTTGGATGAGATTAACATTTGAATCAGTAGATGTAAGTAAAATAGATTGCCCTCCCTAATGTGGGTGGCCCTCATTGAAACATTTGAAGATCTGAATAGAATAAAAAGGCTGACCTTCTTATAATTAAGAGGGGAACCCTTCCTGCCTGACTACTTGAGTTGGGACATTGGTCTTTTTCTTGCTTTTGGATTGGAACCAAAATATTCTTGGGCCTTGAGACTGCCAGCTTTTGGATTGGAACTTATATCGTTGGCCCTCCTGGATCTCAGGCCTTCGGACTTGGACTGGAACTACACCATTGTCTCTCCTGGGTCTCCAGCTTGCTGACTGCAGATCTTAGAACTTCTCAGCTTCCATTATCATGTGAGCCAATTCTTAATAATAAATCTCTTTCTCTCTGTATATATCCTATTAGTTCTGTTCCTCTGGAGAACTCTAATACATATGGTGATAAAACTATTTTTTTCTTTTGATCTCTTAGTAAAGTGAGTTGTATTAGTAGGTGTTCTAATAGTGAGCCATCCTTGCATTCCTGGTATATTATTCTTTCATGTGCTGCTAACTTCTTTTTGCTGGGGGTTTTTGCCTTGATATTTGTGAGACTTGTCTGTGGTTTTCTCTTTCATGCTTTTGTTACTAGTTTTGGTAGCAATGTTATTCTTACCTCAAAAAACATTATTTTGAAGTCTTTTCCCCCCTATGCTTTGGAACAGTTGAAATAGTTTTGGAATTACTCCTTAAGAATTCATTAATATAGAATTCTCCTGTGCAATGTTTGGTCAGGTACTTTGATACTTTTCCTTTTCTTCTGGGGTAATTGGTCTATTTAGATTTTTGTTTCTTCTGGGTCAATGTTGGTAAATTATATTTTACTAAAAAGTTATTATTTCTTATAGGGTTTCTAATATACTTGCATAGAAATGAGTAAATTTTGACTTAAGTCTTTTGTTTGTTTAAGTAACTTTTAGATTAGTTGCAACTCTTGGAGTATAGACCCTACACTATTTGGTCTGTTGGTCCTTTTTCATGGATTTTCATTTCTCCTGTGATTTATAATTTTTTTTATTGAAAATCTGTTTTCAGTGGGAGACGATTTCCCCTGGAGTTCTTTTTTTTTAAAAAAGGATTTCTTTTCTTTTTTTTTTTTAATGTTTATTTATTTATTTTGAGCGAGAAAGAGAGAGAGAGCATGAGGAGGGGAGGGGCAGACAGAGAGGAGGAGAGAATCCCAAGCAGGCTTCTTGCGGTCAGCACAGAGCCAGACATGGGGCTCGAACTCACAAACCATGAGATCATGACCTGAGCTGAAATCCAGAGTCAGATATTTAACCTACTGAGCCACCCAGGTGCCCCTCCCTTGGAGCTCGTGTGTGTGTATGTGTGTGTGTGTTTTAATGTTTATTTATTTTTAAGAAAGAGAGAAACAGTACAAGTAGGGGAGGGGCAGAGAGAGACACACAGAATCTGAAGCAGGCTTCAAGCTCCAAACTCCAAACTCCAAGCTGTCAGCACAGAGCCCGATGTGGGGCTTGAACTCAGGAACTGAGAGATCATGACGTGAGCTGAAGTTGGATGCCCAACCGACTGAGCCACCTAGGTGCCCCGAGTTCTTTTGTTCTAAGTTGTGGATGTACTTAATATAGTGGTCTCACATTTGCCTCTGCTGGAGTCATATAGGTTCTAGATCTGAACCTAAAGGCTTTATTTTGATTTCTTGGCTCAGGCTTTCTGTATAGATCTCAAACCTGAACTTGATTTTCATAGTTGGCTTTTATTCCTCATTTAAGGCGGTAGGATCTAGCATTATCCTACTATAAATGCCTACTATGAAAAGGAGAAAGCTAGTTAACATTATTTCATGGTATTTTAGAAAGTAATTAGTTAATTTTATGGTGAGGACATTATCATTGGGAAAGAGAGAAATTTGTCTATTTATTCTGCATGTAATAGTCTGATACAGGGTTTGATAAACTATAGCCTGCCACTTTTTTTGTAAATAAAGTTTTATTGCAACACATCCACACCCATTTGTCAGTATGTATGTTTTATGGTTGCCTTTGTGCTACAATAACAGATTTAAATAGTTGTAACAAAGACCACGTGGCCCTTCAAGCCTAAGGTATTTACTCTCTGATCCTTTACAGAAAAAGTTTGCCAACTCCTGGTCTGATAACTATAATGCAGCTAGGATATGGTTAGTTTTTATCTTTGATTACAAAGTACAAATGACTACAGAGTTTTAAAGGTCAGGTTAAATAAAAAGTGTATCACTGGCAATAAAAGGAAATATTTGATTTCTGGTATGGGAGATAGAAATTATGCAGATAATTTAAGGACTTTCAGTTGCTTTAGATAGCAAAAGGAAGACTGGTTGATGGATGACTTTACACTGAGGAATGTGGATTTATGTGACTTGCTTGTATTCCTTTAAAATAATTCAGTTTTAGAATTTAGGACCTTCTGGTCACTCATCCTTAAAAATAGATCTTTGTTATGTTTATGTGTTCCAGAAATGGATTTATACAAACCCAAAAGACAAGCCTTCTCTTTTAGGTGTATTCAGCTTCTGTATTTCACAAAAAATGTGTTTGTTTTTAAGGTTAATGATAAGTTTAGCTAATCTACTGTTAGGAAATAATTAAGGCAGATGGACTTGGACTGGAGCAGTTGTTCTCAACTGGGGGCAGTTTTGCTCTGAACGTGATATTTGACAGTGTCTGAAGTTATTTTTGGTTGTCACAATTAGGCAGTGAATGCTACTGGTATCTAGTGGGTAGGGGCCAGGGATGTCACAAAACATCCTATAATGCACAGGACAGTGCTCTGCAACACAGAATTATATGGCCTTAAATGTTAATAGTGCTGAGGTTATAAATCTGTGGCCTAAAAGCATAGAAAAGTTGAAAGCATTTTATAACCTCTCTTATTGAATTTGGGGAAAATATACTTCTAGAAACAAAGTAAGTTGGATTTGCATTTATAACATTTGTGAGCTTCAAATATTCACCTTTGATTGTTAATCTTTCCTTTTCATTAAAAAAATCATGAAATAGAGATTAAGGGCAATTTCATTATTTCTAGGCAAATGACTTAGAATATTTTGGATGTTAGGGAAGGACTGAAGCATGTGTAAGTGGAGATGACATTAGTGTTTGTGTGCACATTTAATAGAGTAAGAGAGAAAAATATAAAACCAAATGGCACAGTGGACCCCACTTCTCACCTTCTGGTAAGTGAAAAATCTGTCCAATTCCATTGTTAGCAGTGACTGACAACCTGCTTAATGTTTCCAATTAAGAGTGCTTCTTTTGGGATACAGTAGAAGGTTCTTCCTTTCTTTTTAATCTAGTCCTGTTTTGTTTGAGAATATGATTGGAAGGAGACTTTCTAGGAAGGTGATTGTTCCAATCTTTTGAGATAACTCACCTTTTATTACCCCATGATATAACTCTGTATTTTAGCATGTATTGTGAAAACTGTAAAACCTGGAATCCCATTCCAGAACAAAGTATCAATGTAGCTTTTTTCTTTTTAATAATAGCTTTACTAAGAAATAGTTCACATACTATAAAATTCTCCTTTTAGAAATCTATAATTCAGTGTTTTTTAGTATATTTACAAGGTTGTGCAGCCATCATCACTGCCTAATTAAAAATTTTTTTATCGGGGTGTCTGGGTGGCTCAGTTGGTTAAGTGTCCAACTTCAGCTCAGGTTATGATCTCACAGCTAGCAGGTTGGAGCCCTGCATATGGCTCTGTGCTCAGAGCCTGGAGCCTGCTTCAGATTCTGTGTCTCCCTCTTTCTCTGCCCCTCCCTCGCTCACGCTGTCTCTCTCAAAAATAAATAAACATTTAAAAAATAAATAAAAATTATTTTATCATCCTAAAAAGAAAACCTATACTCATTATTAGTGACCACTCATTTCTCCCTTCCCCCAGCCCTTGGCAACCACTATTTTACTTTCTGTCTCAATGGATTTGTCCATTCTGGACATTTCATATAAAGAGAATCATATCATATGTGGCCTTTATGACTGATTTCTTTTACTTAGCATAATGTTTTCAACTTTGATCCATGTTATAGTATATATCAGTACTTCATTCCTTTTTTAAAAACATTTTTATGTTTTATTTTATATTAGAGACAGAGACAGAGAGAGACAGCGAGAAGGGGAGGGGCAGAGAGACGGAGGCAGAATCTGAAGCAGGCTCCAGGCTCTGAGCTGTCAGTACAGAGCTCGACATGGGGGTTGAACTCATGAGCAGTTGAGATCATGACCTGAGCTGAATTTGGACACTTAACCGACTGAGCCACCCAGGTGCCCCACTTCATTCCTTTTTATGTCTCAGTAATATTTCAGTGTATGGATAGTACCACATTTTGTTTATACAGTCATCTGTTGATAAACATTTGGATTGTTTTTATCTTTTGGCTATTGTGAGTAGTGCAGCTGTAAACATTCGTGTACAAGTATTTGAGTACTTGTTTTCATTTCTTTTGAGTATATACCTAGAAGTGGAATTATTGGGATATAAAGTAACTCTAAGATTTACTTTTTGAAATAGTACCAAACTGTTTTCCACATTGGCCGTATCATTTTGCATTCCCACTAGTAACATACGGGGTCCAGTTTCTCTACAATCTTGCCAAAACTTGTTATTTTCTCTCTTTTCTTTTTATAAAAATTCTAATAACCATCCTAGTGGGTGTGAAGTATCTCATTGTAGTTTTGATTTACATTTCCCAAATGACTAGTGATATTGAGCATTTTTTTCATGTGCTTCTTGGCCATTTGTATATCTTCTTTTGAGAAATGGCTATTCAAGTTCTTTGCACATTTTTGAATTGAGTTGTTTTTGTCGAGTTGTAGTTCTTTATATAGTATCCTTTATTTTTTCAATTTGAAAGTAGTCGTTTGTTAACTGTCCAGATTACAAAAATAATCATGGTAGATACCTCAGTTAATCTGTTTTTTTAATTAAAAAAATTTTTTTAATTGTTTTTAATTTTATGTATGTATGTATGTATGTATGTATGTATGTATGTATGTATTTACTTCCAGGTTAGTTAGCATATAGTGCAACAATGATTTTGGGAGTAGATTCCAGTGGTTCATCCCCTATGTATAACACCCAGTGCTCATCCCAACAAGTGTCTCTTAATGCTTTTTATCCATTTAGCTCATCCTCCCTCACACAACCCCTCTAGCAAACCTCTGTTCTCTATATTTAAGAGTCTCTTATGTTTTGTCCCCCTCCCTGTTATTTTTGCTTCCCTTCCCTTATGTTCATCTGTTTTGTATCTTAAATTCCTCATATGAATGAAGTCATAGATATTTGTCTTTCTCTGACTAATTTCACTTAGCATAATACCCTCCAGTTCCATCCACGTAGTTGCAAATGGCAAGATTTCATTCTTTTTGATCGCCGAGTAGTACTCCTTGTGTATATATACCACATCTTCTTTATCCATTCATCCATCAATGGACATTTGGGCTCTTTCCATACTTTGGCTATTGTCGATAGTGCTGCGATAAACATGGGGGGTGCATGTGCGCTTCAAAACAGTAAACCTATATCCCTTGGATAAATACCTACTAGTGCAATTGCTGGGTCCTAGGGTAGTTCTATTTTTAATTTTTGGAGGAACCTCCATACCATTTTCCAGAGTGGCTGCACCAGTTTGCGTTCCCACCAGCAGTGCAAAAGAGATTCTCTTTCTCCACATCCTCGCCAACATCTGTTACTACCTGAGTTGTAAATGTTAGCCATTCTGATAGGTGTGAGGTGGAATCTCATTGTGGTTTTGATTTGTATTTCCCTGATGATGAGTGATGTTGAGCATTTTTTCATGTGTCGGTTGGCCATCTGGATGTCTTCTTTGGAGAAGTGTCTATTCATGTCTTTTGCCCATTTCTTCACTGGAGTATTTGTTTTTTGAGTGTTGAGTTTGATAAGTTCTTAATAGATTTTGGATGCTAACCCTTTATCTGATATGTAGTTTGCAAATATCTTCTTCCATTCTGTTGGTTGCTTTTTAGTTTTGCTGATTGTTTCCTTCGCTGTGCAGAAGCTTTTTATTTTGATGAGGTCCCAGTAATTCATTTTTGCTTTTGTTTCCCTTGCCTCCAGAGACAAGTTGAGTAAGAAGTTGCTGTGGCCAAGATCAAAGAGGTTTTTGCCTGCTTTCTCCTTGAGGATTTTGATGGCTTCCTGTCTTAATTTTAGGTCTTTCATCCATTTTGAATTTGTTTTTGTGTATGGTGTAAGAAAGTGGTCCAGGTTCATTTTTCTGCCATGTCGCTGTCCAGTTTTCCCAGCACCACTTGCTGAAGAGACTGTCTTTATTCCATTGGATAGTCTTTCCTGCTTTGTCAAAGATTAGTTGGCCATATGTTTGTGGGTCCATTCCTGGGTTCTCTATTCTGTTCCATTGATCTCAGTGTCTGTTTTTGTGCCAGTACCATACTGTCTTGATGGTTACAACTTTGTAGTATAGCTTGAAGTCTGGGATTGTGATGCCTCCTGCTCTGGTTTTCTTTTTCAAGATTGCTTTGGCTATTTTGGGTCTTTTCTGGTTCCCTACTTTAGGATTGTTTGTTGTAGTTCTGTGAAGAATGCTGGTGTTATTTTGGTAGGGATTGCATTGAATATGTAGATTGCTTTGGGTAGTATGGACATTTTAACAATATTTATTCTTCCAGTCCAGGAGCATGGAATGTTTTTCCATTTGTGTGTGTGTGTGTGTGTGTGTGTGTGTGTGTGTGTGTGTGTGTCTTCTTCAATTTCTTTCATAAGCTTTCAGTAGTTTTCAGTATATAGAGTTTTCACCTCTTTGGTTAGGTTTATTCCTAGGTATTTTATGGTTTTCGGTGCAAATGTAAATGGGGTGGATTCCTTGATTTCTCTTTCTGTCACTTCATTATTGATGTATAAGAATACAACGGATTTCTGTGCATTGATTTTATGTCCTGTGACTTTGGTGAATTCATGGATCAGTTCCAGCAGTTTTTTGGTGGAATCTTTTGGGTTCCATGTAGAGTATCATGTCATCTGCGAAGAGTGAAAGTTTTTCCTCCTTGCCGATTTGGATGCCTTATTATTATTATTTTTTAATGTTTATTTTTGAGAGACAGAGAGACAGAGCACAAATGGGGAGGAGCAGAGAGAGAGGGAGACACAGAATCTGAAGCAGGCTCCATCCAGGCTCTGAGTTGTCAGCACAGAGCCCAATGCTGGGCTTGAACCCATGAACTGTGAGATCATGACCTGAGCTGAAGTCGGACGCTCAACTGATTGAACCACCTAGGCACCCTGCTCAGTTCATCCTTCTAATGAGCCTGTTGATCTGGTCTTCCCTGTTGTGGGCATCTCCACCTTTTGCCAAACGGGTGGTTTTTTTCTTTATTCCCCCTCATGGAGAAGATAATATGAAGGGCCATAAGAAGTTATTTGCTTCTTTGAAATATATTCTAACAGTATAGATCTTGTGAATCAGATCCTCCATGCAGATAATGCCATATTTACCAAGAGAGTGAGCAGTCAATGTGTTATCTGTCAAGGTAATTCACTTCTTGTTGATTTTGCCATAACCACACTTGTAGATCAGTTCATTTACTGACTTCCAGTTTGGGTACTCCCATATTTATATAGTGTCTTTTGATGCTGTTCAGTTTATCTATTTTTTTCTTTTGTTGCTTGTGCTTTTGGTATCAAATCCAAAGTCATAAAGATTTCCCCCAATGTTTTATTCTAAGAGTTCTGTAGTTTTAGCTCTTAAGTTTTGATGCTATTGTAAATGGTATTGTTTTCTTTTCCTTCTTTTCTTCTTTTATTTTCTTTCCTTCTTTCTTTCTTTCTTTCTTTCTTTCTTTCTTTCTTTCTTTCAGTTTATTTATTTATTTTGAGAGAGAGAGCATGCGCACGCATGTGCACTGTCAGTGCAGAGCCTGACATGGGGCTTGAACTCACAAACCATGAGATCATGATCTGAGATGAAATCAAGAGTCAAGATTAACCAACTGAGCCACCCAGGCACCCCTGTTTTCTTTTCTATCTTTAAAATATTTTTTAGGGGGTGCCTGGGTGGCTCAGTAGGTTGGGCATCCGACTTCGGCTCAGGTCATGATCTCGCAGTTTGTGGGTTCGAGCCCCGCATCGGGCCCTGTGCTGACAGCTCAGGGCCTGGAGCCTGCTTCGGATTCTATGTCTCCCTCTCTCTCTGCTCCTCCCCCACTCATGCTGTCTCTCTCTGTCTCTCAAAAATAAAATAAAACATTATAAAAATTAAAAAAAAATTTAAAAAATAAAATATTTTTTATTGGGTTGCCTGGGTGGCTCAGTCAGTTAACTGTGTGACTTCGGCTCAGGTCAGGATCTCATTGTTCATGAGTTTGAGCCCCGCATCAGGCTATCTGCTGTCAGCACCAAGCTGCTTCAGATCTCTGGCCCCCCTCCCCCCCCGCCCCGCCCCTCCCTCACGTGTGCACATGCTCTCTCTGTCTCTCAAAAATAAATCAGTAAATAAATAAACATTAAAAATAACAAAAAAATTTTTTATTAAAGCAAAAATGAGTACAATGAAAAGAGATGAATTAAAAAAAAAACAGAAGAGTAATCTTTGGTTTGGGAGGATTCTTATATTCATGTAATGAGGACCCTTTAATTTTAGCAGTGGAAGTGTTGGAATGCTGACATAAGATCAAGTTAGGAAAAGAACACCAGTATCAGGTCAAAGCTAGTTGGTGTCTTCCAAAGTGACAGTAGAAGATACCACAGGGTAAAACGTGGGCGGAGCTGTACTCTTTTCACCTCAGAAGAGAACTTTATGTGCTACAAGAAGAATGCCTCAGTCACCCAGGGTTCTAGGGAAAGGAATTAGTTTCTAGCAGTATTATTATAGGGGAAATGGTTTTCTTAATTTCATTTTTCAGATTATTGCTAGTGTAAAAAAATACAATTGATGTTTGTATTTGTCTTGTATCCTATAACTTTGCTGAACTCTTTTATTTTTTAGAATTTTGGAATTTTCTTTTTTAAAGTTTATTTATTTGAGAGAGAGAGAGAGAGAGAGAGAGAGAGAGAGAGAGAGAGAGAATGAGAGAGTAAGTGGGGGAGAAGCAGAGAGAGGAAGAGAATCCCAAGCAGGCTCTGCGTTGTCAGCACAGAGCCCGACGCAGCGCTCAAACCCATGAAACATGAGATCATGACCTGAGCCAAAACTGAGAGTCAGATGCTTAACTGACTGAGCCATCCAGGTGCCCCTAGAATTTTCTATGTACAAGATCACGTCACCTGCTTAACATAAATCTTGACTATATAAGTTTTCTCCTCTCCCATACCTAGACCCTTGCACAGTCTGAGTTGCAGGCCTGTTGTCTTCACAGAAACTTGTTACTTTTATCATATTCTGTTGAAATGATCTATTTAAAGTGTCTGTAATCCCACTTAGCTTTAAGCTCCATGAGGATAGGGACTATGTGTCATTTACTTTTGTTTCGCCAGGGTATAGCACTGTACCTGGCATAGAATAGGCATCTATCCATCCATCCATCCATTCACTATATTGTGGTTCTTCTATATGTTAGGCATTGTGCTAAGTGCTGAGATATAGTAATGATTAATACTTGTTATTCTTGGGGCGCCTGGGTGGCGTCCGACTTCAGCCAGGTCACGATCTCGCGGTCCGGGAGTTCGAGCCCCGCGTCAGGCTCTGGGCTGATGGCTCAGAGCCTGGAGCCTGTTTCCGATTCTGTGTCTCCCTCTCTCTCTCAGCCCCTCCCCCGTTCATGCTCTGTCTCTCTCTGTCCCAAAAATAAATAAACGTTGAAAAAAAAATTAAAAAAAGACTTGTTATTCTTGCCATTGTGGAATTTAGAATCTAATGGTAAATATTTATATTAAGTAATTACAAGGGTGATTACAACACAAAGAGAAACATGGCATATTAGTTTCCTATTGCTGTATAGCAGTATTACCATGAATGCAATAGTTGAAAAGAATACGTATTTATGATATCTTTTTCTGTGGTTCAAGAGTCCAGTCAGGACTTGGCTGGGTCCCCTGCTCCATGGTCTCACAAAGCTGTAATTAAGGTGTCGGGTTGGGTGGAGATCCTGACTGGCTCAGTCAGAAGAGGGTGTGACTCTTGATCTCAGGCTTGTGAGTTCAAGCCCCATGTTGGGTGTAGAGATTACTTAAATAAATTAAAAAAAACTTTTACAAAATGGTGTCATCTGGGGCTGACATCTTATCTGGGGCTCAACTGGGGAAGGATTTGCTACTAAGCTCATGTGGTTGGTGGCAGCATTCAATTCCTTGCAGGCTGTTAAATTGAGGGCTTCAGCTTGATATGTTTCATATTGGCAGCTTGAGTCTTTGAAGCTAGTAAGCGAGTCTTCTAGTAAGATAGGTTATAATCTTATGTGACATTTAGGTCACAGTTAATTCATTTTTTTCTTCTTATTTATTTATTTTTTAAATTTATTTTTTTTGGAGAGTGCAAGCAGGGGGTGTGCAGAGAGAGGGGGACAGAGGATCTGAAGCCGGCTCTGTGCTGACAGGCTGACAGCAGTGAGCCCGATGTGGAGCTTGAACTCACGAACTGCAAGATCATGAACTGAACTGAAGTCGGATACTCAACCGACTAAGCTACCTAGGTGCCCCGCAGTTAATTCATTTTTGATGTTTTAAATTTTGAGTCACCTTTGCCATATTGTATTGGTTAAAAGTAAGTCACAGACCCTGCCCAGGCTCAAGGGGAAAGGATCGCACAATGGCATGAACACTAGGGGTAGGGATCATGGGAGCCAGTCTAGAGTCTGTTGCCACACATGGATTGCAATGGGAGTACAAAAATCCATTGTCTAATTTGGAGCGGGAGAATGCTCTTCTTGAGAAAGTGAAGTTTAAGTTGAGACTTGAAGGGTAAATAAGAACTAGCCAAGTGAAGGAATAGGTTGGAGAAATGAACATTCCAAGAGGAAGGAACAATCTATTTGTAGGCCTAGATGAGAGAAGTCTGAGATGCAGTTAAGGATCTGAAAGAAGTCTAGAATGGCTTCAGCAGAGGGTCGGGGAGATTGGTAAGAGATGAAATATGTTGCAGAGGTAAGCAGGGGTTTATTGTTGAGGACCTCATCATCTGTAGAGGTCCTCAAGGATAAGAATTTTCGATTTTATCTTAAGAGACTTGCTTTTAATTTTAAGTAAGTGGGTTGGAGAGGGTAAGAATTGATTCAGTTTGGCAATAGTCCAAGTGAAAGATGTGATATGTGACTGTGGCAGAAGTGTGCATGGTGGTAACTGGAATGGTGTGGAGTGAAATGATTTGAAATACTAGACATGCTTTTTAAAAATCTTTTAAAAAAAACATTTATTCATTTTTGAGAGAGAGAGCATGAGCTGGGAGGGGCAGAGAGAGAGACAGAAGATCTGAAGCAGGTGACAGCAGAGAGCCTGATGCAGAGTTCCAACTCACCAACCGCGAGATCATGACCTGAGCTGAAGTCAGACGCTTAACCAACTGAGCCACCCACCCGGGTGCCTCTAGACATGCGGTTTAATTTACCAACTTAAGTATGCTTATAAAAAAATTGAGAGATACTTTGAAGGTATTAACTGTAGCATTTGGTGAATGGTTGGATGTGATGGTGAGAGGAAGGAGGAATCAAAGATGATTTCAAGTACAAGTAGCTGGATGTTTGAACTCTGAAGGAGGAATGTATTTGATGATTTCAGATTTGGATTAGAATGTGAAACCTCTACAAGCAGTTAACATCTAGAGTTCAGAAGACAGATCTGGCTTGGAAATGTAGATATGAGCTATTAACGTAGAGTAACTGGGGGCGCCTGGGTGGCTCAGTCGGTTAAGCGGCCAACTTCGGCTCAGGTCATGATCTCGTGATCTGTGAGTTCGAGCCCCGCGTCGGGCTCTGTGCTGCCAGCTCAGAGCCTGGAGCCTGTTTCAGATTCTGTGTCTCCCTCTCTCTGACCCTCCCCCGTTCATGCTCTGTCTCTCTCTGTCTCAAAAATAAATAAACGTTAAAAAAAAAAAAACATAGAGTAACTGAAGCCATGGATATGAATGATGTTATACAGGGAGTATAAACAGACAGAAGAGAGCCTGGGACCAAGTATTGAGGAACTCAAACATTTAAGGGTTGAGTAGAGAAAGGAAGAGCTGGCAAAGGAGCCTGAATACAAGTAGTAAGGGGGTAAGAGTACCGGTGTGTGTATCTGTGTACCTGTGTGTTAGTGAGTGAGAGAGAGAGACTTGATGAAGAAATTTGAACCTAGGATGAACACAAAGTTTGTGTTCTTTTCACTGTACCCTGTATAACAATACCTAACTTGTAATGTTGGAAGGATCAAATGAAATGTGTAGGGCATCTTGTACAATGTTTTGTTGATCGAGCAAATAATAGCTTTTGTTATTTTAGATGTTATTTTCTCTATTTTATTTTTGCACAACAGTTCAAATTTGATCTTAGGTTAGCCCACTATTTTTAGATGTGATTTCATTTTTAAAAATTTTATTATTGTTATTTTTATTAGAGAGAGAGAGCACAAGTGGGGAAGAGGAGCGGGAGGGGAGAGAGAGGAGAGAGAATCCCAAGCAGGCTCCATGCTGAGTGAGGACCTGACCCAGGGCTCAATCACATGACCGCAGGACCAAGCCTAAATCAAGAGTCTGTCGCTTAACTGGGCCCATAGCTGAGCCCCAGATATGATTTCATTTTTGATGGTCATGTGATATCAAATGCCTTCTTTTCTTACAATTATCATATTTTTCATAGCATGATTGCCTCTTCTCTCCTTTGTACCTCCTGTATACCCTATATAGACTTTTATCAGAGCAATGCTACATTTTATGACTTTTTTTTTTTTACGTGTTTGCGTTTCTCTGTTAGATCAGACCTCCCTATGTTTTTCATCTCTGTGTCTTCAGCACTTGGCACAGACTCTGCCAAGTAGTGGGTACTCACTAAATATTTGTTGCATGAAAAAAACCCCATATATATGTTATAAGAATATGTAGAATTTGCTAATCAAATTGTACACCTGAAACTAATATAACACTGTATATCAATTATACTTCAGTATAAAAAGAAAGAAAGAAAAGAATGCATTGAGAAGCAACATGAGAGAGAGATAGACTCTGGAGCTAGACTGCCTCTGTTTGAGCCTTTAAAAATTTTTTTTTCTAAACCCAATATGAGGCTCGAACTCACAACCCTGAGATCAAGAGTCAACATGCTGCATCACCTGAGCCAGGCAGGCACCCCTATACTGACTCTATTTGAATCTTGGCTCTACCACTTATAAGCTTTCTGACCTTGGGCAAGTTACTTGACTTCTGTGCCTCAGTTTCTGCATCTGCAAAATGGAGGTAATGATAGTACCTACCTTATGGGGTTGTTGAGCAGATGTAATGAGCTAGTATATGTAAAGTATTTAGAATACTGTCTAGCATATAATATACCCTATATAAGGGCTAGTTATTATTTCTATTACAAATGCAGTTAAGATTTTGAATTTTGTGCTAAGTACTATGTTAAGGACTTGTATACATGATCTTTTTATTTATACAAATATTTATATTTGCCACAATAATTCTATAAGCAGTTATACTTCCATTATATAAATGAGGAAACTGCTCCTGCCCTGGAGCCATTAAGAAGCAGCAGCCGTAGCTCTATGCTACCCTCTGGCCGGGGGCCTAAACAAGGGCCATGAGGTGACTAAGAACGTGAGCAAACTGAGGTATAGCTGCTGCCACAGGCGCCTCACCAAGCACACCAGGTTTGTGTGGTACATGATCCGAGAGGTATATGGCTTTGCCTCATATGAGCAGCCTGCATGGAGTTGCTCAAGGTCTCCAAGGACAATGGTGCCATCAAGTTCTCAAGAAAAAGGTGGAGACACACATCCATGCCAAGAGAAAGAGAGAGGAGCTGAGCAACATGCTAGTAGCCATGGGGAAAGTCACAGCCAAGAAGGATTGAACTCCTCTCCTCTGTATGTAATAGAAACTTTTGGAACTTGGAAAAAAAATAATAAATACATAAATAAATGAGGAAACTGAGGTCCAAAAATGTTTAATGTCTTGCCAATAGGTAAATGGTACAGCTAGGATTTGAATTCCTATCTGTGTAATTGATGAATGGAATATTATAGCTAATTTTGATCCAGTGTACAAGAAAAAATTTAAAGATTATTTTATTAATTTTTATATATTTATGCTATATTTTTAGAATACTCTGTGTGTGTGTGTGTGTGTGTGTGTGTGTGTGTGTGTGTGTGTGTGTGTATGCTTTCTTATAGAGTTCAACCTGATTCATTTTGAGTGGCAAGTATACAACTAGTTATGTAAGTTAGAGGCTTGGGCGCCTGGGTGGCTCGGTTGTTAAGCATCTGACTTCAGCTCACGTTATGATCTCACGGTTCATGAGCTTGAGTCCCACTTTGGGTGAGCATGAGCCTTGCTTTGGGTGATCACAAGCTCTGCTTCTGGTGAGCATGAGCCCCGCTTTGGGTGAGCCCCGCTTCTCTCTCTCTGTCTCTGTCTCTACTCCTCGCTCACTTGCGCTCTCTCTCTCAAAAAAAAAAAAAAAGAGGCAAAGTTCCTACTTTCTCCCCCTTTATATTTTCCCAAATTGACAGCATCATGTGGAAATGCCAAGCTGTAAGAAATAATAAACTTATAAACTAAAAGAGCCAGATATCTGCCATCTGCTTGGGTACTGAAAAATTGATTTATTCACATTCATGGTTATACATTTATTATTTAGTGCACATGGAGTTGTCATGCAAACTCTAAATCTGTAACAGTATTAACAGTTGTGGTATAAAGAAAGTAAGGGGAGCATTTTAGTATGTGAATGTTACTTTGTTCTAAGATGTTTTATTTTTGTGCTTGGGAAGGTAAAGTTTTTGTGTTCTCTGGTGGTTTTATCTACTTTGAGAAGTAAGATACTGGGTCTCAAAATGCTGGTGTTGCTGCAGCGGTCTTAGTGTGCCAACTGCCTACAATTTTTTAGTCTCTCAAACTACATCTTGTGAGATCTGCAAGACACTGAATCCTTTCTCTTTCAAATGTGATCATTGTCACAATCTGAATCTATAGAAACTCAAGGATTTTTCTTAAATTGTCTATATTTTCATAGTTGTGTTTGTTCTCTTCTCTTCTCTTCTCTTCTCTTCTCTTCTCTTCTCTTCGAGAGAGAACATGAGTGGTTGAGAAGGGCAGAGGGAGAGAGAGAGAGAGGGAGAGAATCTTAAGTTAATGCAGGGCTCAATTCCACATACTGGGATCATGCATGACCTGAGGCGAAATCAAGAGTTGGACACTCAGCTGACTGAGCCACCCAGTGTTTGTGCTTTTCCATCTGCCTCTCTGAGACCTCACCATAAAAAGTGTTTTCATCAACACTATGTGTGATCCTCTTCTTAACAATATGTAATGACTGCATGCTTTCATAGTCACAGTGTCAGAGAAGAGTTAAGTTCTATAGTCTTGAAGGTGTATAAGGAAGCTTTTATAAAATGACTAAGAAGTAGACAGGATGATGTGAGGTAGTGAATGTTCTACCTGAGTGTGAAGGTTAGGAGTAAGCCCGTTAGCCATCTCTGGTACTGTTTAGTACCAGTTTTTAGAGTTACTGCTCTGACTGCAATGTCTGTTTATACCAAAGCTGTTTGGAGGAACAAAGTAATGAGTTCTGGGAGTAATTTGAACCTACCCCCAAACTCCAAAACATCAGTGAGCAAGATGTGTGTGGATGTGTGTGTGTGTGTGTGTGTGTGTGTGTGTGTGTGTGTTTGTCCATGTTTGTCCCCTTGTGTCAGATCAGCCATTTCAGAAGTAAATTGCCCCATATAGTCAGAGAATTAAGGTAACCTTCAGTATGAAGAATGAGATTAAAGAAGAACAAATGTAGAGAAAACCCTTCATTGTACAATATTACTCTGGCATGAAAGCAGTGTTTTATAGGAATTGAGCGCTTTTTAAAATGTTTTTCTTTCTTTCTTTCTTTCTTTCTTTCTTTCTTTCTTTCTTTCTTTCTTTTTCTTTTTTTTTTTCTTTCAGGAATTGAGTGCATTTTTAACCATCAGAAAATGTTTTCAGTGTTAGAAACAGTCAAGGAAAAGAGTGGATAGAGACACTAGAGCAGCAAGGCTTGAACCTTAAGTATCTTTACATGGGGAGGGTGTGAAGAAGGAGAAGAGACAAGTAGCAGTCAGAGATAGGTTCATAAAGTTCAAGGAAGCTGCCAGAGCTACCAAACATAAATTCCAAAGAGCTGACACCGTGTTACAGACATTTACAAAAGAGGGTATAAAGAGGAAAACAAACTTCCCTCCCCACCTTCTACCACCCTTTTTAAAGGAGTTTAGCATTGAGAAGTGTGGAGAAAGAGGGTGGTAACAGTCCACTGCAATTTAGGGCTTTGCACCTTGGTAATCGTCTTTGTTGCATAGCCTTATTGTCTGTCAAAACTACTTCTTGCTAAATTTCCTATTGTGTTCCTTGTTGCATTTATCTGGTTTTGTAACCTCTTTGAGATACTGGGGGTTTCAGAGCAGGAGCTCTCCTGGGGAGGTTTGGTGTTTGGCTGGTGTGGAGGGGAAATGATGTATTTTATAGGAGGCACTGTGTATCATATGTGCACTTAAGGTTCACACACAGCAATATATGATTGGAGCTTTTGGCCCTTTTCAGTACATTTAATATAACCCCTAGAGCTGCTGTGGGAAGTTGGGCTAAGTAGTAAAGAATATTGTAGATGTCTCAGTGGGCCAAGCTCAGCACTCAGTGAGTGACAAGTGATAATTTATCAGGTAGCAAATTTTACTGTGTTCATATTGCTGTGTAGAAATACCTGCCAAGATCCTTCACTTTAATTGATAATTCGGCGGGGGGGGGGGGGGGGGGACAAAAACTAGAAGCACACAAGTTGTATTGTACAACTTGCATTCACTCAGCTCGTACAAGTATTTCTGTAAATGATATGATATATGTGAAGGCACGTGAAAGATACTACAAAAAGTTGATTCTAGAGTGTATTATTTTGCGTCAGTGAGAGTGAGAGAGTTGGTTACTGTCCTTTTGTGTAATCTCATTGCACTCTGTTGCTACTTCTGTTGCAGCATGTGATAAACATTGCAATTATTTGCTATCTTATTCATTTATTTACTCAGCAGATATTTAGTTAATACTCATTAGGTGTAGGACATTGAGCTAGGTGTTAGGGATAGAGGAATAAAATCCTGCCCTAAAAGAGCTCTTAAATATAGGAAATATATTTAAAACACAGTATTTGCTAAAATAGAACTTTAGCAAGAGCCTGAAATTACTCAATACATATTTGCTAAGTGTGTGAAAGTATGCATAGGGTACTAAGGAATATAATACTGGGCACCAGTATAAACATTGTGTGAAGGGGTCAGAGAAGGCTTCATAGAGGAAGTCACCCTTTAGTTTTCTTGAAGGAGAAAATAGAGCTTGTCTGGTGGACAGGTAAGGGAAAGGGCATTTCAAGCAGTTGGAAAAGCATATGTGGAGGCACAGAGGAATATTCTAGGAACGGTGAGAAATTTGATTTAGTTTAAGTCTGGTGGATGCATGTAAAGGAATGGCAAAACTGATGAATCTAGAGAGATAGGCAGGAGCTAGACAATAAAAGATTTTTTCTTTTAATTTTTTCTTTCTTTTTTTTTTTAATTTTTAAAATGTTTATTTTTGAGTGAGAGAGAGACAGACAGACAGAGTGGGGGAAGGGCAAAGAAAGAGGGAGACACAGAATCCAAAGCAGGTTCCAGTCTCTGAGCTGTCAGCATAGGGCCCAATGCAGGGCTCAAACTTACAAACTGCAAGATCATGACCTGAGCCGAAGTCAGACGCTCAACTGACTGAGCCCCCCAGGCGCCTCTAAAAGATTTTTTCTTGATCCAGAGTCACTGCAGATATGTTTATTAGTTTTTTGTATTCCCAAGTCAGCTTTTGGTTTGTTGAATCTCTCAATTGTTTCTTTGTTTCCTATTTCATTAATTTTTGCTTTTATCTTTATTTTTATATTTTTATATGGCATTTTTAGTTGAACTCTAACCCATTTTTACCTTTTTTTAAATGTTTATTTATTTTTGAGACAGAGACAGACAGAGCATGAACAGGGGAGGGTCAGAGAGAGAGGGAGACACAGAATCCAAAGCAGGCTCTAGGTTCTGACCTGCCAGCACAGAGCCTGATGCAGGGCTCGAACTCACAAACCGTGAGATCACAACTGGAGCCGAAGTCGGAGGCTCAACTGACTGAGCCACCCAGGTGCCCCTAACCCATTTATTTTTAATCTTTTTTGCAAATCAGTTAGGATTGTTTTTGGCAGTGTGTTACAGAAACCTGAACACAGTGGCTTATTCAAATTTTTCTCAAGAAATCTTGAGAAATGCCTATGCTGTGCAGCTGCTTAAGGAAGTCCTCAACAAACCAAGCTTCTAGTTTCCTTGTCTTTAGTGTGTAGTTCGTGGCCTTTTGGTTACAAGGTAGCTGTTCTTGATGCAAGCACTACGTCTTTGCTCCAGTCTATAAAAAACGATAAAGGGCAGTTTCATCAGGGAAACATTTCTAGAATCCCTACCTAGCAATTCCCACTTATATCTCCTTACTTAGTACTATGTCACCTGGCTACTCTAGAGAGAGCGGGGGAGGGAGAGAGAGAGAGAGAAAGAGAGGGAGAGAGAGAGAATCCCAAGAGGGCTCTATAATGTGAGTGTGGAGCCTGATGCAGGGCTGGAACTCATGAACTGTGAGATCATGACCTGATTCAAAATCAAGAGTCAGATACTTAACCGACCGAGCACCCAGGCGCCCTGAATGTTTTAATTAACCAAGCACATTGCCAACTAACTGAGGTCCTGTAAGTCAAGAAGAGGGGGAAAATAGATGTTGATAAACAGTGTGTCTACTATGCTTGTTTTTAATTATTTTGTTGTTGTTGTTGACTTCTAATTTTATTTCATAGTGGTCTGGAATGTGGTTTTGGAACTACATTCTTTGAAATTTTTTGAGAATTCCTTTATGATCTAGGCATTTTGGTCAATTTTTTCATATGGACTTGAAAAAAAAAAAGATAAATAAAGCCTACCTTTACTGGGACAAGATTGAATCAAGCATATCAGTTTTGTTATTAAAATGTATCATATCAGCCATCTGGGTGGCTTAGTCTGTTAACCATCCAACTCTTGATTTCGGCTCAGGTCAAGATCTCATGGTTTCTGGGTTTGAGCCCCACTTTGGGCTCAGCACTGACAGTGCAGAACCTCCTTGAGATTCTCTCTCTGTCCTCTCTGTCTCTGTCCCCTCCAATGCTCATGCACATGTGTTTCTGCTCTCTCTCAAAATAAATAAACTTTAAAAAAAAAGTGCTATATCCATACTCATTTATCTTCTAGAACTTTCAGTTTCTGAAAGGTATGTTAAATAATCCCATGAAGACTGTGGATTTGTTAAACTTGCCTTGTGTTTTGTCAGTTTTTGTTTTATATATTACAAGTCTGTGTTGTTAGATACATACAAGGTCATAATTATTATTTCTTGGCAGTTTTGTAAGGTGCATGCAGTGCTTTTTCCCTTAGATTAGTTGTTCTCAAGCATTTTAGCCCTAATGTTTCCATTATCTGGGTTCAAATTCTGGCTCTCTCGTTTACTAGATGTAGGATCTTGAGAAAGTCCTTTTAATCTCTCTGTGCCCAATTTCCATAGCTGTAAAATAGGAGACATTAATAATACCAACCTCCCAGAATTGTTTTGAGGATTGAGTTAATATATATATATATATATATATATATATATATATATATATATACATATATGTATATATGGTATAACAGAGCCTAGTATGAAGCAAGTGCTATGAATAATAGCTATATTATTGCTACTATAACAATTTTTTAATGAATTCTGACTACCTTGGAAATGAAATTGATAGGTAATTAGGTTACTGTTGTTCATAATTATAAAGCATCAACATGATACCCTAACTCCATGATAAACAAGAAGTAAAAGAAAATTAAATTAGTAAAAATATACATTTCAATATGCAAAATTTGGGGCCTGACTACTGTAGAAAATTTAACGAAGTAGTCTGATGCTTTTACCCTCTCACAAATGACTGGTTTAAAATTTTTTTTTTTTTAATTTTTTTTTCAACGTTTATTTATTTTCGGGACAGAGAGAGACAGAGCATGAACGGGGGAGGGGCAGAGAGGGAGACACAGAATCGGAAACAGGCTCCAGGCTCTGAGCCATCAGCCCAGAGCCTGACGCGGGGCTTGAACTCACGGACCGTGAGATCGTGACCTGGCTGAAGTTGGACGCTCAACCGACTGCGCCACCCAGGCGCCCCTAAAATTTTTTTTTAATGTTTTTTTTTGAGAGAAAGAGAGAAACAGAGCGTGAGTGGGGGAGGGGCAGAGAAGGAGGGAGACAGAATCTGAAGCAGTCTCCAGGTTCTGAGCTGTCAGCACAGAGCCCAATGTGGGGCTCGAACCCACGAAGCGTGAGATCATGACCTTAGCTGAAGTCGGACACTTGATCAACTGAGCTACCCAGACGCCCCACAAATGATTAGCTTTAGATTTAAGAGAAAGAAGACAGAAGCCATTCCATGCAAGAAGAAAAATTAAAGAGCAGAGATACCAGTGGATATTAGAATAAAAGTATAACAGACCAAAAAAATCTAATGGACTAGACTTATTTGTATGTGATAAGGGAAAGAGGACAGTGACCTCAAATGAAATAGCGATAGCTTGCCAAGGCAAATTACAGATTGATGAAGGAGAGAAAAGAACGAGGTATGATATATCTTTGCCAGCTTTATCAGTGTTTCTTTGTAAAATATTCATTTAATCTTGAATGTTTCATTGAGGGAAAAAAACTTGACAGAGTAGGAACACTGGTAAATTTATTTGTGAGCAAAGCAAAAATATGCTTTTAATTTATGGTTGATTTTTTTTTTTTTTTTAATTTTTAGAAAGAGAAGGAGAGTGCAAGCAGGGGAGAGGGGCAGAGGGAGAGAGATTCTTACCATGCTCAGCACAGAGACCACTGCGGGACTCGATCCCCTAACCCTGGGATCATGACCTAAGCCAAAATCAAGGGTTGGGTGGTCCAACGACTGAGCCACCCAGGTGCCACTCTAGTTGATATTTTATTTTAAGTTTATGTTGAGAGAGAGAGAGAGAGAGAAAGAAAGAGAGAGAGAACCTGCGGAGGAGAGGCAGAGAGAAATGAGACAGAATCCCAAGCAGGCTCTGCACCATCAGTGCTGAGCCCCATGTGGGACTGAAACTCACGAACTGTGAGATTATGACCTGAGCCAAGATCAAGAGTCGGACACTAACAGCGTGGAGTCTGACATGGAGCTCCATCTCAAGACCATGAGATCATGACCTGAGCTGAAATCTAAGAGTCAGATGCTTAACTGATAGTCACCCAGGCTCCCCAGCATAGGTGATATTTTAAAATAAAGGCTAAATAAATCATTGTGAGTATAAAAACTACAAATGGGTTCTGATACATATTGTATAATACAATACAGTTGTATAGGATTCAAATACTATATGACTATACTATACTTCAAATACTAGGAGCAGCATTGCTACTGGTGGTCTGATTTTCTGAAATGTTGACCAATTCTTCATGTGTTCTTCTGAACATAATGAAAGAAGTGATTTTTCCTCAATTCATAATATAGTTGTATTTCTAGAGAATTTAGTATATATTAAAACCATGCAAGATGACTTTGTGTTTTTGTTTTTTTTTTTGTCAAATGGTGTTAGAATCCAAGTTCAGGTAATAATACATATATATGTTCTTCATTTACATGAATGTCTAGCAAGATATTTGAATTTCATACAGCACATAGAACAATGCTTCCTTGTGCAGTACTGTCCTGGTACCTTGCAGGATGTCTAGCATCTCTGGCCAGCAACACTCCTTGCCCCCAGTCATTGTTATAACCAAAACCTTAATCTAAAAACTTTAAAAACACCTCCTAAGTGACTTGTTATAGGCTCTATTGAAAATTATTGCTTTAAACACTGCATATGCCTAATACTTACGTTGCTATACCAGCTTACTGTATACTTATTGTATATTCACTGTGACTTCTTGACTGGAAGTCCTAAGCGATTCATTTAACAGTTAACTTAATGATTAATTGCTTTGTGACAGTTCTTATGTTCTTGTCCTAATTATTATTTAATTCTCTCCTTACTATTTCTCTGAACTGGTCAGAGGTTTATGTTTCTCATTTGCTCTAGAAATTAAGCCTCCTGACTCAAGTTAACTATTTAAATTCAGCAAATATTTTTTGAGCAATTTCTAAATGCTAAACTAAAGGCACTGTGCCAGAGAAGGGATTCTTAGCTTGATTTTATACCACACTGCTAAAAGTGAATATATGGCATGTGGTTTGTTATTAAACATATGCAAATAATTTAATTTTAAAAATATAAATTAGAGTTGAATTAGAGGTACCCCTATATTAACTGTCACTCTCATTTGTGGTTAATATGCTTATTTGAATGGAATAAAAATGGGCTATAGAAATAGCTAATGGACATAGGATTGTATTTGTAACCTGTAATTTATTTTTTCTATTTGAAAAAATCTAATGTTTGTTCATAGTTATATAATTATTGTCATGTTTCTCTTTCCTGCTTACCTTTGTATGATTTTTGACAAAAATCTAGATTGCCCATATAAAAATAAGTCCTACATGTCAGAAGGTGTGTATGTGGGGTGTGGAAGAAAGCTGAACTACCCTTTCAGGGATAGAAAAATGAACGGGGCAAGTTCTTGGCTTGAAGCATATGGGAAATTATTCATATGTAGTTGTAGATTTTTTAATCTCTTTTTTAATCTGATTTTTAAAAATGTTTATTTATATTTGAGAGAGAGAGAGTGCGTGGGTGGGGGAGGGCAGAGAGAGACGGAGACACAGAATCTGAAGCTGGCCTCAGGCTCTGGACCATCAACACAGATCCTGTCGCGGGGCTCGAACCCATGAACCGTGAGATCATTACCTGAGTGGAAGTCGGAAGTGTAACCAACTGAGCCACCCAGGCGCCCCTGTAGTTGTAGATTCTATGTGTCCATAGAAGGAGATGAGTTCAGGATCTTCCTATGTTGCCATCTTGAACCCAAACTGCTCTTAGACATATAGAAGATAGGTAGACTACCAACATACAAATGCAATATGCAAATTCTGTAATACAATATGCAAATTATGTAATGCAAATTCTGTAATACAGATAATTAAGGGTAGAGTAGTAAGAAAACACAGAATGGAGCATCCAGTTTTTCTTGAAGTAAAGAGATTTTTCCCAGGGAAAGTGGTGTTTCTATATCTTGAATAATTGAAACAAATTTAGTAGGGAGATTGGTATTGGGCTCAGGAGGTGAGGATTGCATCAAGGCAAGGAGAATAGTATATGTCAAGGCAAGGAAGTATGAGATTGTGATGCATTTGTAAGAATTACAAATATAAATATATAATAGATAAAGATGGGGGAGGAGTGGGCACGGGGATAGACAGGGAGCAGTAGATGAATTTAGTTTTGCTAAGGAGTTTGGACTTTATTCCTTAAGTATCAGTGAGCCATTGAAGAATTTTAAACTGGAGAGCAACAAGATAACTTTGTGATTTGGGGGCATGGATTACTGGAAGACCTGACAAGCTGATGCCTAGTGTTGATCTATAGGCTTCTCAACATCCAGCACAGTGCCTTGCATAGAGGATGATACTATTTGTTACTATTTGTACCTGAAAAGACTAATGAAAGGTAATCGGTCACTTCCAGCCTGCATGTACACACTTGACTGGACTTTTGTTTGTGATATGTAACTCTTGTTTGCAGATCTGGAAATTATCTTCAACTCAGGTATTAGTTTTAGGGTCTGAATCTTTGATCAAGGGGAGAAACTGTGTTCTTGATAGTTGCCTGCCTAATGCCACTGAATGTTTTCTTGGTGTCTGTGATCATTCATTCTAAGTAGCAGTTCTCAATTTTTCTGCTCACCCTTTATATAGTTCTCTTTCTTCTGGTTGGCCTCTTCCTTTAATTTTCCCATTGTTCATACTTTATCCAGAAGAACTGTGGGATGATGGGGGTTACTCATTAGAATACTACCATGCTGGTAGAGAAACTCTTATGTACACAGACATTTCTGGTGACTTAGTATTGTTATTGATTGTATCTGTGCTTTTTTGTTTGTTTTGGTATATTACTGAAACATCTTTAAAACCTGCAGGGTACTTGGACTTCTGAACATGTGAATATAAGCCTCTGTTCTATAAAACTTTAATTTTGTCTGCAGTTAGATGCCATGCTCTCTCAGTTTCCTAATGTGTGTGTATCTGTGTGTCTGTGTATGTATTGAGGGAGTGTTGTCAGTGCATTTTTTAAAGGCCTAGAGGGGTACTCATCAAGCTTGAGACAATAACTACTTGGAATGAACACAGAAGATTGCATTTAATGGATTGGATAATCAAAGGGACTTATTTATTTTTATTTATATTCTTTTAATGTGTTACAAAGAAAATATATGCATGTATTATTTAGGTAAAAATTAATATAAATTGAAGTTGAAAAGTTATATTTTCTATTAGAAATTTTAGTCAAATATACTGTGAAAGAATTGGAAAATGAAGAAAAGTAAAAGAAAATAAATCATTGATATTAGTTCTACCACCAGTGACAGTCACTATTAACATTTGATAAACTTACTTCCACTTTTTGTTTTAGCATAGGCTTGGGCATATATCATATGCAGGATTTTTTTTTCTGTGATTAAAAAACTGTTCTTTATTTCTTAATGCTAAATTTATGGGAGAAAATAAGATAAATTTTTTACTTGTTTCTTCCAACTTTTGGAAGCTTTAAAAATCTATAGAAAATTGGGAGTGCCTGTGTGGCTTAGTCGGTTGGGCATCCGACTTTGGCTCAGGTCATGATATCATGGTTCACGGGTTTGAGCCCTGCATCGGGCTCTGTGCTGACAGCTCAGAGCCTGGAGCCTGCTTTGGGTTCTGTGTCTCCCTCTCTCTCTGCCCCTCCCCCATTCACGCTTTGTCTCTCTCTCTCAAAAATAAATAAAACATTAAAAAAATTTTTTTAATTAAAAAAATAAAAATCTATAGAAAATGGAAAGAATAGTATAAAACCCCTATAGTCCCTTCACCTGGATTTGCCAGCTAATGTTTTGCTACATTGCTTTATCTATCTGTATTTTTTTAAGATTCTATTTTATTTTTTAAAGTCATCTCTACACCCAACATGGGACTTGAACTTACAATCCTGAGATCAAGAGTTACATGCTGTACTACTAACTGAGCCAACCAGGTGCCCCATTGGTATTTTTTTTTTTTTTTTACAACACTTGAAAGCAAATTGCAGATATCATGACACTTTAATATAAATATTTTAGTATATATCTTCTAAGAATGCGTTCTTCTACGAGGCCATAGTATCATTATTTATAACTGAGGCAATTAACCTTAATTCAGAAAAATAATTTCATATACAGTTCCTATTAAAAGTTTTCTTATTTGCCAGCAAAGGTGGCTGTTTTTTGTTTTTTTTTAATTAAGTAAGCTCTACGCCCAACATGGAGCTTGAACTCATGACCCTGAGATCAAGAGTCACATCCTCTACCAACTGAGTCAGCCAGGGGCCCCAACAAAAAGTTTTTTACAGCTTTTTTGAACCCAGAATCAAATCAAGGTTTCATACATTTCATTTCAGGGGTTATGTCTGTTAATGTCACTTAATCTAGAATATTCCCCCACATTTTGTTTGGAGAGTATTATCTAGTTGTCTTTTAGATATTCTGGATGTGTCTAATTGTTTTCTTATGATTAGATTTGACTTAAACATTTCAGTATGTATATTACATCACATCAGAAAGTTGACAATGCCAGGTGTTTCACTTTTGGTAATGCTAAATGTGACCAACTCCTTGGTTAAGGTGCTAACCAGCAGATCTCTCCATTGTAAAGACATATTTTTCCCTTTGTAGTATATAAGTAATCTTGGGGGTATTATACAGCAATTATATATACTACTGTTTTTCACTTAAAATTATAATTGTATTTTCTGTGTTATGTCAAATTCACCTGATATGCTAAATTCTTATGAGCATATAGTTTATTTTTTTAAATATATTTTTAATGTTTATTTATTCTTGAGAGAGACAGAGACAGAGTGTGAGCAAGGGAGGGGCAGAGAGAGCAGGAGACACAGAATCCAAACCAGACTCCAGGCTCCGAGCTGTCAGCACAGAGCCTGGTATGGGGCTCAAAATCACTAAGATCATGACCTGAGCCCAAATTGGACGCTTAACTGACTGAGCCACCCAGACGCCCCTATACTTTCTTATTTTTATTAAAAATAATACCTATTTATTGAATGCTTATTGGGCCAACCTCTGTGTTAGTTTGCATCCATTATCTCATTTATCTAACATAACACTATTTTGTCCTCCATAATCGTGCTAGGAGATAGAGACTATTGTTCTCTTCATTTTACAGTAGAAGTCTTCACAGAGAAGTCATTCTAATCATGTAAGTATTAAAACGTTGTATTCAGTCTGCTCATTTCCTGACCTGGAGCCCTTCACCACTCTGCTATGCTCTTCTTTAGAAAGTAGATTTGAAGATCCTGTGGTAGCATCAGATGAATTTAAAAGTCAAGGAGAAGTACCGATTTTCTCTTCTGTTATCTTCTTTCTCCCTCTCTCTTTTTTCTTGCTTTTCTTCCCTCCCTCTCTTCATTTATTTATAATTATGGTAAAGTACATACAAGATTTACCATCTTAATCATACTTAAGTGTATAATTCAGTTCACATGGTTGCGCTACCAGTCTCCAGAACTCTTCATCTTGCAGAACTGAAACTCTATACCCAGCATACAACTCCAAATCCCTCCCCTTCCCCTAGCCTCTGGCAACCACCATTCTACATTATGTTTGTATAAATTTAACTACCCTAAGTACCTCAAGTAAGTGGAAACATATGGTATTTATCTTTTTGTGACTGGGTTATTTCACTTAGCATAATAACTTCAAGGTTCATCTGTATTATAGCATGTGTCAGAATTTCCTTTCTTTTTAAGGCTAAATAATAATATTCCATTCTATGTATACTATTTTGTTTTATCTATTCCTCTGTCAGTGAGCACCTGTGTTGCATATACGTCTTGGCTATTGTGAATAATGCTGCCATGAACATGGGTGTGCAAATTGAAACTCTGCTTTCAGTTCTTTTGGGTACATACCCAGAAGTAGAACTGCTGGATCATGTGGCAATTTTATTTTTAATTTTTTGAGGTCTTACCTTTTATAATAATACTTTTATTTTTAAATTTTTGATAGAGGGCTCCTGGGTGTTTCAGTCGGTTAAGCATCTGATTTGGGCTCAGGTCATGATCTTGTGGTACACGAGTTCGAGCCCCGCCTCGGGCTCTGGGCTGACAGCTCAAAGCCTGGAGCCTTCTTCAGATTCTGTGTCTCCCTCTCTCTCTGACCTTCCCCTACTCATACTCTGTTTCTGTCTCTCTCAAAATAAATTAAAAAACATAAAAATAAGTTAAAAAACATTAAAAAATAAATTTTTGATAGAAATATAGTTGACATTATATTAGTTTCAGGTGTACAACATAATGATTTGACAATTATATACATTATGAAATGCTCACCACAATAAGTATAGTTGCCATCTGTCACCATACAATGTTATTACAATATCATTTACTATATTCCGTGTGCTGTGATTTTCATCACTGATGCATTTATTTTATAACTGGAATTTTGTACCTCTTAATCCCCTTTACCTATTTTACCTATCCCTCCCATTTCTCTCCCTTAGCAGCAACCATTTTAACATTTATTTTCCAAGGTAGTTAAAGATGTCACTCTCTTAGGAATATTCTTATTAATAGTAACCATGATCTATCTGTAGAGGACAAACTTAAGCAAAAAAACACCTTCTTTTAACTCTGAAAATCTAAGTCTATTTGAAGGGTAATTAATTTTTGTAGTTTTGGAAACTTGGAATGAAGATCCTCCTACATTTAGGCAGGTACCCCATCTTTTGTGGACCTCTATATTTAAATGATACTTTTTTCTTCC
Organism: Acinonyx jubatus; assembly: GCF_027475565.1. NCBI lineage: Eukaryota > Metazoa > Chordata > Mammalia > Carnivora > Felidae > Acinonyx > Acinonyx jubatus. The sequence goes on along the minus strand of NC_069381.1, from coordinate 35,428,389 downwards.
TTTATCAACTGTAATCTGTATTTTAAAAATCTATCAATGTCTATTAATCTTTTGAGGTTTCACTGAAGTTCCATGAAGTTTTTGCCTAAGTGCTCATTCTGTCAACATTTCAACATTTATATAAATACTTTGTGTGCTGTGTTTTATTCTTCATTGTCTTTCTTCTCTGACTCTCCATATAGCTTATTATTTGTCCCTTTCTAGATGGTAAACCCCAAAAAATTTTACCAAATTTTATATTTCTTTTCCATTTGAATCTTCCCCCCAACCCCTGCCCCCCTCAAAAAAAAATTACTCCTGGCTCACTTCTGCCCAAATAATTCACCTGAATAAATGATTCACTGGCCCTTAGATAATATATAGAAAGTATATTAGAAGTTTCACTTAACTGTTGTTGCCATTGTTTTCACTGTGCCCTTATGATGTGCCAGGCCTTCCAGGCACTGCAAGACAAGGATGGATACAGTATAGATCCTGGTATCAAGATGCTTTATAGACTGGTGAGGAGATATTTATGTACAGAACCATGTGATGAGTGGTATACTGGTGTTATGAATGTTGTTCTGAGGCGGCATAAAGATGGAAACCACAAATAAATGATTCCCAGAGAGTCAGGCAGGAGGGAACATTTGGGTGTGGTCTTGAAAGGTAAGTAGAATTTGAGGTGCTAGAAGAAAGTATTTTATGCAGATGAAAGATAGAATGCAATGAGTTATGAACATGTTCATCATCTTGTTCACTTTTTTAAGGAAATAGGATTTTTTCTGATTAGTTTGAAATACAGATTGTTGATCCTTGAATTTCACATTGTTTTAATATTGAACTTTCTTAAAAGCTCACATTTTGTTAAAATTTCCGAGTGATAGTTTTCAGATGATGAAAAAAGAAGAATAGCTTTCAGAATGGAGAGCCCTTATTAAAACACAGATGTCTTCTGTAAATAGAGTTGGAAAAATACTGTCAGTGTGTTCTTTGTATATAAACGTTTCTTTTAACTTATCCATGCAGGATCTGAAAAGGAAAGTCACTTCTCTTTCTTCAATCACGAGGTACATGACAACAGAATCATTGATGCACTAGGAAGAGAGTTGGGTTCCAAATCTCACTAAGAGATCTAGAAGAGGGGAGAGACAGCCAGTGTTCTGCCTCAGTTTTTCTAACCAGGGTCCCTGTGGCTCTGAGTGTTTTGCTTCCTCTTTCCCTTATGTCTGGCTGATCTGAAACATTGTTTCTTTGAACTCTTAAGATAAAATGTTATGTCTGTCCTGTATTAATAGATATGCTGAAATTCTGGGGCTGTTGTCATTTCAAGGAATTTCTGTAGATTGAAGAGTTAAGTAGGTTGTCATATTTTCTCCTGAAACTTCCACTTGGTCAATTACAATATACTAAAAGAATACTCAAAGCCCATAGGACGATGACATTTTTGCATAGCAAGTCTCTGTTGTGCCAGATCTGAAATGTTTTTTTTTAACCAGAGAGTAAGGAGGTCCTTGGTACTTGGTAATTTTTCTACTGCCTCATTCATAATTTCTCAGTAGGAAAAACACATTTCAGTAAATAATTGAGTTTCTTTTGGGTAAGACAAAATATTTTCTCTGGTAGTCTCCTTTTGCTACTACTGAGACATTTAGAGGGTAAAAACATAGTTAATTTTCTTGTGAGTAAAGTATTACAGTTATTGGAAACTGTGGAGTGTGCATTGAAATTATAAAACAATAGTTTTACATGCAAAATATATTGAATTCTGTAGAGAATAAATGTTTCAGAAGTAGACTTTCCTCTGTGTGTACGGGTAATAGTGCGAATGGCGTGACCCATGTTTTTTTGTATCTGACTTGAGTATGTTTATGTGATTATAAGGTACTTTGGGTTGGCCCACTATATTATCCCTAAAAGGTCCACTGACTTCTTTCTATATTTAACATGAATGCTTTTTTTCATATATATTTATGTGTGCGTACACACACACACACACACACACACACACACACAGATGCACACACACATGCTGCTTGGGGGAGATTTTGAGGATGTGGCTTTAGTGTCCTATAAAGATAGTTTTATAGTTCCTTAAGTGTTATATAAGGCTTATGCATATATCTTTTCTGTGCACACTTAAAATTCCACAAAGGGGACTTTTTCCTGTTAGTGTCCTAAGACTCAGCAATATTGACCATAAGGAACTAGCCTAATAAATTTCCCCCATTTTTTTCTAAGGTATTAAAAAAAGCTGCCATTTCTTGAGGTGTTATTAACAATGTTTTTCTGGCCAGCTTAATGTGAAACAGTTTTGCTCTTTGATGGAATAAATCCATCTTCATTAATGGAAGTGAGACCCTAATGTGATCAGTTTACAGGAGAACATCCTGAAGTATATCTATTTTATCTAAACTGGCACTAAAACATCTTGGCATGTTTACATGTGGAGACTTTGACCTCATATTTAACTGCTGTCCTTGAACCCTTCTCTTGCTCTATTTTATTTTCTAGGTGCGCCATCGAGCTTCTGGCCAGGTGATGGCTCTTAAGATGAACACATTGAGCAGTAACCGGGCAAACATGCTGAAAGAAGTTCAGCTTATGAATAGACTCTCCCATCCCAACATCCTTAGGTAATGGCTTTTCCTTTCTTTTGAGGATTAGTGAGAAAGCTGGGACATTATTGGAGGCTTGTTAGAATAGCATTAATAGCTGTAAAAAGGGATTCAGAATTTTGTGCTGAATCTGTCTTGCTAGGATTTAGCTGTGCTATAGGTATTTTTCTACCTATTGAGAATTAATTTTCTGTAACTGCATTTAATAAAGCAACTTCCTTCTGTCTCTCAAATTGCTTTATTCTTAAAAGCAGCTCACTAGAACAATTGTTTACTATTGCTAAATTAGTAATTAAAAAATTTTTAAGTTTATTTATTTATTTTGAGAGAGAGAGAGTGCAAACAGGGGCAGAGAGAGGGAGACAGAGAATCCCAAGCAGGCTCTGTGCTATCAGTTCAGAGGCTGACACTGAGCTCAGTCTCACCAACTGTGAGATCATGACCTGGGCGAAATCAAGAGTCAAATGCTTAACTGACTGAGCCACCCAGGTGCCCCACTAAATTAGTAATTTATCAAGAAGAAAAGATTTTTCTCTTTTTGTTGTTATTTAATTTTCTTAATTGCTTTATGAGATATCATAATTAAATCAGTGAATGAAAATAAAAGGGTGCCCCTAGGCTATCTACCCTTAACTTGTATCACTGGAGAAGACATAGTTTACCTTTTTTACTTTTTTTTTTTTTTTTTTTTAATGTTTGTTTTGAGAGAGGGACAGAGAGTGCAAGTAGGGGAGGAGCAGGGAGAGAGGGAGAGAGAATCCCAAGTAGGCTCTACACTGCCAGCATAGAGCCTGGCAGAAGACATGATCCCACGAACCATGAGATCATGACCTGAGCAGAAATCAAGAGTCAATTGCTTAACTGACTGAGCCACCCAGGCACCCCAATAGTTTACCTTTTTACAGGAGAATTCATATTATATAAAATAAGGTTATATGATCCTCACTTTCTAGTAATCAGTATCTGAATCTTTCTCACTCAAATTATCTTGATTATTTTTAGTGAGGTGAGTGTATTTCCGAATGAAATCAAATAAGACAATTTGAGTCAATATATATTTAATAGAGTTTATGTGTAAGACACTTTAAGAAGTTAAAAGTGCTGTTTACTTAGGGTCATTTATTGCTAATATTTACATTGGACTGGAAAGGAATCATACAGCTTAAGTATGACTTACATGTTTGGTCAGTGATAGTATATTATGGAATTGGATTATACTGTTTACTTTAAACTTTCTACCTTTATATAGAATTGTTGGCTTCCTAGTCTACTACAAAAATGTTCAGCCAGTATTTTTATTATGATGACTTTCTTCCCAATGCACAAATCTGATTAACATATTTTTTTTGAGCATGTAGTATAAGCCTGGTGATTTGTGAGACACCAGAAAAGTATAAAGACATATATAAAATGGAATGCCTGCTAGTAGGAAAGAGTTTGACTCTAACTGGGAATGTAGGACTTACATATATGAAAAGAGAACTAATAAAATCATCTAGGACCCCACCACTTGCATAGAATAAACTCTACGTGCTATAGAAGTTCAAAGGAGTGAGAGATCATATTAGCTTGGCAGAGTGAGGGAAGCCTTTTTGGAGGAGGTTGACTGGGACTGGAACTTGAATTTTAAAAGGATTTTTAGAAGATCGGGAAGGAACTCAGAAAATAGAAGCAAAGCAGTAATAAAACACAGAGGTAAAAGTGCAAAGCTTTTTGAGGAGTTAGTGAATAAAAACCCATTTGGTTAATAACAATAGTAAGAAAGCCACCATTTATTGAAGGCTTGTATGCTGGATACTTTACCTATTTAAAGATTTAATCTTTACAACTAATCACTATTAAAGGGACTGAGGGTAAGAGATGATGTGTTGGCCAAGGTCTGTGACTCTGAGGCCTGGGCTCTTTCTACCATTCTTCTCGTAGAAGAATTGATGATTTGACAGAATACTATTGGTAGATAAAGGTGGAAATGTAATAAAAATAATCAAGAATGGCTTGCATAAAGCCAAAAACAGTATGTTTTATCCTCTGTGTATTGGATTCTGAGCATGGACTAACATGGCAGAGGTAACTGATGGCAAATTCAGAATGGTTTAGTGTTAGGGAGACTCATGGCCAAGAGATCAGTTAGGGGGCCTATATAATGTTTGAGAGTGAGATTGTATAAGTCTTGATTTTAAGCTGATCATATTTTCATCTTGCTTAAAAATATTTTTAGGGGTGGCTGGGTGGCTCAGTTGGTTAAACATCTGACTTTGGCTCAGGTCATGATCTCATAGCTCATGAGTTCGAGCCTTGTATTGGGCTCTCAGCTGTTAGCACAGAGCCTGCTTCGGATCTTCTGTTTCTCTGTCTCTGCCCCTTTTCTGCCTTGCACATGTTGTCTCTCTCTCTCAAAATTAAACATTAAAAAGAAAATAATATTTTTATTGTTTTTCATTTTTATAGAAGTGATACATCATCACTATGGAACATTTAGAAAACAGCAAAACAAGAAAATAAAAATTGCTCTTCATCTCAGTGTGTAGGGATCAAACTATTATTAACATTTGGTATATTTTTTGCCAGTCTTTTATTTCACTCCTTTTCTTATTTTCTTTATGTAAACTTGACTGGTGAATGCATGGGAAGAATGACATTAAATAAATTTTATTCTAGCACAGCAAAAACTTAAAATACAGTTGTTATATAATAGAAATAGCATAGTATAGTATGATTAAAAATGAAGTTTCTAGATTCTAGATCTGGCTGACTGGATTCAAATCCTGGATCTTGGGAAAGTTACTTAACCTGTCCAAGTATTAGTTTTCCCATCTATAAAATGAGAGTAATGACAGTAAATATATCATGAAGTTGTTTGAGGGTTAATTAAATTAGTGCATATAAACCACCTAGAAGAGTATCTGGCTTGTGTTAAGTGCCCGGTAAATGTTAGCTGCTATTCTTAGTTTCTTTTTCTCTGGCTAGTTTTTATTATTATTATTGTTTTTAAAAATTTTTTTTTCAACGTTTATTTATTTTTGGGACAGAGAGAGACAGAGCATGAACGGGGGAGGGGCAGAGAGAGAGGGAGACACAGAATCAGAAACAGGCTCCAGGCTCTGAGCCATCAGCCCAGAGCCCAACATGGGGCTCGAACTCACGGACCGCGAGATCGTGACCTGGCTGAAGTCGGGCGCTTAACCGACTGCGCCACCCAGGCGCCCTTATTATTGTTTTTGAGAGAGAGAGAGAGTGCGAGTGAGCGAGGGGCAATGAGAGAGAATCCCACAAGGGGCTGAGAGAGAGAGAGAGACAGAGAGAGAGAGAGAAAGAGAATCTCGAAATCCCAAAGCGGGGCTCCAGCTCACCCCATGCAGAGTTCGAACTCAGGTTCGAACTAGGTGCCCCTAGTTTTTTGTTTTTTGTTTTTTTAATGGCCCATTGAAGCCTGTTGCTTATCATTCATTCATTCACCAAACATTTATTGAGTGCTGCTGGTTTTAATACGTTCAAAGGTTTTTTCCTAGAGTAATGCTGTTGAATAGAACTTTCTGCAGTGGTGGAAATGTTCTTTATCTGTGCTTTCCAATAGCCACATGTGCCTAAAGAGCATTGTATGAAATGTGGCTAGTGCAAACAAAGAACTGAATTTTTTTAATTTGATTTAAATTACTACATGAAGCTACTGGCTACTGTACTGCAAAATACTGGGCTAGAATCCACCTAGATCTTTACTCTTGTTTTGCTTAATATATATGTTCCAGCCTAGAAATGTGTGATGAGACCAGTGATACTATTCCTATTCAGATGTCCCCTTGATCTTTCTTACTTAGCCTATCTCATTTTGGTTCCATTGTGCAGGAATGACACACCCCTTCCTTTTAACTTTCAACAAGTAATAATATTCTTTGCACTCAGCTAAGTTTTCTAATATATAAAAGATAATGTTAACTTCTTCTTGATTTGGCAGTAGGCCACAAATGAGATACTTTATAAAAGCCTTTGCATCCGTTATAATCCAAAGAAAGTATAAAATACATGAAAATTATTATAATTATTGTTAACCATAGAGGTTTTGCACTCTTGATGATGACTCTTTTTGTTCTGTATAAGCCATCTGTTTCAAATATATTGTCATTAAAAGCCTGGAAATAGATTTATTTTTTTTTTTTTAAGTTTTATTTATTTATTTTGAAAGAGAAAGAGAGATAGTGGGGGAGGGGAAGAGAGAGATAGAGAGGATCCCAAGCAGGCTGTCAGTGCAGAGCCTGATGTGGGGCTCCATCTCATGAGCTGAGCTAGTGCTTATCTGACTGAGCCACTCAGATGTCCCTGGAAGTAGAATATTAAAAAAATTTTTTTAATGTTTATTTTATTTTTGAGAGAGAGAGAGAGAGAGAGAGACAGAGCACGAGTGGGGGAGGGACACAGAGAGAGGGAGACACAGAATCCAAAGTAGGCTCCAGGCTCTGAGCTGTCAACACAGAGCCCAATACGGACTTGGACACAGAAACCATGAGATCGTGACCTGAGCTGAAGTCAGATGCTTAACTTACTGAACCACCCAGGTGCTCTTGTAGATTACTTTTAAAAAGAAGCTTCTGGTTGTTTATATCTTTCATGTTTTTGTGCTTTCACTTTTATTATATATTTTGAATACAACAAAAAGAAATTATCTTACCAGTGGCCTAGAGGAAGCAGGGTCTTCTTGACTTTTGTTATTAGGAGGAACACTAACTATAGCAATAGAAGCATCTATTATACTTCCTTAGGTTACCTTAAATATCAAACTAAGCATGACTGTGTGTCATTCTCAAAATACTTAGAATTTTTATTTCTTAGATGCTTTTCTAGTTGTCTTAGAAATTTACTATTAATACTTTGTTTTTATAATTTAAAAATTTTAATGTTTATTTATTTTTGAGAGAGAGAAGGAGAGTGTGCGTGGGAGAGGGGCAGGGAGAGCTGAAGACACAGAATCCAAAGCAGGCTCCAGGCTCTGAGCTGTCAGCACAGAACCCAACTCGGGGCTCAAACTCACGAAACGTGAGATCATGACCTGAGCTGAAGTCGATACTTAACCAACTGAGCCATCCAAGTGCTTGTAATTTAAATGTTTTGTAACTATTTGTTAATAAGGGTTTTAGGCTGTTTTCAAGCTGTGACGCTTAACAAGCTCTCCTTTATAGATGCAGAAGCTGAGGCAGAATTATGAACCAAGGTTTTCCCTCAAATTGAGATTATTAGATTTAAATTGGGAAAAATCCATCTCTCAGAACCCTAGGTTTTTCGCAGACCTGCCTCCTTAGAGGTTGACCCCCGGGGGGAGACTGATGAGCAGAGGAGGCTTTTGGTTCCCTCCGATGTTTCATCCAGCCAGGGCAGCTTCACTTTTTTATCTGTTTTATGTTAAACATGTGTATAAGAATTTTGAAGAAAGGGTCTCCTGCTTGAAATCAAAGAAGAGGTCAGAAATCACTGCATTAGTGATTTGGAAAGTCTACTTGAAAAAGACGGTATCTGTATGACCTGCCAGATGGTTGGCATCTAATCCTCTGGGCATGCCTTGGTCCTGTGCTGGCACAGCTATTTTGTGCCCAGCAGGAGTGAGTGAGCTGAACTTTTGCAGCTTTTTTTCTCTTTTTCTTGACCCCAGCCTCCCTACTTCCTCTTTTTCCTTTTATCTTTCTCACTCCTAAGATTTCTAGTTGGAAGGAAAAGAATGCCTGCTAAGTCATAGAGGCAGTAGGTGTGTATATTTTGTTTGTGTATATGTGTTTTTTTTTTTTAATACATGGCCACAGTTAAGATTGGCTCTTTTATCATCAGTTGCTCTAAGTTATCAGTTAGAACAAGGAACAATAAAGTACTTTGTTGACTGCATGGACTGATTGTTTGGGCCTCTTGTGAATAAGGTTGTTTATGCCAGGAAGTCTTATGCTCAAGATCTGTAACCCAATTCCATGTCCTGCTAACTTCCATTCCCCAGTGGTCTTTCTGAGGACCTGTACCAAGATTTGTTTTCATACCTCTTTGTTATTCTTCATGCCACGAGAAATTTAGAATTTCTTTTAGATGCCTTATTTATATTCTCATGCTTCCTTTTTTTAGGCTACATTCTGAATTTATTTTTCTGTCTACTAATTTTTGTTCAGAATTGTTTTAGCTCCTCTTCAAAAGCCACTTGTAGCAATGTGGTTATCATTTTGTTAAAATGGAGAATATGCTTTTAATTCACCAAATATTTACTTGGAACTATTCAGTCCAGACCTGTGCTAGGCAATATCATGGTGAATACAGGGAAATAGAACACTGTTATCTCCCAGTCTCCTTGGGAAGTAAACTTTACATCTAGGAAACAGATAAGTATCAGCTAATCCTGTGAGAATATGGCAGGATATTTTTCCAGTCTCAGTTATTAAGATAGCTGTCTTTCCAGTTACCCATTCTGAAAATCCCAAAGTCATCTTTACTTATTCCTTTTATTCATTGCTTCTAACCAGAAGCTAATATGCTCTTGATTCTAGATCTTCAAAGACTTTTGCATCTGTTCTTTCCTTTATATATTTGTCATTTCAGGCCTCTTGAATTTTTCCTGGAGTGAATTATTTTCCCTATCTTTTTGACCCCCCTTCTCTATTCCTGATACACAGCTCTAATTGTATAACTTATTTCTTATAAACCTTTTATTTCAGAATTGGGTTGAAAATCCTTTAGACTGACAGTTAAGGTCTAATCTATTTTTTCTAGCCTTATCTTCCACTATTTGTCATAGGTACTTAACACAACTCCATGATTTCCTAATAGTATTCTCTTGGACAAGATACTTGACCTCTAGGCTTTGGTTTTTTTCTTTCATTAAATTAGGGGAATGGACCAGATCAGTGGTTAGAAATCCACATTGAGGGATACCTAGGTGGCTCAATCAGTTGAGCATCCGATTCTTCATTTCAGGTGGGGTCATGGTAACAGGGTCTTGGGATGAAGCCCCACATTGGGCTCTGCACTGAGCATGGAGACTGCTTGAAATTCTGTCTCTCTTCCACTGCCCCTCTCCTCTGCTTGCTCTCTATCTAAAATAAAAAATTATTTTAATTAAAAAAAAGAAATCCATGTTCGATTAATGTTGAATAATTTGGTTTTCTTAATTGTTTTTTTTTTCTTTAATGTTTATTTTTGAGAGAGAGAGAGGAGGGACAGAGAGAGAGACACACACACACAGAATCTGAAGCAGGCTTCAGGCTGTGAGCTGTCAGCACAGAGCCTGATACTGGGCTCAAACTCACAAACTGAGAGATCATGACTTGAGCCAAAGTCGGATGCTTAACCAACTGAGCCACCCAAGTGCCCCAATGTTGAATAATTTGTAAATGATCAGGTTTAAAGAATGTTTTATCTCAGGTGTATATGCACCTGTGTGTCTGTGTACGTGTCTGTGTGTATATGCACGTGTGTGCTCCAGAATAAATTGGAAACATTTAAAAAGCTGCATTAGAGACACATGGGTGGCTCAATCACTTCAGCCCCTGACTCATGATTTCAGCTCAGATCATGATCTCACAGTTTGTGGGATTGAGCCCCTAGTTGGGCTTCCACAACAGCACAGAGCATGCTTGGGATTCTCTCCCTCCCTCTCTCTCTGCCCCTCCCATGTGTGCACATGCTCATGCTCTCTTTCTTTCCCCCATCCCCTCTCAAATAATACTGGCTTAAAGTAGATCTTTCTGATTTTATCAGAATTATAAATTATACAATTATCCTGTAATTCTAGTGAGTAACTAGGTGAAAGGGTCTCAATATAGCCCTCAAAGCAAATTTTATAACACTAGCATGTTGAAAAGGAGGCTTAACATTTTTTTCTCTTCTTTGTGTCAAGGTAGAAGGTTTAATGACTTAGTACTGTGTGTAAGTTCTAATTCAATATAACTAGAACAATTCTGTAAAATAAAATATGGAATAATCTTCAGTAATATTTATGCCATTGTCTGTGGACAATCAAGTAGTACAACCCCAAAAGGATGATTTTTTAAAAATTTATTTTTATTGAGATATAATTGAGATATAGTAGAAGATGATTTTTAATGTAAACAGTGGCTACCATTTATTGAACACCTATTATAGACCACTATTTTTTAAGCAATCTCTACACCCAGCATGGAGCCTGAACTCACAACCCCGAGATCAAGGGTCACATGCTCTACTGACTGAATCATCCAGGCACCCCTATATGGACCACTATTGATTATTTTTTTACCCCATCCCTATTTTTTCCTGTCTAGACCTCTCCCATCTCAGCAAATGGACTTGTTGTTACTACCATTATTACTTAGACGAAAAAACCTAGGAGTCATCTTTAATATCTTTCCCTTATACCCTCTTTCAAACCATCAAGTAGTTGTACACCTGAAACGTATATAATACCGTGTGTTAACTATACTGGAATTAAAATTAAAAACTTGAGAAATAAATCAAAGCTCAGCATGTATATTATAATGATTGAATATAATCACTACCAGGCCAAGTAATGTATTATAATTACATTTTATTTCTTGTACAATATTTTTGTGTTTAGCCTAATTTTTCATTTGCTTAGTTATTATATACCACAAATTCTTACCAAAGCTTTGTACAGAATTGTAGAATTCTTCTTCTTCTTCTTTTTTTAAAGGCAAGTAAGTGCTCAACTTGTTTCATTTTTTTTTTAATGTTTATCTTTGAGAGAGTACAAGTGGGGGATGGGCAGAGAGAGGGACAGAAGATCTGAAGCAGGCTCTGTGATGACAGCAGAGAGCTCAATGTGGAGGTCTCACAAACCATGAGATCATGACCTGAGCTGAAGTTGGATGCTTAACTGACTAAGCCACCCAGATGCTCCCAAAATTGTAAAAAATTTTTCTGAATATGAATTTCCACTCTGCCAAACACATCTGGAAATCTAAAAATTCTTTCATCAAACCTCCTTCCCCCAACATTTCTCCTGGAGCTCTTGATTCTTCTGCTCCAGTTTGTGTTGCTTATTCTCTAGACTGTTGCCCAGCAGGCACCTTGGGACTTGCTATCATCTTTCTACCCATTTCTTTCTAGATCTTATGCCTTTCTTTTTCTTTTTTCTCTTTTTTAAAATTGTCATTAATGTTTATTTTAGTATCTTTTAAATCTTTTCAACTGAACTGTCTGTGGTAAACATATTTTCTTTTCTTTTTTTTAAATTCCAGTATAGTTAACGTACAGTGTTATATTAGTTTCAGGTGTACAATAATAGTGATTCAGTGATTGATTCTATACATTATTCAGTGCTCATCATGATATATGTACTCTTTAATCCCCATCACCTATTTCACCCATCCCCCCACCTCCCTTCTGGTAATCATCAGTTTGTTATCTATAGTTAAGGGTCTGTTTTTTGGTTTGTCTTTTTTTTCTTTGTTCATTTGTTTTGTCTCTTAAATTCCTTGAGTGAAATCATACGGTATTTGTCTTTCTTGGACTTATTTCCTTAGGATTATACCTTCTAGATCCATCCATGCTGTTGCAAATGGCAAGATTGCATTCTTTTTTTTTTTTTTTTAATTTTTTTTTTCAACGTTTATTTATTTTTGGGACAGAGAGAGACAGAGCATGAACGGGGGAGGGGCAGAGAGAGAGGGAGACACAGAATCGGAAACAGGCTCCAGGCTCTGAGCCATCAGCCCAGAGCCTGACGCGGGGCTCGAACTCACGGACTGTGAGATCGTGACCTGGCTGAAGTCGGACGCTTAACCGACTGCGCCACCCAGGCGCCCCAAAGACTGCATTCTTTTTGTGGCTGAGTAATATTCCATTGTATAGATATATAGTATCTTTTTTATCTATTTATCTGTCAATAGACACTTAGGTTGCTTCCATATTTTGGCTATTGTAAATAATGCCACCATAAACATAGGGGGTGCATGTATCTTTTTGAATTAGTGATTTTGTATTCTTTGGGTAAATACCCAGTAGTGTAATTACTGGATCACATGGTAGTTCTACCTCCATACCATCCACAGTGGCTGCACCAGTTTGCATTCCTACCAACAGTGCACAAGGGTTCCTTTTTCTCCACATCCTTGTCAACACTTGTTTTTTGTGTTTTTGATTTTAGCCATTCTGACAGAAGTAAGGTGATATCTCATTGTGTTTTGATTTGCATTTCCCTGGTCATGAGTGATGTTGAGTATCTTTTCTTTTGTCTGTTGGTCATCTGTATGTTGTCCTTGGAGAAATGTCTGTTCGTGTCTTCTGCCCATTTTTAATTGGATCATTTATTTTTTGGTGTTGAGTTTATAAGTTTTTTACAGATTTTGGATATTAACCACTTATTGGATATATCAACTGCAAATATCTTCTCCCATTCAGTAGCTAGTCTTTTAGTTTTGTTGATTATTTCCTTTGCTGTGAAGAAGCTTTTTATTTTGATGTAGTCCCAATAGTTTATTTTTGCTTTTGTTTCCCTTGCCTCAGGAGACAGATCTAGAAAAGTGTTGCTTAAAAAAAAAAACAAAAAACAAAAAACAGAAAAGTGTTGCTATAGCTGATGTCAGAGAAATTACTGCCTGTGTTCTTTTCTAGGATTTTTATGGTTTCTGGCCTCACATCTCCATCTTGAGTTTATTTTTGTGTATGGTATAAGAAAGTGGTCTGGTTTCATTCTTTTGTTTGTAGCTCCCCAGTTTTCCCAACACCATTTGTTGAAGAGACTTTTTTTCTTTTTTTTTTTAATGTTTATTTCTTTTTTAAAAATTTTTTAAATGTTTATTTATTTTTGAGAGAGAAAGAGAGACCATGGGTGGGGTAAGGGCAGAGAGAGAGGGAGACACAGAATCAAAGCAAGCTCTAGGCTGCATGCTGTCAGCACAGACCCTGATGCAGGGCTCAAACCCACGAACTGTGAGATCATGACCTCAGCTGAAGTCTGACACTTAACTGACTGAGCCACCCAGGTGCCCCAATGTTTATTTATTTTTGAGAAAGAGAGAGTATGTGTGCTGGGGAAGGCAGAGAGAGAAGGAGACACAGAATCTGAAGCAGGCACCAGGCTCTGAGCTATTAGCACAAAGCCCAATGTGGGGCTTGAACCCATGAACTGGGAGATCATGACCTGAGCTGAAGTGGGATGCTTAACCAACTGAGCCACCCAGGCACCCCGAGACTGTCTTTTTCACGTTGCATATTCTTGCGTCCTTTGTCAAGGATTGATTGACCAGGAGTGCTTGGGTGGCTCAGTTGGTTAAGCATTCGACTCTTGATTTCAGCTCAGGTCATGATCTCACGGTTCATAGGTTCAAGCCCCATGTCAGGCTCCACACTGACAGTGTGGAGCTTGCTTGAGATTCTCTCTCTGCCCCTCCCTTGTTTTCTCTCTCTCTCTCAAAATAAACAAACAAACAAATAAATAAATAAATAAACAAACAAACTTAAAAATTCTCATGCATAAGTACTTAAAAAAAAGATTAATTGACCAGATAATCGTAGATTTATTTCTAGGCTTTCTATTCTGTTTCATTGATCTATGTGTCTATTTTTGTGCCAGTCCAATACTGTTTTGATTACTGCAGCTTTGTAGTATAACTTGAAATCTGCAATTGTGATACCTTTGGTTTTTTTTCTTTTTCTTTTTCTTTTTTAAGATTGCTTTGATGGGGCACCTGGGTGGTACAGTTGGTTGGGCGACTGACTTTAGCTCAGGTCATGATCTCACAACTTGTGAGTTCGAGCCCCACATCGGGCTCTGTGCTAACAGCTCAGAGCCTGGAGCCTGCTTCGAATTCTGTGTCTCCCTCTCTCTCTGCCCCTCCCCCACTCACACTCTGCCGCCCCCCCCCCCCCATCAAAAATCAATAAACATAAAAAAAAAAAAGATTGCTTTGGCTATTTGGGGTCTTTTGTGGTTCCACACAAATTTTGGGATTATTGTTCTGTGAAAAATGCTGTATTTTGATAGGGATTGCATTAAAACTGTAGATTGCTTTGGGAACCCAAGATTGTCTTATGCAAATATTGAAAGGGAAGTAATTTAAGAGGGCTGAATCCTCAGCCTCCATTCTGGAAAGTCAGTAGAAGGTAAGAAATAGCAGTATAATCAGTAGATAGCTAGAGCTATGATGGTAAACAGAAGAAACAGCTGAAAGAGGGGAGAGTGGTTCCCTCTGGGGAATAGGATTCACTGGTGGTATGGGGAGGCCAGGGGACTGTTATTTTTCATTATATGCTTATTTTAAGCTATCTAAGTATGTAACTGATGAAAATTAAGTTAGAAGACTATTGCAGTAATCTAGAGAGAGCTGATGGTGGCTTTGACTGTGGTAACAATGAAGGTGGAGAGAAATAGTTGGATTCTGATTATTTGTGGATATATATATATATATATATATATATATATATATATATATATTTGAAGTTTATTTATTTATTTTGAGAGACCCAGAGATCAAGCTGGGGAAGGGCAGAGAGAGAGGGAAAGAGAGAAACCCAAGCAGTTATCACAGAGCCCAACACAAGGCTGGAACCCATGGACTATGAGATCATGACCTGAGCCAAAACCAAGAGTCAGACACTTAACCAACTGAGCCATCCAGGCGCCCCTGGATATTTTTTAAAGTAGAGACAATGGGACTTCCTAATGGATTGGGATATTAGCACAGGGGAAGGAGTCAAGGATGACTCTTAGGCTTTTGACTTGAATAACTGGGAGAATTTAATTGCCAGTAACTACACTGGTGAAGACTGCATGGGGAACAGTTTTGGGGATATGACATCAGAAGTTATCAAATTGGTAGCTGGGGTGGCTCAAGTTGGCTGAGCCTAGGACTCTTAATTTCGTCTCAGGTCATGATCCCAGGGTCATGGGATCAAATTCCCTCATCATGCTCTGTGCTGTTCATGAAGCCTACTTAAAATCCTCTCTCCCCCTCTGCCCCTCTCCCCCTCTTGCTCTCTCTTTCTCTCTCTCTAAAATAAAATAAAAACAAATTTAAAAATTAACAGTTGGATAAAGTCTGGAATTCAGAGGAGAGGTTCAGTATGGTTGTGTCTCTTAGTAGATAGGGGACCTTTGGCAAATTAACCTCTGTAACCTCAGTTTTCTCATCTATAAAGAGTAATGATAGTACTACTATACCAGGTGGACGGGAGAATTAAATGAGATAAAGAACTTAACACAGTGCAAGGCACTAAATGTTAACTATAATTATTCTATTATTGTTACTACTATAGTCATAATCATCTGAAGTGTCATTTATTGAGGCTATAGAACATAAAGCTTAAGAGTTAAGAATCCAGCCCTGACTCTGCCATTTGCAAGTTGTGTGATATTGGGCAAGCCACTTAATCTCTCCTCCGTTTTCTTATCTGTAAAATGGAGATCATAATAGTACCTGTAACATAATGTTTTCATAAGTATTAAATGAGGTAATACCTGTAAAGCACTTAGAATACATCATTATCATTATTTGTCTGTGAACTCCTTGAAGTAGGTACCATCATGTTTATTTCTCTAGCACCCACTTAGTCACCTTTGCCTGTCACTGTGCTTAGTATATATGTGATAGGTAGTAAAAAAAAAATTTAAGGGTTCTGTTTATCTGTAGAAGAGTACAAAGCTTGCACATACTAATTTTCTTGCTTTTTAGATTGAATTATTCTCTTTCTCCTCTGTATATTTCTTCTACTTTGGGAGAGGGGGAAGACATAAATCATGTGAGAGAGCTGTTTCAGAAGTATACTCACATAAATTGAAATGTGTGTTTATATTTTGCTATTTGGATGTGAGTTTATGAGTAATCTTAGAATAAAGAATAAGTTTGGGAAGGATGAAGAAGCATTCTCATTTTGTGAGGAGACAATATAGATACTTGGGTTTGTGGATATTATTAGTTCTTGTCCGAACTTCCTGGATTAAAAAACATTTGGGGAACATTTGAGGTCACTGCTTGTATATGTATTAATATTTCTACCTTTGCCAGGAGATTTGGTATTTTGCTGTTTGCATGGCAGTTGTGAGTAGTGTGGTTTAAAATTTTCTGTGAAAAAATAGTTACAGAATGAGTTTAATTCTCAGTCTCAAGTTTACTTTCAGTTGTTAATCAAGATGGAGAATGTTTGTTTTTCTCTCGGAAATCTAGGATGTTTTTCATGAATAGACACTTCTCTAAAGAAGACATCCGGATGGCCAACAGGCACATGAAAAGATGCTCAACGTCGCTCCTTATCACGGAAATACAAATCAAAACCACACTCAGATATCACCTCACGCCAGTCAGAGTGGCCAAAATGAACAAATCAGGAGACTATAGATGCTGGAGAGGATGTGGAGAAACGGGAACCCTCTTGTACTGTTGGTGGGAATGCAAATTGCTGCAGCCACTCTGGAAAACAGTGTGGAGGTTCCTCAGGAAATTAAAAATAGATCTACCCTATGACCCAGCAATAGCACTGCTAGGAATTTACCCAAGGGATACAGGAGTACTGATGCATAGGGGCACTTGTACCCCAATGTTTATAGCAGCACTCTCAACAATAGCCAAATGATGGAAAGAGCCTAAATGTCCATCAACTGATGAATGGATAAAGAAATTGTGGTTTATATACACAATGGAGTACTACGTGGCAATGAGAAAGAATGAAATATGGCCCTTTGTAGCAACGTGGATGGAACTGGAGAGTGTGATGCTAAGTGAAATAAGCCATCCAGAGAAAGACAGATACCATATGTTTTCACTCTTATGTGGATTCTGAGAAACTTAACAGAAACCCATGGGGGAGGGGAAGGAAAAAAAAAAGAGGTTAGAGTGGGAGAGAGCCAAAGCATAAGAGACTTTTAAAAACTGAGAACAAACTGAGGGTTGATGGGGGGTGGGAGGGAGGGGAGGGTGGGTGATGGGTATTGAGGAGGGCACATTTTGGGATGAGCACTGGGTGTTATATGGAAACCAATTTGACAATAAATTTCATATATTGAAGAAAAAAAATGAAAAAAAAATCTAGGATGTTTTTGTGTTTATTGAACTGGTTTACTATTTGTAAGTAAGCAGATCTTATATTAACTTTTTAAGTACTTGTATTGTTTCACTAAAAAAAAACCCAGTAAGATTAGACCATAAACTTTATTGGTCCTCTTGTTATTATATGTAGTGCTATTGACATGATCTAGTGAATATTGAGCAATGTTTATTTGCCTTTACCTATCTTAAAATCTGACTATAAAAATCGTGGACAGAAAAGAGAAAGCCAGACTGAACCAGCTCTGTTTAATGTCACTTGAAGTGAGACATTAGTGGTTAATGTCTGTTCAGCTGAGTTTTCTTTGAGTTCTCAAAGCTAGAACCTAGCACAACCAGTTTTCCATGATGTAATACCTCTAAAGCACGTTTGAACTGCACTAAGCCTTACCCAGAGATATTACTGCTTTTTTTATGGGTCTAGATTCATAGCTCTTTTGGGACTTGAGATCTGAGCCATTGCCCTTTCTTCTCCTTTTTGGTTACTGGTAATTTTTTCTGGTCTAAGAGAGTGATGGTATCTTTGCTTTATTTGGGAGTAAAATGCAAAGCAGTTCATTTAATGCCACATATTAAAGCTTAGTGGAATCCGGTGGAGTATGTCGCAGAGCCTTTCCTTCAATTATGGGAGGGAAATCAGATAAAAATATATCAAATTTCTGGAAAAACTTAAAAAAAAAAAGTAAACCAGTATCAGTAGGTTTCCAATGTAGGCCTTTTAGAAAGCATTTTAATATGAAAATCATGCTCACATTTTACTATTCTATTATAGGTTTATTTCAAACCTCTTAATTGTTTTTACCATAACTTCAGAACCAGACATTTTTCTGCAAAGACCAGTACAGATCAGAAGAACTCCTAACACGGATGTTGCTTTTTGCTCAAAGCTGACAGTAGAAAGTCTTATAAAGCAAACCAGTTAGATTTTCATTGGTTTACAGATTGGCAGGGTTTTGTTTTTGTTTTGGGGAGACAGAGAGAGAGAGAGAATCTTTTTTTTTTTTTTTTTTTCTTGAGAGAGAGAGAGAGAGAGTGAGTGAGCCTAAGCAGGGGAGAGGGGCACAGTGAGAAAGAGACAGAATCTCAAGCAGGCTCCAAACTCAGCAAGGAGCCCGATGTGAGGCTTGCTTGATCCCTGGGACCATGACCCGAGCTGAAATTGAGAGTCAGATGCTCAACTGATTGAGCCACCCAGGCATCATTAGTTATTATTTATGAATACAAAATGAAGTTATTATGGAACCACTGGCCTTTTTTCTTTTATTCCCATTGTCACAGAGCAAAACAGATCAGATTCTCCAACTTTTGTCAAGTCACTTAAGTGCTCTGAACCTTATTTTCCTAGATGATAAAATGAGGATAATTTAATCTCAGATAATACATATAAAATACCTAGGACAGTTTCTAGGTATATTGGCATATATACCTAATTCTAGGTAAGTTAGCAATAACTACTAATTTTCCAGACAGCTTTGATATAATGGCTACAGGACTCTTACTGGGTCCTGTTGTGTAGTATTGAGTTGGTCCAAAATAGTTGTGTGTTGGTGTTTTGTGTGTGTGTGTGTGTGTTTCCAGAATGAAGACAGCTAGATGTGTTTCAGACTACTGTCACACCTCTCCCTCACTCTTCTGTTTAGGTAATAAGCTTTTGAGAAGGGACAGTATTTAAACTTTAATGTTTAACTCTGAGAGCAGAACTATGAACTCAAAAAATATTTGACTGATTAGACGAAAATGCTACCAAGGAACTAATAATGTTATTTTCCTTGTGCTTGTTTAGGAGTCAAAGCCCAAAGTCTATTTTAGGTCTGTGAACATAGTGACCCATAATTTTTTTTAATTTTTTTTTAAATTTACATCCAAATTATTTAGCATATAGTGCAACAATGATTTCAGGAGTGGATTCCTTAATGCCCCTTACCCATTTAGCCCATCCCTCCTCCAGTAACCCTCTGTCTGTTCTCCATATTTAAGAATCTCTTATGTTTTGTCCCCCTCCCTGTTTTTATATATTTTTTGCTTCCCTTCCCTTATGTTCATCTGTTCTGTGTCTTAAAGTCCTCATATGAGTGAAGTCATATGATATTTTTCTTTCTCTGACTAATTTCGCTTAGCATAATACCCTCTAGTTCCATCCACATAGTTGCAAATAGCAAGATTTCATTCTTTTTGATTGCCAAGTAATACTCCATTGTGTGTGTGTGTGTGTGTGTGTGTGTACCACATCTTCTTTATCCATTCATCCATCGATGGACAGTTGGACTCTTTCCATACTTTGCTATTGTTGATAGTGCTGCTATAAACATGGGGGTGCACATTCCCCTTTGAAACAGCACACCTGTTTCTACCTAGTAGTGCAATTACTGGGTCATAGGATAGTTCTATTTTTAATTTTTTGAGGAACCTCCATACTGTTTTCCAGAGTGGCTGCACCAGTTTGCATTCCCACCAGCAGTGCAAAAGAGATTCTCTTTCTCCACATCCTCACCAACATCTGTTGTTGCCTGAGTTGTTAATGTTAGCCATTCTGACTGGTGTGAGGTGGTATCTCATTGTGGTTCTGATTTGTATTTCCCTGATGATGAGTGATGTTGAGCATTTTTTCATGTGTCGGTTGGCCATCTGGATGTCTTCTTTGGAGAAGTGTCTATTCATGTCTTTTGCCAATTTCTTCATTAGATTATTTGTTTTTTGGGTGTTGGGTTTGATAAGTTCTTTATAGATTTTGGATATAACCCTTTATCTGATATGTCGTTTGCAAATATCTTCTTCCATTCTGTTGGTTGCTTTTTAGTTTTGCTGATTGTTTCCTTCGCTGTGCAGAAGCTTTTTATTTTTTTGAGGTCCCAATAGTTCATTTTTGCTTTTGTTTCTCCACCCATGATTTTTTTTATTATGTAATATTAGTTTTCTTTTCTTTTCCTTTCTTTTCTTTTCTTTTCTTTTCTTTTCTTTTCTTTTCTTTTCTTTCTTTTTCTTGTTGTATCATTAGTTTTCTATGGCTGCTATAACAAATTACCTGGTGACTTGAAACAACACAAATTCATTATCTTCTATAGATCAGAAGTCTGATGTGGGTCTTACTAGGATAAAATCAAGGTATTGAGAGTGTTGTGTTTCTTTCTGGAGGCTCTGGGGAAGAATCTGTTTCCTTACTTTTTCAGTTTCTATTTGGCTTGTAGCTCCTTCCATCTTCAAAGCCAATAGTGACAGGCTGATTTTTTTTTCATATTGTATCCTTCTAATACTAACTTTTTTGCCTCCCTCTTCCACCTTTGGGGACCATTATGATAACACTGCAAGTATGATAACACTTGCTAGTCTAGGATACTCTCCCTATTTTAAAGTCAGCTGATTAGCAACCTTAATTCCATCTGCAACTTTAATCAATTTCCCTTGCTATATAGCATAACATATTCACAGGTTTTGAGGGTTAGAACATGGACCTTTCTAGACATCTTCTGCCTATCATAATATCCCATTAAGAAAACATTTTTGAGCACATCCCCAGGTGCTATTATTAACCCATGTTAAATATTACTAAACTTATTTTTTCTTCTTTATATAAAAATAATATAGGTAATGGGGTGCCTGGGCAATTCAGTCAGTTAAGCGTCCAACTTCAGCTCAGGTCATGATCTCACGGTTCATGGATTTGAGCCCCGTGTCGGGCTCTGTGCTGACAGCTCAGAGCCTGAAGCCTGCTTCAGACTGTGTCTGCCAATCTTTCTGCCCCTCCCCTGCTCGCTCTCTGTCTCTCTCAAAATTAAACATTAAAAAATTAAAAATAAATAATAATATAGCTTAAAAATTCCAATTTTCTTCCCAGACTTCAATGGGTAATCTTACTCATACCCCATTTTGGAGACTGCTGGATAATACTAGGACTGAAGAAAGATCCTGCTTTGGAATTAAGAAATTTAACTTTTAGGGGTGCCTGGGTGGCTCAGTCAATTAAGCACCCGACTTTGGCACAGGTCATGATCTTGCAGTTTGTGGGTTTGAGCCCCATGTTGGGCTCTGTGCTGACAGCTCAGAACCTGGGGCCTGCTTCAGATTCTGTATCTTCCTCTCTTTCGGCCTCTCCCCCACTCATGCTGTGTCTCTCACTCTCTCAAAAATAAATAAAATGTAAAAAAAAAAAAAAAAGAAATTTAACTTTTAACTGAATTCGGTAAATATTTACTAAATGCTAACTATGAAGAAGGCAGTGTTTTAAGTATATATAGAGACACAAAACCACCTAGTATATTTATTCCAGGTGGGCTAATTACTGTAGTAAACCATGTAAAATCTTATTGATTTAAAGGCATGTTTCTTATTCATGTCCTAGTTCAGCGTGTGTTGGATTGAGTTAGACAGAGAGCTTTTTTTTTTTTTTTTTAAACCTAGGTCAGGGCCTCAGATTCCTTCACTGGATCTTCTGCATCTGCTGACAGATGAAGGAGAAAAGTATAGAGGAGAGGGTTGAGGTTTTTATGGGACAGGCCTAGAAATGACATAATAATTTCTGCCCCTGTACTACTCTCCAGAACTCAATATTATGGTCTTAACTAACTGTTATAGACATTGGGAAACTTCAGGAAGAAAAGGGAGGTAATTTAGTGAGTAAATAGCCATTCTTTTCCACACTTAAGATTCCTGCCCTCAAGAACCATCTAATTTAGTGGAAGAAGCAGACATAGATAAAACTTGATGTAGAAGGCAGGCCTGATATGTGTTTATATAATAGAGTTTTAAATAGAGTAATATAAATGTATAGAGAAGAGAAAGATTACTTCAGATTAGAAAGAGTAGGGAAATATGTGAAATTATGTCTCTGAGACAGAAATTATTATAACCATTCTCAATCATATGACTTGATATGTGACAGTTCCTGGCATCCTAAATGGTATATAAATGTTGGGTGCTATTGTTATTATTGTTATTATTCGGAGACATTCTTGCACTAAGTTTGTAAGGATTGGTAGAGCTTTGAAAAGTGGATTCCAGGGGCACTTGGGTGGCTGAGTCAGTTGAGCGTCCAACTCTTGATTTGGGCTCAGGTCATGATTCCAGGGCTGTGGAATCAAGCCCCATGTCAGATTCTGCACCGAGCATGGAGCCTGGTTGGGATTCATATTCTCTCTCTCTCTCTCTCTCTCTCTCTCTCTCTCTCTCTCCCTCCCCCTCCTTCCCTCCCTCCCTCCCCCTCTGCCACTCTCCCTGCCCCTAAAAGAAATAGTAAAAAAGTGGATTCCAGATGGCCTTATTGTAGCAACAGTATGGAAGTGGGAGAATTTAGGACATATTTAGGAGGAACAGGTTATATAACTAAAACATAGAGAATTCAGGTGGGAGTAATAGGAGATACGGTAAAAGAGGTGTGGGTCAGATCATTCAGATTCTTGAATAACATGCTAAGTAAGGAATTTGGACTTTGATCAGGAGCTGTGAACTGCCACAAAAATCTTTTTGAGTAGCTTCTTAATGAAAGGCATTGTGTCTTGTTCATTTTTAAATCCTTTTTATAACTATATGGGGAGGTAATATAACATTGTGATTAAGAGCACAGAACCCACTGTTTAGGTTTGACGCCTGGCTCAGCCACTTATTATTTGTATGACTTTGGGCAGGTTACTTTATTTCTCTAAGCCTAAATTTCTTTATCACTATAATTGGGAGAATAAAAGTATTACTTCATTGGATTATTATGAGGATTAAATGAATATAATATAAAAACAATGCCTACACAGTAAGTGCTCTTTAAGAGTCAGTTGTTGGGGTGCCTGGGTGGCTCAGTTAGTTAAGCATCTGACTCTTGATTTCGGCTCAGGTTGTGATCTCATGGTTGTGGGATCAAGCCCCACATCAGGCTTTGTGCTGGGTGTGGAGCCTGCTTAGGATTCTTTCTCTCTTTCTCGCTCTCCCTCTCCCTCTGCCTTTCCCCTGCTCTCTCTCTCAGAAAAAAGCGTCAGCTGTTATAATAATCATATAATAACAATAATTACCAGTGCCTGGCAAATAACAAGCATTCAGTGATTTTTAAGTGGTCAGAGTTGTGTGTTAAATTTACCCAGCAAGTGTTTATATACTGTCATATGACAGGCAAGAGAATTCATTTCATTTTATAAAACATAGTTAAAGGTAGGAAGCAATGATGCTATAGGAGAGTGGTGTAGATGGAGTGTCTTCATAGTTCAGAAGCATGCTAGTTCAGAAGTACTTCTACTTAGAGGGAGCCAGATTTGTTTTGTGGGAAAGGAAGTATCTGAACTGGGCTTTGAGGGTGAGTAGAATGTAACTATGTAGAAATGAGGGGAGGGACATTCTGGGAAGTGGGAACAGCCCTAGAAAAGCAAAGGTGTATAAAAGCATGGTAATGACACTTTATGGAAAATAGTAAATCATGCTACAGGAAAGGCTGAGGCAAATTAAGTCTCTGATCAAAGTCTAGTTTACCAGTAGTATCAGAGTTGGAAGTTTCCTGTTATGGTCTTACTAACTTTAGAGTGGGTGATCAGCTGTCGTTTGTCAAGTCAAGACTGAGCCTTGCTACTCAGTGTGTGGTCCATGGACCTAGCAGTGTCAATATTACCTGGGAGCTTATTAGAAATTCAGACTCCCAACCTCCCTCTGCCCCAACCTGTAGAATCAGAGCCTGGAATTTATATAAGTCCTAGGTGATTTGTGTCCACATTAAAATTTAGGAAGTGCTCGTCTAAAAAACAAAAGCAACTCTTCTTTTTTTTCTTTTTAAATGTTTTTATTTATTTAAAAAACTTTAATGTTTATTTATATTTGGGAGAGAGAGACAGAGACTGTGTGAGCAGGGGAGGGGCAGAGAGAGAGGGAGACAGAATCTGAAGCAGGCTCCAGGCTCTGAGCTGTCAGCACAGAGCTGATGAGGGGCTGGAACTCACAAGCCACAAGATCACGACCTTAGCTGAAGTCGGACACTTAACCGACTGAGCCACCAAGACGCCCCTTTATTTATTTATTTTAATATTTGTTTATTACTTTTGAGAGAACTTGTGCTTGGAGGAAGGGCAGAGAGAGGGAGAGAAGCAGAGAGAAGGGACGGAGGGTCCAAATCAGGCTCCGCACTGTCAGCACAGAGCCTGATGTGGGACTTGAACTCACAATCCGTGAGATCATGACTTGAGCTGAAGTCAGACACTTAACTGACTGAGACACCCAGGTGTCCCATTAAATGTTTTTATTTTTGAAAGAGATAGCCAGTGCTCTTGTGCCAGGGTGGGGGAGGGACAGAGAAAGAGGGAGAGGATTGGAGGTAGGCTCTGCACTGACAGCAGAGAGCTCCATGCAGGGCTTGAACTCATGAACTGAGAGATTATGACCTGAGCCAAAGTCAGATGCTCAGCCGACTGAGCCACCCAGGCATCCCTCTTCTTACTTAACACAAGTGTGTGTGCATAATATGAAACTAAAAATAATAAATTTCAGTAATGACTTAGTCTCAAGCACATGCATTAACAAAGTGCTCCTCCCTTCCTGAGCTAAGTAATTCTAGCTGGCTTGATTTTGGGTGGTGGTAGTAGGGAGTATGAATCATTCAGAGTGTAATAATTTTTAGGTCCAGTCTCATACCAAAAAAGATTTGAGGTTTTGTCCACAACTTAGATTTTAATATAATTAGTAATAAAAATTTCAGTGAAAACTTACTGTTAATATTAAATGCTTTTCTAGGCATATATCACTTCCCTGTTAAGGATGAGAAATATTTCCCTTAAAGTTTTCTTTAATGTTTATTTTTCAGAGAGAGAGAGAGAGAGAGAGAGAGAATACGCACGCACACAAGTGGGGGAGGGGCAGAGAGAGAGAGAGACACAAAATCTGAAGCAGGCTCCAGGCTCTGAGCTGTCAGCACAGAGCCGGACTCAAGGCTCAAACTTACGAACTGGAGGTCATGACCTGAGCTGAAGTTGAACACTTAACCAACTGAGCCACCCATGCGCCCTGAGAAATATTTCCCTTTTAAAGTATATTCTTTTTATAGCAACTGTAATCATGTACTCTGCTCAAGCTCTTCTTCTAATATAAAGCTAATGCCTATCTTAGCTTGAGAGCTCTGTGAAACTGTTTTGGATGTGGTGGGTGATGGAAAGAAAATGAGGTTGAGGAGGTCAGGCAGAAAAGTTTCACATAGACGTAGAGTTGTGTGACACCACTGTGATGTGGTGATGTGAGCTGGGAGTGGGGAGGAAGGCAGGCAGAAGAAAACTGTCACATGAAACCAGTGCCTGCCCGAATGTGCTGGCTGTGACATCTCTGCGGATGATGTGGTCATAGTGAATGGTGGGTTTGGGGGGAAGGGAAGCAAGGGTGTATCATACCCAAACCAGGTCTTTTCAGCTTTTAGGAGGCTCATGACTTTATTTTTTAATTTTTTTTTTGTTTCAAATTTTTATTTAAATTCTAGTTAACATATAGTATAATACTGCTTTCAGGAATACAGTTTAGTGATTTATCACTTACATATAACACCCAATGCTCATGACAAGTGCCCTTCTTAATATCCATCACCCATTTAACCCCTTCCCCACCCACCTCCCCTCCATCAACCCTTAGTTTGTTCTCTATGGTTAAGAGTCTCTTCTGGTGGGGCACCTGGGTGGCTCAGTCGGTTAAGCATCCGACTTTGGCTCAGGTCGTGATCTCACGGTTTGTGAGTTGGAATCCTGTGTCGGCCTCTGTGCTGACAGCTTAGAGCCTAGAGCCTGCTTCAGATTCTGTGTCTCCCTCTCTCTCTCCTCCTCCCCTGCTGTGCTCTGTCTGTCTCTCTTTCTCTCACAAAAATAAGTAAACTTAAAAAATTAAAAAAAAAAAAAAAGAGTCTCTTATGGTTTGGGCCACCTGGGTGGCTCAATTGGTTAAGTGTGACTTCTGCTTAGGTCATGATTTCACAGCTCATGAGTTCGGACCCCGCATCAGGATCTCTGCTGATGGCGTAGAGCCTGCTTCAGTTCCTGTCTCCCTTTCTCTCTGCAGCTTGTGCTTTCTGTCTCAAAAATAAATAAAAACATAAAAAAAAAAAAAAGAGTGTCTTTGGGTTTGCTTCTGTCTCCTTTTTTTCTCCCTTTCCCTACGTTCATCTGTTTTGTTTCTTAAATTCCATGGATGAATGAAATCATATGGTATTTGTCTTTCTCTGACTTATTTCACTTAGCATAATATACTCTAGCTCCATCCATGTTGCTGTAAATGGCAAGATTTCATTTTTTGATGGTTGAGTAATATTCCATTATATATATCCATCTTCTTTATCCAATTTCAGTTGATGGACAATTGGGTTCTTTCCATAATTTGTTCTTGATAATGCTGCTATAAGCATCAGGATACATGTGCCCCTTCGAATCAGTATCTTTGTATTTTTTGGGTAAATACCTAATAGTGCAATTGCTGGGTCATAGGGTAGTTCTATTTTTAACTGTTTGAGGAATCTCCTCCTGTTTTCCAGAGTAGCTGCACCAGTTTGCATTCCCACCAACAATGTAAGAGGGTTCCCCTTTCTCAGCATCCTTGCCAACATCTGTTTTCCTGTGTTGTTAATTTTAGTCATTCTGACAGATGTGAGGTGGTAGCTCATCATGGTTTTGATTTATATTTCCCTGATGATGAGTGATGTTGAGCATCTTTTCATGTGTCTGTTGGCCATCTGGATGTCTTCTTTAGAATAATGTCTGTTCATATCTTCTGCCTGTTTCTTTTTGTATAAGTTTTTTTTTTTTTTGAAAGAGAGACAGAGAGAGAGTGGGGGAGGGGCAGAGAGAGAGAGGGAGAGAGAGAATCCTAAGCAGGCTCCACACTGTCAGTGCAGAGCCTGATGTGGGGCTCAAACTCACAAACCATGAGATCATGATCTGAGCTGAAACCAAGAGTCGGGTGTTCAACCGGCTGAGCCACCTAGGTGCCCCTCTTCTGCCCATTTCTTAACTGGATTATTTATTTTTTGGGTTTGAATTTGGTGAGTTCTTTATAGATATTGGATGCTAACCCTTTATCAGCTATGTCATTTGCAAATATCCTCTCCCATTCCATAGGTTGCCTTTTAGTTTTGTTGATTGTTTGATTCACAGTGCAGCAGCTTTTCATCTTGATCAAGTCCCAGTAGTTCATCTTTTGCTTCCCTAGCTTCTGGAGATATGTCTAATATGTAGCTATTGTTTTGCTAGTAGAATCCTACTGCCTAACTTCTATATAAATATTTGACTAAATAAAATAAATACTCCTTCGTTCTCCAGCCTTGTACCTGCCTCTAAATGTTCTTTCTGTGGTGCCTGGATAGCTCAGTAGGTTAAGCGTCTGACTCTTGATCTCACCTCAGGTCTTGATCTCAGAGTTGTGAGTTCAAGCTCTGTGTTGGGCTCCATGCTGGGCATGGAGCCTACAAAAAAAAAAAAAAAAAAAAAAAGGTTCTTTCTTATAAAATGAATTTACATTGTGAAGCTAATTTGGTGATCATTGCTTTTTCATTCAAGAAGTGTTTGTTTAGCATCTTATTTGCAAAGCATTGTGTATCAGGCACTATATGTAGAAACAAATGAGAAGAGATCTGTATTCTTGAAAATCTTTCTTATATTCCATTCTGGAGAAGAAGTCACAAATGTTAAAAGAAGAACAGTTAATATATTCTAGTTCTTAGTATGTTCTAGGAGCCCAAGTTATGTCATTTCATCTTCACAATAACCATATGAGTTAGGTAATAGTAATACTCCCATTTTGTATATGAAGAAACTAAAATACGGGGATGTCATCATGAAGTGGCAGAGCCAGGATTCAAATATAAGCAGTCTGACTTCAGACCCTGGACCACCTCAGTTAGGCTAATGAACAATCTTTCAAAGCAAAGTGAAAGTGCATAGCAGTACTGTTGAGATGAGGAGGGAGAGAGAGGATTAATGATAAGTGAAGATATCCCCGAGATCAATATAGAGAAGATGAAATTTTAGCTGATCCTGGAAGGATTATTTTCAGTAAAATGAAATAAAGAGAAGAGCTTGAATTTAAGTTTGTAGGTCATAAAAATCATTTATGCTGTTCAACAAATCTTTTGTGCCAGATACTATACTAGGTACTAGAAATGCAAAAGTATGTAAAACTCCGAATTCTTCATAGTAAGGATGGTTAGTTACTAAAGAGTGATATTGGCTGGGGTGCCTGGGTGGCTGTGTCGGTTAAGCGTCCGACTTCGTCTCAGGTCATGATCTCACAGTCCGTGAGTTCAAGCCCCGCGTTGGGCTCTGTGCTGACAGCTCAGAGCCTGGAGCCTGCTTCAGATTGTCTCCCTCTCTCTCTGCCCCTCCCCTGCTCTCGCTCTGTCTCTCTCTCAAAAATAAAGATTAAAAAAAAAAGTGATATTGGCAGAGGGCAAATTATAATGAGTTTAGGAATGAACGAAGGTTAAAGAAATGTAGATAGTGAATGTAACCTATTAAAGTTTGGTAACAAATGAGGGATGCCTGAGTGGCTCAGTCAGTTACGGGTCAGACTCTTGATTTTGGCTCAGGTCATTGTTCTCACGGTTTATGGGATTGAGCCCTGTGTCAGGATCTGTGCTGAAAGCACAGAGCCTGTTTGGGATTCTCGGTCTCCCTCTCTCTCTCTGCCCCTCCTCTGCTTGCTCTCTCCTTCTCTCTCAAAAATAAATAAAGTTAAAGGAAAAAAAAAATTACCAGCCTGATATCAAAGTTGAGAGGCTGCAGCATTATACAAGAACCCAGGAGACTTCACAGGTATTGGATTATTTCCAATGCATGAGTAGCTAAACTAGTTTCTTTATATGGCAGTTATATTGTTTTCCTTTGCTAAAAATTTTTTTTGTTTGTTTCATAGGTTCATGGGTGTGTGTGTACATCAAGGACAATTGCATGCACTTACAGAGGTAAGACTTAAGCATATTGAAGTAACTTCTTTGCCTTAGTTTTAGCATTTGTGGTTCCATACTGTTACTTGCGTAATGTTAGCAAAATGTGTATGCATTTATATTTATACAAAAATGACAGTGTTAACAATGCTTTCTTCTCTTGCCTGGGGAAAATAGCCATATCTATTAATACTCTTGGATTCTCTCATAATATTTGTGAATAATCTGAGAATACGAGTGCTCAAATGTTATACTGATTCTTGCTTCCCGGATGACCCCTTCCAAAGCTAAGGGAGACATCACTTGGCTGCAGATTATTTCATGGCAACAAATTCCCGGACTATCCAGAAACATTTGGTGTCCTGATATAGAATTCCACAATCACTGTTCTAGTGTCCTGATTGGTCTTATTACTCCTTGGAATCAGTTTACATCTTAAGTCTTATTTCATTTTCAGTCTTTTCTAGGTAGTAAAACCACTACTTAGCCTCTGAGGACCAGAGAATCCTCTCTAGAACAAAGGCTTCCTAAACTTAGGTACTGACCTATCAACTCAGAATTTACTTGGATCCTTCTCAGAAACACAGCTTCCTGGAATCTTCTAGGCTTTGTAGGTCTTCATAGGGCCATATGTGTTCTTAAAGCTCCCCAAGATTATTCAAATGAGCATCTAGATTTAAGAGTCTATGTTCTAGAATGTATTCACATTCCTCCTTAGGAAGTAAGTATCAAAATACAAAGTGAAGAAACTTAGGAAGGAAAATTGTTTAACAGAATTTGCAAGTATTGGTTTCCTGCTGGCTTGGTGCCCTATATTTGTCCCTAATATCTGATAAAGGAAGGTCCCATGTACCTCACTCTGTGTCTCTTTTCTCAGTTACTGAGGGCACCAGAATGTGGAATGTGTATAGTTCTGTCCTGCCTCTTATATGGAAGGCCAAAGAAGGCAGAATAATGAGGTGGTTAAGAGCATGGACTCTGAAGTCTTGATTGCCTAGGTTTGAATTTCTCTGTGTCTCAGTGGTGTTGTCTGTAAAATGGGAATAAAAAAAATAATAGTATCTGTTCCAGGGAGTCTAGATAGAAAAGAGGACCAATAGCTGAATCCTAAAGTATTTAATTTTAAAAGTCTGAGGAGAAGACATTTTGAGAGGGAGTGGTTAGCGAGGTAGGAAGAGAAACCACGAGCGTGTATTGGCCTGGAATGGAAAGGAAGGAGTTTCAAGAAGGAGGGAGTCAGTAATTGTAACAGATCCTACTGATAAGAAGATGACCTCACAGGGATTTTGTGAGGATGAAATATAAAATGCTTATTTAGCACAGTGGCTGGCATATAGTAATTGCTTAGTACATTTTAACTGTTACAGCTTTTATTATTAGCAATGACTGGTCCCTCCCACACTCCTTAAATTGTCAATATTTTTCATTTGATACTTAGTTCAATTCTGTGGTTAATGTTATTAAAAATTTTAGAAACTTTTTATTGGGTACGCCTGGATGGCTGAGTGGGTTAAGTGTCTGACTTCAGCTCAGGTCATGATCTCATGGCTTGTGGATTCAAGCCCCACATCATGCTCCACGCTGACAGCGTACAGCTTACTTGGGATTCTCTTTTTCCCCCATTGTCTGCCCCTCTCCGACTTGCACTTTCTCTCTCTCTCAAAAATAAATAAACTTAAAAAAAACCCTTTTTATTGAAGTGTGACATAACAGAAATGTTATAACATGTGAAATGTGTACAGCTCACTAAATTTTTACAAATGAACCCGCCCATAACCAGCATTTCAGATCAAAAACATTTTCTGTGTATTTCTTTTCTCAGAAGTGAGCCTATAAATTCTTCAAAGACAAAACTCTCTCCTTCTCTCAAGCTTTCTGCCAGAGCTCTGACACTAATAATTGTTAAAGTATTTGTTGTACTCCATGTTTGTATCATTGTTCTCTGAAATGTCAGTTTACTGGAAGGGCTTGTATGTTGGTTTTTCTGACAAAGAACATGCTTTAAAATCTGTGATCATGGAGCGCCTGGGTGGCTTAGTCAGTTAAGCATCCAACTTAGGCTCAGGTCATGATCTTGCAGTTTGCGAGTTTGAGCCCCACATCGGGTTCTGCGCTGACAGCTCAGAGCCTGGAGCCTGCTTCGGATTCTATGTCTCCCTCTCTCTTTGCCCCTGCCCCACTCGCACTCTCTCTCTCTCTAAAACTAAATAAACATTAAAAGAAAAATCTGTGATCAAGTTGTAAATTTAGAAGTGGAGTGTAGTCGAAATGGCAGAAATGAATGCTCTTAATGCAGCATTCTTTTGGCCATGTTGCACTTAAGTAATATTCTCTGTGTTTGTTAGCTTGTTGTAGCCATATACAACATACAGTGCCTGCTTTGTGAAAGAGTGTATATTTCCAGTATCATTAATCAGATATTGGCATAATTTATAATTTTTATTGTGATGTTAATAGGCTGATGGTCATTTAGGCCAAATATCCAAATGTTACTGGTTATTTTCAGAAGGGGATCCCCAAGGGCCGTTATGGCATAGATATCTGAGGACTCACATGTTTGTCTTAGAATTGAATTTGGCAGCATACTTTTGGTTTCACTAAGGATTATAAAAATAAATTACTACTAACATCTAGCACAGCATTGGGAACTTGGATGGAACTCTTGATTGGTGGAATGCCTGCTCTTTACAATAATGTGAACACCATTCTTTATTTCTCTTAAAATAAGTTTTCAATAATTACAGTAGACAAACATAGCTCTTGTTAGTGCCTGTAAAGTGTTGATATTATTAGGAAGAGTACTTCTCGTATACAGTAGTGATCTGGACTTTTTTAGGCTTTAACCATTTCTGTGAGTGTTGTTTGTAATTGTAGACATTAACTGAACTTGGAACAATCAGACAGTTAGGTACTACTAACTACCACCGGTAGTTTTACCTGTAGTAAGTATAGACTTCTGAGTTTTTAAGCAAACGAGTTGTTTGTTATAGAGAAAACAGTTTGATAAAAGATCAAACAGAACCTTTTAAATTTCATGTATCAAATAGGAGTGTTCCATAAGTATTTCTTTGACTCAGGAGACCTAACATTGTCTTTCATTTGGTCATGAGTATCAAGGAAGTGGAAATCTTCAGTTTTTAAAGACAGAAAATATAACCCTTTGTATTATTAGTTAACTATTGCTATATAATGTCCAACCATAAAAACCTCAAAAGAATACAACAATAAACATTTATTTCTTGTACATCTGCAAGTTGAGCACTTCTGCTAGTCTCACTTGGGCTCATTCATGCATCTGTCAGGTCATCCGGTAGTCTGATCTAGGTTGGGCTTTGCTGGGACCGCTTTGCTCTAGCTGCTTCTCATCCTTCTTCTGGGACCAGCGGACTAGCCTGGACATGATGATACCAGAATAGCAAGAGTATGCCAGCCATTTGCATAAGTGCTTTTCATGATTCTGCCTATATTCAAGTTTGCTTGGCCAACATCGCCATTGGACAAAACAAGTCACATGCCTGAGTCCACATTGGGAGCATACTGCAAAGTTATATGTCAGAGGGCATAGATTCCATAAAGGGTGAAGAACTGGAACCACTGTTGCACTTTCCCATACCTGATAAATATCCCAATTAGCAGATCATAATTATTTGTCTTTTCTACTCTAATTGAGGGTAAAGACTTTCTCTCATTTAAAAAAAATGCTTTATATATTAGGTATAATTCACAATTCTGTAGTCATATTTTCTCCATTTTATAGATGAGAAAACTAGGCTTAGAGAAATTAAATGAATTCCCAAAGTAGGATTTGGATCCAGATTCATTTGACTTCAAAGCCTATACCCATTCCATTTTAACACACTGTCCTTAATTCACTTATCTATTCCCCACAGTGCTAAGCACTTATGCATATTCCCCACATGTTCTTGTATGTGTAGCATGTATAGTATTTGTAGAATTTGATTCTATTTATATATTTTTTTGTTATTTGATAAAGATATTTCCTGGTTATTGGATATATTAGAATGCGTTTGGTTGGCAAGTAATGGAAAATAGTCACAAAGCCTTAAACAACAAAATGACTCATATAACTGGAATTCCAGCAGTTTTATTAGGTTAAGAGTTGGTTTAATTCAGCAGCTAAATGTTATTTAGAGGCCCCACGTCTTTCTGTCTCTTCACTCTGTCTTTATATTGTCAACTTCATCCTAAGGTTGGATGTCATTCTACTCAAAAAGTAGCTGCCACCAACTTACATGCTATATGTTTTCTCTTCCATATCCAAGATGGAGGTGTGGGAGATTGTCAAAGACAGACAAGAGAGAGATTCTTCCAGACAGAGTATGTGTCATCTCATAATGCCTTCTTCTTAAGCTTGTTAAGAAAGGCACAAAGAGAGAAATATCCTCATAATCAAACAGTCTAAGGGGCTTCTTTGTGCAGGACCCTTCAGTGCCTAGAAGATTGGAAATTTGGGAATGAGTGGAATATAAGATTGTCGGGTAGGGATCTCAAGTGACAGTACTCTCTGGTCAAAAGAGTCAGCAAAAGAAAAGAATTTCTTGGCAGATATTTTAGGGTCTCTCTTGCCTTTTCTAGGAGAAATTATGCTTTTTCTCCCCACTGTGCCAGTAAGAACCACTTGGCAATTACTTGACCTAGTGAGGTGATTCATTCTCTTTATAGCAAAGTGACCTCAGTCAGGCAGATACTTGGTACTGAAAGAAACATTCCAGGGGCGCCTGGGTGGCTCAGTCGGGTTAAGCTCCCGACTTTGGCTCAGGTCATGATCTCCCAGTTCGTGAGTTTGAGCCCCGCATCGGGCTCTATGCTGACAGCTTAGAGCCTGGAGCCTGCTTCAAATTCTATGTCTCCTTCTCTCTCTGCTCCTCCCCTGCTCATGCTCTGTCTCTCTCTCCTTCAAAAATAAATAAAAACATTTTTAAAAATTAAAAAAAAAAAAGACTCCAGGGGCACCTAGGTGGCTCTGTTGGTTAAATGTCTGACTTTGCAAAAATAAATAAACGTTAAAAAAAAAAATTTAAGGGGCGCCTGGGTGGCTCAGTCAGCTGGTGCCCGACTTTGGCTCAGGTCATGATCTTGCGGTCTGTGAGGTTGAGCCCCGAGTCGGGCTCTGTGCTGACAGCTCAGAGCCTGGAGCTTGTTTCGGATTCTGTGTCTCCCTCTCTCTCTGACCCTCCCCCGTTCATGCTCTGTCTCTCTCTGTCTCAAAAATAAATAAATGTTAAAAAAAAAAAGTCCGACTTTGGCTCAGGTCATGATCTCACAATTTGTGAGTTCCAGCCCTGCCCCGGGTTCTCTGCTGTCAGTAGAGAGCCCACTTGCTTCAGTTCCTCTGTTCCCCCATTCTCTGCCCTTCCTGCTTGTGCTCTCTGTCTCAAAAATAAAATAAACATTAGGAAAAAAAAGAAGAAACACTCTTAGCTCACGAGGGAATGGATCAGCCCTGCAGGCGGCTGAAAAGAACTTTTTATTCACATAGCCCTCATCCTCTTCTCACTCACCATTTCCACCCCCATTGTACACCTTCTTTCTTTTTAAAAGAATAGTTACTTTGAAAATTCCTTGTTTATGTGGGTTGATATGTGTTATTTCTTGTCAGACTTATAAGAAGCCTTATATAATCAGAGAGCTTACAATGAAAGGAAACTCTGTCGGTTCAGTGACCAAACTCATGTATTATTTATAAAAATGAGCAGCCAGACCCCGATTCCAGTTTCTTGGTGTGCAGTGATATTGCTATTAGTTGTGTCTGCTTCTTTCTTTTTTGTTTCTGTGTAGCCCAGTACAGAGTATTATGTTGGCCTTATTTACCTTGAGCCAGATGCGATATTGTCTGGTGCCTGCCTTGGGTTAACTTTGGCAGCATAGCCATGCCTATCTTTCAAGCTTGGGGTGGCTTTGTGGGGGGGCCTTTATTACTACATGATAGTTAAGAGAACATTCCAGATGTGCCAACAATGATTGCCCCTGTGACCCAGGACTTCTAAAGGAATGATGGGTGTAGAAGAAATGACAGGATGTGAACTGCAAGGGAAGAAAGAGGTTCACTTTACACATAACATTTGGAGTGAATTTGCTGTAGGCTAGGTATTCTGCTAGGCTCGGGACTTATCAAGATAAAAAAATAAACCTATTTCCCTATTTATTGCTGTATAACAAACTACCCTAAAACTCAGTAATTTAAAACAACCATTTTATTTTGCTTATGATTTTGTAGGTCAGGAATTTGGAAGAGCTTTGCTAGGTCTCTGATGCTCATGTGTCAGCTAGAGGACCCACTTCCAGGATGGCTGCTTCATTCATATGCCTGGTGCCACAGTGAATGAAGGTGTTTTGGCCCCTGTCTTTCACTACATGGTGTCTCATTCTCTGGGTCATCTCCATATGGCTTGAGCTTCCCACAGCTTGGCGATCTCAAGATAGACTTTTTATGTGGTGACTGGCGAAAGGTATAAGCCACCCAAGTGAAAACTGAAAGATTTCTTATGACATACCTTTGGAAGTTCCAGAATGTCACTTAAGCTGCATTCTGTTGGTCAGATCTGATTCATAGGGAGGGGAATTATCAGACTCTACATCTCACTGACCATTTTTATTCCACTGCAATGTCTTTCAGGGACTCAGTGTTTAGTGACTGGGGTAGTAAGAAATTTCTTACTATGTCCTTCCTTAAAAGCTTTTTTTTTTTTTTAGGGTTTTTTTCCCCCAATATATGAAGTTTATTGTCAAATTGGTTTCCATACAACACCCAGTGCTCATCCCAAAAGGTGCCCTCCTCAATACCCATCACCCACCCTCTCCTCCCTCCCACCCCCCATCAACCCTCAGTTTGTTCTCAGTTTTTAAGAGTCTCTTATGCTTTGGCTCTCTTCCACTCTAACCTCTTTGATTTTTTTTTTTAATGTTTATTTTTGAAAGAGAGAGAGAGCTCAAGCAGGGGAGGGGCAGAGAGAGAGAGAGAGAGAGAGAGAGAGAGAGAGAGAGAAAGAGAGGACCCCAAGCAGGCTCCGCACTGTCAGCACAGGGCCCAACTCAGGGCTTGAATCCACAAACTGTGAGATCATGACCTGAGCCAAAGTCGGATGCTCAACCAACTGAGCCATGCAGGTACCCCAAAAGCTCTTTTTAAATATCCAGCCATTATTCCATGCTGTTAACTCTTAGATATCCATATATTTTGATAGTTGTTACTCGTTATACTTCATATTCTTTTTTTCTGTCATCTCCTGTTTTCCATTCAATTATGTTACTAGTATTTCAAATAGAACATAGCTCTGGTTAGGTCATTCTTCAATCTTACCATTTTCTATTGTTAGAATACTTATTCCTCGAAAAGAAAACTACAGAATTAGTTTTTACATTTTCTCATCTCTTGAATTTAATCAGTTCCCAATCCTCTTACTTTCTTTGTGATGTCTGATTCTCCTTTCTCTGCATTCTTGCCATGATGTTATTCCATGCCTTGATTCCTACAAAGACTTTGTGGCTGTTTTTCCTGTCTCTAGTCTTTCTTTGCTTCAGTTTGGCATATCAGTACTCAAATAATCCATTAGGCATACTTTGATAATGTGATGCTTCTGTTTTAAAACTTCTGTGTAGCATTCTAGACTATTTTATGTCAGAATACATAGCTCTCCCTTTAGTTAGGTGGGTCTTCTGCTGTCTTCTACACCTGCTGGCCTTAGATGTGCCTTCTAGGACCTGGGATGCCCTTATATCTCTTCTCCCTCCCACTTTCCAAGTTATGTCAAATCCCAGGCTCTCTAATGGACCTCAGTCTCCTAAATAGGGTCAATGATAATGCTTTGTGTGACTAGGCTCATAGTATATGTTTAGGATGTGTTTAGAGTAGATTGTTTAGTGTAGACCCAACTCTGAGAAAGCTGAATTAGCCCCAGTGGAAAGAGCCCAAGGTCACAAATAGTATGAAATGCCACATCTCAAGTTCTTTCATAACCAGAAGTTTATTTCATTTATACTTGTAAAAATAGCTAAAAGCATTTCTGTAAATACGTGTTGGCATCTTTACTTTTGAAAAAGGTAACTTTTATTAAAGTTTTTTGGTTTGGTCATTTAGTAATAAAAAATCTGTAAATAAATTGTGGCTCATGTTTTCTGCCCTTATTTTTGGTAACTCCCTATGACATTTGAAAAACAAGAATTTGAGGTTGGCAGTCTAACCCACAAATAATAGAAGAGTTCATTTAGTTTACTTTATTCTTAAGGCAGTTTTCCCCTGACTTGCTAACTTGTTTCTGGCTCATTTACTCATTCTAAAAATGTTTATTGGGCTCCTACTATGTATCTAGCACTATTCCAGGTATTGGGAATGTAATAATGAACAAAAAATAATCTTTTCCCTCATGGAATTTATATTGCAATCAGCAGGGGGTGGGTAGAGGAGTTAGACTAAACAGGAAAACAAATTGGAATATATATGGTTTAAGTGCTGTGGGTGTGTTTGCAGTTTCACTATATGGACAGGGGAGGTCTCACAGAAGAAAAAAAAATTAAGGAATTAAGGGAATTAGCTACATGAACATCTGGGGAAAGAGTGTTCTAGGAAGTGGGGACAACAAGGGCAAAGACATGGAGGCAGAAATGTGCCTGGTATGGTTGAAGAACTCCAAGGAAGGTGATATGGCTGCAGAGGAGAAAGTGAAAAGTATAGTAGATGTGAGTCAGAGAGGAAATGTGGGATCAGATCACATGGTCTTATAGACCATTGTAAGAACTTCAGCTTTTACTCAGGAATTGTGAAGTCTTTGGGGTTTTTGAGTAGAGGTATGACATTATGTGACTTATCTTTTAAAAGATCACTCTGGCTACTGTGAGGTGAATAGACTGAAAAGGAGGCAAGGGTGAAAGCAGGAAGACTAGTTAAGTGACAATTGCAATAGAGTCTGTACAAGAAATAAAGACTATGTAGAAAGGGTGAGAGATGATGGTAACTTGGACCAGAGTTGTAGCTGTAGCAGTAACTGTGCTTCTGTTGATTCTGGATCTATTTTGAGAGTAAACGAGGCTTTCTTGATGCGTTGGGTATGGGCTGTGAGAAGATAAAGGGACTCAAGGATAGCTCTGAGATTTTTGGTCAGAACAAAAACAAAAACTTTGGATAGAGTTTCTATTAATGGAGATGGGGAAGACTATAGGATACAAGATGGAAGATGACTGAGAGGTCAGGTTTTTTTTTTTTAAGTTTATTTTTATTTATTTTTGAGATATAGAGAAGAGTTAGCAGGGGAGAGGCAGAGAGAGAGGGAGACAGAATCCCAAGCCAGCTCCGTACTGTTAGTGCAGAATCTGATGCGGGGCTTGAACCCACTAACCATGAGATTATGACCTGAGCTGAAGTCAAGAGCTGGATGCTTAACTGACTGAGCCACCCAGGCACCCTGAGATGTCAGTTTTGAATAGATTGAGTTTGAAATATTTATTGGACATCCAAGTGGAGATAACTTTATAGAGCACAGGGATTCCAAGGAGTACTCTGAGTGATACCTTACTTGTTCAGTTCCTGTTTTTAGCTTTTTCACTAGAAAACATTCCACTGATTTGGAAGGAGGCATTTTTCAACTGTTGTATTACTTACTTCTTGGGTAATAATAATGAAAATATTATTAATTGAGTTGTCTTTCTTTCTCCTCTCCTCTCCTTTTCTTTTCTTTCTTTTTTTCTTTTCTCTACACCCAACATGGGCCTCAAACTCATGACCCCATGATCAAGAGTTGTGTGCTCCACTGACTGAGTCAGCCAAGCACCCCGTTTTTTTTTTTACCATATATATCTATTATATATAATAGATATCTATGGATATCTATGGATAGATAGCTATTATATATAATATCTATTATATATAATAGATATATAATAGATATATATATCTATATATATGGATATCTATATAGATATATAGATATATATCTATATATATAGATATCTATATAGATATATATAGATATAATAGATATATATATCTATAATAGGTATATAATATCTATTATATATAATAGATATCTATCCATATCTATCTATCTATCTAGAGAGAGAGAGAGAGAGAGAGAGAGAGGGAGAGAGAGAGGAGGGCAGAGAATTTAAGATCTCTTTGGATGAGTAGTGGAGCTGGAATTTGAATCAAGTTCTGGCTCACTGTAATCCTGTGTTTACCAGACTTTAAGCTCCTTGGGTTTGGTTATTTTATTCACTACTGAATCGTCAGCAACTGGCACATAAAGGCATGCAATAAATACTAGTTGAGCAAATGGATAAATGGATGAATGAATGAATACTGCTTCCCAACACTTGGATTTACAGCAGTTAGTCTGTTTGCACAAAGACATTTGCCTCTTTCAAGGTTGTTTTGGCCATCCATTTGATGAATCTTTTCTCAGTGTTGGTAGTGATAAGATAGCTGGAGGATTTAGAAAAGTGCTTTAGGGTATTTCTAGCTAATCTTTCTCCTGATCCTCTCCATGACTGTGAGACTAGTGTGGCAACTGAATTCATAGAGCTCTTTTTGAGTTTAGGCTAAACCAGTTTTTAACAGAAGTTTTGACAAGTGTACTTTTCTTAATTTGATAAGTGGTATCATTCACAGGTGGGTCTATGTAGGCACTTGAGAGCTGTTCCTACTTTGGATACTGTAGCAAGAATGAAGACAGTGGAAGGAGGGTGGTTTCCCAATATACCTCTCATACATTCCTGGTACTCCATTTTAGCATTCCTACACCTGAAACATCATCACTATCTGCACTTTCTTTTAAAAAAATTTTTTTTTATGTTTATTTATTTTTTGACAGAGAGAGAGAGAGAGAGAGACAGAGCATGAGCGGGGGAGGGAGAGAGAGAGGGAGACACAGAATCTGAAGCAGGCTCCAGGCTCCCAGCTGTCAGCACAGAGCCCTACATGGGGCTCGAACTCAAGTACTGTGAGATCATGACCTGAGCTGAAGTCGCAGTCTTAACGGACTGAGCCACCCAGGCGCCCCCACTGTCTGCATTTTCTATGTTTACTTGTTCTTTATGTTGGTCTTTTCTTGCTATCACGGTCACCATTATTTGCCTATATAGTAAATTCTTAGATCAACAATTTCCAAAGTGAATCATAAGCATTTCTATCCTCAACATGCTCATTTTAGCACATTTCACTTTCCTGTAGTAATTGCTTATGTTTGTTTGTTTGTTTATTTATTTATTTATTTTTGATTATATTTATTTTCTACTCAACAAATAATTACTAAGCAGACACTTTGTGTCAAAGGCCAGTTTAGCTGAACTTCGAAAAAGAGAAGCTGGTCTATGAAGGTGGCAGAACAATTGCCTAAAGCCTTCTGGTGCATGGCACAAGTAGCTGCTTCATAAATGTTTAAGTAATGACTTGTAATATATGTGTTAATATAGCGCTTAGCTTTTCTGCTATCTTAGCTGATAGTTCTCTTTTCCTTCATCCCTGACCTTTTCCATTTTCTATGTCTTATCAATCACAATGTCCTGTCCACTTTATCTTCTTACTATCTTGAATCCATTCACTTTACACCAGTTCCTCTGCCATCATCTCGCAGTAACCTGACTAGTCTATCAGTCTTCTTCCTCACCTAAAATCCATACTGTCCATGTTGCCAGCCGAGTGGTCCTTCTAAAATACAAATCTGTTTTTTAACCATCTTAGCCATTTTTAAGCGTACAGTTCAATAGTATTAAATATGTTTACATTATTGTGCAACAGATCTCCAGATCTTTTTCATCTTCTACTTTCTGTTTCTGTGATTTTGACTGCTCCAGGTACCTCATAGAAGTGGACTCATATGGCATTTGTCTTTTTGTGATGGGCTTATTTCACTTAGCATAATGTCCTAAAGGTTCATCAATGTTGTAACGTGTGATGGGATTTTCTTCCTTTTTAAGGATGAAAAATATTCCATTGTAAATGTATACCACATTTTACTTACCCATTCATCCATTTGATGGACATAAACACCATGTTTAATACAAATCTAATTTTGTTTCTCCCTGCATAAACCCTTCTATAGCTCTTCATTGCCCTCAGGGTCAAGTCAAAACATCTAATCCTACTTCTGCTTGTCTGTGTGGCCTCACTGCTCACTTCTCTGACCTCTTTGCTCCTGTCTCAGTTATGCACCACAGTTATTAACCTCTTTCAGTTCCACAAATGGGACATGACCCTTTCCACCTCTGATCCTCTGTACTAGTTCTTCCCTCTGCCTATAACACAACCTCTCCATCTCCCATTGGCCTAGCCAACTCCTACTTAACCTTCAGAATCCAGCTTACATATATTATTTTCTCTCAGAAGTCTTTTCTGATCTCATAAGGTTAGGTATCTCTCCTATATGCTTCCATATTACAATAATACTTATCATTGATTTTTATTCACTGTTTGCATTTGTAGATTATAAATTCCTTAATGGCAAGGACCATTTTGTTTACACTGATACCAGTGGATTCCTAGCATAGTGCCTGACAAATGATAGCTGCTTATCATATTTGTTGATTGAATGAATAAATGA
Organism: Acinonyx jubatus; assembly: GCF_027475565.1. Classification (NCBI taxonomy): domain Eukaryota; kingdom Metazoa; phylum Chordata; class Mammalia; order Carnivora; family Felidae; genus Acinonyx; species Acinonyx jubatus. Next base: position 35,386,373 of record NC_069381.1, on the reverse strand, counting down.
ATAATCAGTGGCATTTTCTGGCTCAAAACCTTCAGTGATTTCTTCATTGATTACAGTATAGTTTTTTTAAATTTTTATTTATTTATTTTTGAGAGAGAGGAGAGAGGGCAGAGAGAGAGAGAGAGAGAGAGAGAGAGAGAATCCCAACCAGGTTCCACATTATCAGTGCAGAGCCCAACATGGAGCTTGAACCCACGAAATGTGAGATCATGACCCCAGCCAAAACCAACAGTCAGATGCTTAACTGAGCCACCCTGATGCCCCTACAGTGTAGTTTTATAACCTTAGTTGCTTACCAGAATTGCTTAGGAGCTTTTTAGAAAGTGCAGATGCCAGAACCTCACACAAGACCCACTGAATTAAAGTCTTGGCGGAGGCCTAGGCACCTGTATTTAAAAATAAATTAATATACTCCATAGGGGGTGCCTGGGTGGTTCAGTCAGTTAAGCGTCTGACTCTTGGTTTCACTTCAGATCATGATCTTGCAGTTTTGTTTGAGTCCTGCATTGGGCTCTGCACTGACAGTGCAGAACCTGCTTGGTATTCTCTATCTCTCCTCTCTCTCTTCCCCTGCCCGGCTCGTGTACTCTCTCCCTAACTAAATAAATAAACTTTATATATAAAAAAATAAGTTCATAGGTTATTCTGATATACAGCTAGGGTTAAAACATGGAATTCAGGATAAACTCTTAGCTTGGTATTGTAGTCCTCTGTGCTCTAACATCATCTTGCCTTTTTTCTGCTAGGTCTCCTCTTCTTTAATGAATACTTTGTTATTCAAACAAACTGGTTTTCATGTGTTTACTAAACACGGTCTGTGTTTTTTTCTGTTTTTTTTTTTTTTGTCTCCTTATTCATATTTCTTCATCCTAGGATGTACTCTTCCCCTTTATCCTGTATAGAAATCTTCTCTCCCTTCAGGACTTGGCTCAAAGTCCACTTATTTCTCCATAAAACCTTTTCTGATTCTTTCTTTGCCAGTGCTTCCTCCCCTCTCCTCGCCACATTTGGTCATAATGTTCCCCTCCATTGATCTTCTTCTCCTGAATAGTTTTTGTGTTTGTCTGTATGTCTGTGTCTGTGTATGTACCTCTCTTATTACACGTTCTGCCATGTATTGAAGTTATTTTTGCTTTGGTTTCTCTATGTAAATGTAAGCTTCCAGAGTAGAAGGAACCCAGGCTTTGGGGTCAAAATGCTCAGATAAAATGTCAGGCCCCACTATTACTAGTTGAGTAACCATAGGCAAATTATTTAAATTCTCTAGGCTTGATTTCCTTGTTTATTAAAAAAAAAAAAAGATAACAAGAATGTTTCAGGGTGTTGCAAGGTTCAAATGAGATGAAAGTGCTTCATAAAACAAATTAGTTGCTGGTTATTATAGGGATAGTATTTTACTCATCTGCATATCTGTGATTTCCCAGCAGTACCTCGTATTAAAAGACACTATAGATACTGACTGATTGAATGGGGGAAAAGGAAGCATGTTTTATGCCATTTAAAAAGTGAAGTAGAGGTGAATTTTCTTTTAAAAATTTCTTTTAAGGGAGCCTGGGTGGCTCATTTGGTTAAGCATCAGACTCTTGATTTTGGCTCAGGTCATGATTTCTCAGGTTTGTGAGTTCAAGCCCCACATCAGGCTCTGCACCAGCTCGGAGCTGACTTTGCAGAGCCTGCTTAGGTTCTCTCTTTCTGTCCCTCCCCATTTAGCGTGTGCATGCCTGCACATGTGCACACACACACACACACACTCTCTCTCTCTCTCTCAAAATAAATAAACTTAAAAAATTATTTTATTTAGGGGCGCCTGGGTGACTCAGTAGGTTAAGCATTCCACTCAGGTCATGATCTCATGGTATGTGGGTTCATGTCCCGCATCGGGCTCCCTGCTGTTGGTGCAGAGCTTTGGATACTCTGTTCCCCTCTCTCTCTGCCCCTCCCATGCCTGCATGCACTCTCTCATTAATAAACATTAAATCAGTAAACATTAAATAAACATTAACAATTTTTTTCATTTCATTTATTTACTTATTTTTTGAGAGAGAGAGAGAGAAAGACAGAGACAGAGAGAGTGCAAGTAAGTGAGGGGCAGAGAGAGAGAGATAAGTGAGACTCACCAGAAGTGGGGCTTGAGTTCATTGGATATGTGAGATAATGATCTGAGCCGAAGTCAGATGCTTAACTGAGCCACCCAGGCGCCCCCTAAAAAATTTTTTTAATAGATTTTTAAAATGTATTTTAGAGCTTATATGCATAAGCTCTTGCCTTGCGAATGCTTTTGCATTGATTAATTATAAATTATAAGACCTCTTGCATAGTTATCCTTTGACTCTGTAACTAATTTGTTCAACAATTTATTTTCCATTCAGATTAACTAGTCAGTCAAACATGTATTTCTGGTACACCCAGAAAGAACAGAATTGAGCACTGGACTTTTAGAAATACAAATAAAACAATAGACATATTACCTGATAAGTTAGCTAAAATTTTGGATAAGAAAATATTTCATCTTTTTAAACCAATAATTTATTGTAGTTGGCAGTATCAAGGACCCTTTATTTATGACATTTAAAAATAAGCTTTTTTCTGATTATAAAATCAGATGTACTCATTAAAGAAATAGTTAATATTTCTTGAATGTTGTGTTACATGTGTTTTCTTTTTTCATCCTTATGACAACCCTCTGAGATATAGCCACTATTACTGTTATTTTATGTAAGAAGAAACTGAGAATTAGATTAAATAATATTTGGAAAGCAATTCTCCCACTTTTTACCTACTTAACTCAATTTTTAAGTCATAGTTTAAATTTTCACTTCGCTAGAGTGGCTTTTCCTAATTGATCTCCCACATCCAGACTGTGAGTTGGCTTCTTATTTTCTTTGATAGCATTCTTTCCTTTTTCATTGTAGTACATCTTATAATTCTTCATTTATATGAATGTTTGTTTATTGTCCCTCTCTTTCCCCTATATTACTTCCATGAGGACTGGGACCTTTTCTGTTTTGTTTACTACTAGCAAGAAATAGGTAACAGGTCATTGAAGAGGTAGGAGTTGGGTTAGAAGAATTAGTTGGGCTTCTTCAGGAATTGTCACTAGGAAAGCTAAAGACAATGTTGTTAGATGCTGGAAGGCTAGAGTGTTAGCCAGAGGGCACCACAGTTAGGAGGACAGTTGTGTTTAGTGTGGTTCTTACTTACTCTTTTTACCTGTTTCTCTTGACGAAGCTAATATGGGTTGCTTTGGCCACTTACAAGGATGTTATAGTAGGAAAATGTATAATGTGGGGATAGAATGGATTGCCTTTCAGATCCATTCTGTCATATTGTTATTTTGTAGCCTTGAGCATTGTTTTCCCTATGAGTATGCACTTGTGAAAAAATGTTCTATCCATCATGGCAAGTGAGATAAATAAGGACAGTGTAATGTATATATTCTGATATTGACTAACTTATCCTGTACATAAGGTCATCAAAATCCTTTTCTGAGAACACCTAAAAGATAAGGAGGCATTCATGAAGATCAGATAGAAGAACATTAACATTTTGGGAAATAGAGACTAGATCATGCAAGGCCTTAGGGCATGGTAAGGATTTTGAAATTTATTTTAAATACAGCAGGAAGCCATTGAAAGATTTTAGATAGGAAAGTAAATGATACAATTTGCATTTTAAAAATAGTAATTTGGTTACTCTAGGGAGAATAGATTGTTGAGGGGCAAAAGTAAGGGCAAGGAGAACAGAAGGAGAAATTTAGAGATTATGTGAGAAATGTGGGTGGTTTGAACTGGGGTGATATCCATGAAAATGTTTAAAGATCTGTCTTGGAAATAGAAGCACAAGATCCTGATTGTGACTTTGATAAGAAGGAGAATGAGAGGGGCGCCTGGGTGGCTTAGTTGGTTAAGCGTCAGACTTCAGCTCAGGTCATGATCTCACAGTCCATGAGTTTGAGCCCCACATCAGCTCTGTGCTGACAGCTCAGAGCCTGGAGCCTGCTTCAGATTCTATGTCTCCGCTCTCTCTGCCCCTCCCCTGCTCATGCTTGGTCTGTCTCTCTCTCAAAAATAAATAAACATTAAAAAAAATTTGTGTTTTGAAGAATGAGAATGAGAAATGAAATGGTCACAGTTTCTAGGTAGGTGGTGGTGGTGTTATTTACTGAGATGTGGAAAACTTGGAGAGTACAGCTAGAATACTTCTCCCTCTGTTGTGCGTATATGACCTGTATTACCTGAGAACTTTTTTTTTTTAAACATAATGCTATTATCGGCCTAGTCTCTTCACTATAGAAGACCAGACCCAGTCTTTGTCTTAGCCCATCTTAAGGCCCTTACTTGGGCAAGACTTTCCTGGTTTAAGCTCTAAAGACTGAAGTAGGTGATAAGAGCTGACTCATAGAGAATGGGGATGGAATCCCTGTATATAGTAGATGGTCAGGGACACTTCACTCATTAATTCATTCAACAAGTATTTATGAGGGCCTACTTTACCAGACACTGATCTAGGCATAGTATTAAACCTATTTTTCAATGAACTTATGAAATGAAATGTCAGGATCTTCTGAATTTATTTGGAAAGGGTTTCAGAATTCAATGCTATGCTCATTCTCTGCTTTTAGTCATTTAGAAATTTTTTTTTACAATTTAGAATTCCCCAAACCCTTCTGAGTGGCATCATATCCAGGTCTGCTGCTTTGCTTAAATTGAGAGTTGGCCTTAGACTAGTATTAGCTGCTTCCCAGAGAGTCCCAGTGTCTGACAGAGGAAAGATAATTTTGAACAAATTGGTAAAATAAATATAAACTTAATTCACTGAAGATTAACCATCTGATTTTTCTCACTTTCTTATTAAAGAGGGCATATCATTCTGACATTTGAGATGGTTTAAAACCAAGGGAGAGAAAAGGCTCTCCTTTCTTGTTTTAGGATGTAGATACTTACATATACACCAGACCTCAGATGTTTTCTCTGCAGTAAAACCAGAACTGTCTGGGTCCATTTTCCCCACCCCTTCTTTTGATAACTGCTAGTAGAGATCATGAATTTTTGTGAATGTGAGGGTATTTAGTTACCTATTTGACTCTTAGCCTTTGGAGATTTCTGTCTGCATTTGGAGGGACTATTGGGCTGGGAAGCTGTCTTCCACATAGCAAGTTAGAAATCTTTCCTCCCTTTCTATCCCTTTACCTACCATTTGCCACTAGAAGATACTATTTGAACTTGTAGTTTGCTTCCTTTAACTTTTGCTTGATTTATTCCTTATTCTGAGGCTAAGTGGTATGCTAATATAGGCAGAATAGGTAGAAGAAATGATTGGTTCATTTGAGGATGGTGTTCCTTTTATATAAATCACCTTAATTAGAAACTTAATTTCTTCTCGTTTCTATTTTCATTTTGTCCACTGTCAAGTCCCTATTCCTCAGATCTGGTGGGGAGACAGGGTGTGTGTGTCTTCTTTAATGGATTGCTTTGTTCACTCTGACTGAGCCCAATCATCAGGTCAATGTCAAAAGATTCCTATGTGCATCTGCAGAGTACAGGGTTGTAGTAGATTTGGTGTGGCAAGCTGGAGAAAAGAATCATTTTAAGCATAAAACCAATATTTGGGTATAGGAAAGCAGACTGGATGGAGTGGTCAGGAGCCCTGGGCCGATCTGAAATCATGTCTGAAACTATTGATTGCTAGTAGAGCTTCACAGGGTAAAGAGAATAGTCTTATTATTTCTTAGTTTATTCCTTTGAGAAGATTTGTTCTACAGATTTATCTTCTAATGTTTACTTTATTTAAACATATTTGATTTTGATTATGAGATATTTGTTGTAAGAGTTAAAAATCTGTGGGGAAAGATTAATCATACTTCTTTTAATCTTGTGGGGAAGATTTCATTTTGATGTTTATAGTAGCTTACATCTTAGAAAAACACTTGTACTATTTCAGGTATGTTAAACAAACATGTTCTTTAAGCAGTGAATGGGGTCATACTAAGTGTCTGTCTATGGGAAGTACGAAAGAAGAGGGGGAGATATCTTTATGGCCTCTTCTACTTACCTTTCAGTTGCTGATAAAAGAAATATCTTCCATAATTTCCAAAAAGATATCTTACTTATATTTTTAAAGTCCATGTGATTTTGACCACTTTAAGGAGTTTACCAAGAGGGTGATAAAAAAATATCCTCAGAATTTCATATCTGAGCAGCTAAATGTACTGTTTTATATTTCACTTTATATCCAGTGCTACCATAGTGTCTGCCAGATAGTAGGCATTATTAAATATTTATTTTGGATGGTATTTATCAGAAAAATTCTCTAAAAGCATACTTCTTTTTGATCTTAAATTACATTAATGACTAGAATTGGGATGGCTTCTAATGAGAGAGAACTTAAAACCTGCCTCCATTTATTTCAATGTACTCAATCATTCATTTGTTCATACAACAATTTATTTTTACTTCACTGGATACTGGGCTTACAAAGTTGAGAAAGACCTGGTCCCTGCCATCAAGGTTATAGTACAATGTGATAAGCAATAGTAGAAATATGTACAGAGGGATAAATGGCACAAAGTATAGGATGAGGTATTAGGAAATGCTTTCCAAAATAAAAGATTCGAACTAGGTTTAGAAGGATAAATAAGAATTAACAAAGCTATGAAAAGAAAGAGGAGTATTCTGGCAGTAGATAAGCATATATGAAGGTAGAATGAAACATTTAAATATTCTGAAATACTTTTTAGGTTCCCTTTCCCTTTGGGTCAGTTCATTACTACTGACTGCTTCAGTCAGGCAGCCCTGGTGGATCTCCTGAACAGTGGCAAACTCGGACCTTGGCAGATGTAGGGATATATGCTTGTAGTGGCTGTGGAACTTCGAGCTGAGAACAGGAGCCTCTTTTGGAGCACAAGCCTCCCACAGGGCGCTCTTGGGATGCCTGTCCTGAAATTACCCAAGGCAGTAACAAAGCTTTCTTTTCTTCTTTAAACCAAGCCAGCAGGATGGGATGTCTGCTAGCCTTTGTGTTTGGAGCCGACCAAAAGACATACAGTGGCCAGCACAATGGCATTGTTGGGCTTCAGTGAAAACTAGGTCGGGGCCCAGGCCCTCATCTGTAGAGGGCTCATCCAAAGAACAGAGGTTTCACAAGTCACTGATTTAGCCGATACTGATTTGACACTAATACTGATTTCTGATCTGTTTCTGACTTACTGACGGCACCTACGATTATAGGATCTCTTCCCATTGCTTCTCTGAACACCTAAATTTGGAATCTTTGAGTTGTCTTTAACTCTTTTCCTTCAGTTCTCATATTTACCACTCGGTTGCTATATCCTTTAGATTCTGTCTCTGCATATTCTAACTCTAGCTCACCCTCTCATGCTTATAATAATAGCACTCTAAGTCAGGCATTTGGTCACCTCTCATCTCTACTGTTGCAGTACCCTCCAGACCTTCCTCTAGTTACTCCTCTATCCTGCTGTCAGCATGATCTTTCTAAAATGTAGTTTTGGGCATGTATTAGTTTCCTAGGGCTGCCATAAAAAAGCACCACAATGTGGGTGGCTTATAACAACAGAAATTATTCTTTTACAGTTTTACAATTCTGAAGGTTGGATCCAAAATCAAAGTGTTGGCAGGGCCATGCTGTCTCTCTGAAAGCTCTAGGGTAAGATCCTTCCTTGCCTCTTCCTAGCTTCTGGTGGTATCTGTTGGCTTACAGATGTGTCACTCTTATCATTCACATCTTTGCCTCCCTGATTACATAACATTCCCCCTGTGTCTCTGTCTCTTCTCCTCTTTTTATAAAGATACCAATCCTATTGGGCTAAGGGTCTGCTCTACTTCAGTATGACCCCATCTTTATTCAATTCTATCTGCAAAGACCCTATTTCCCAATAAGGTCACATTCACAGGTACCAGAGGTTAGGACTTGAGCATATCTTTTGGGGAGACATAATTCAACACATAACATATCATAGTATACCTTTACCTATAAACCTTTAGTACTGCCATGGTCTGACAAATTAACTATAGACATTTCATCGTGGTGTTTCAGAACTTATCTAAAAATAGTGTATATTTATAATAATAAATAATAACAGCAATAGACAACAACTGACATATACTGAGAACTTTCTTTGATATTGTTCTAAGCATTTTACACATCAACTCATTGAATCTTCATAACTCTGTAGGTTAGGTACTAATATTTTTGTTGTTGTCATTAGATACTATTCTTATTCCCATTTTATAGCTGAGTGTTAAAGAAATTGAATAACCAACCCAGGGTTACACAGCTTGTCAGAGGTTAGATTCAATCCTAGGCAGTCTAACTCTGTAGTATGTAGGCTTTACCATTATACTGTACCGCCCCTTTACTTTTTAGTTTCATCCCCTCTCTCTACTTATACCTTATTCAGGAGAAAGAAAAGGAATAACTACCAATCTCTGCACTTTATCTATGTGTTCCTTTTGCAAAAAAATGTCTTTCTTATTCCTAGTTCTACATATGGGCTTCCATGAAATGGAACTGAATCCTCGACAATGAGTGATTTAGCCAGGCCTGGGTGAGGGAAGGGTATTCCAGGTAAAAACAACAACAACAACAACAACAACAACAACAACAACAACAACAAACAGCAATGTGCACAAATGTGCAAGTAAGCAGGGATCAGACCTTTATAAGCAGGGGTGAAAGGGTTCTTATGCCATGCTAAGTAAGGGTTGTGGGTTTTATCCTAAGAGAAATAGGGCATCACTGAATAATTTTAACAGGGATTGGCTTTAGATTGGCATTTCAGAAGGATTATTTGTGGTGTATTATGGAAAAAGGATTGGAATGAGGGCTAAGTCTGTTCAAGAAAGGGACAAGAAGACTAGTTAGACAGCTAGTGGAATAACCCAAGAGATGGATTATGAAGATAAAATCTTGACAGTGGGGAGAATGAGCTGAGCCCTATGCTAGGCATACTTTGTATACCTTATTTCTTTTAATTACTCCCTGCTTTTGATTAAACATCAAACCCTGTTGCTTCTACCACTAAGATGTCTCCAGATATTAACCTCCTTTCCATTCTTGCTGTCATTGTCCTATTCAGGCTTTTGTTACTTCTTCCCTCTTGGATGATTCCAGAAGCCTCCTAACTATTCTCCTGGCTTCAGCTCCTGACTTTCCCACACAGTTTTTACATTACTCTTAAAATGATTTTTCTGTATAGGATATATGAGGTTATTGTCTTGTGTGGAAAAAAATTTTTAGTTGATTATCATTTCAACTGGACTGTGAACTAGGCTAGACTGGACTGTGAACTAAGAGCAGAGACTGGCCCCACTTAGGTTTGTGTTTTCATATAATACGTTTTCAGTGTTTGTGTAGGTGGATGGATAAAGAGATGGATAGATCTTCCTCAGGACAGCCCTGCTAATTAAGTGGCAGCAAATGATCTGTGGTAGTTAGATGGCAGCATATTTATCTGCCTTGGGTGAGTTCCCTAGCTCTAGGCCAGTTGGGTAGGTTTTTCTAAAAGGAGTAACAGTTCTTACAGTTGATATTTTCTTCAGAGCCTCTGGATATGCCTTTGAACCAATGTTTAGAGATAAGCTTGTTTGTTGCAGGTATCAGTAGATTGATAATTCAAAGTTAAAAAAAAAGTAACCCTTTTGTCTTATTCTTCTGATGGTTATGATTGGGTGAGCCTACTATAGCTGACTAAAATCAACAAGAATTGGGAATAGGAGCCCTGGGTGTAGTGAGTGTTACCTTAAGGAGAGGTTAAGTGTTGCCTACTGCTGCTCCAGAATATTCTCTGTGTGGGTATGTTTATGTGTCTGTCTGTGTCTGAACTAGTACCATGAGAGCCTATAGGGATACATGGGAAGAGCCATATTCTCAGCCTACACAACTCCCAGCTATCTTTTAGGATCCAACTCAGATGTTACCACACTCTCTGAATTTTTCCAAACTCAAGGAGAGTCAGTTTCTACTTTCATACCTGAAGTATTTACCTCTACTAAAGGGTTATTGGTATTATTTACTTACATCTGTGTCTTTCACTGGACATCTTTAAGGTATATATAAACTGTTATTCATCTTTATATACCCACATTTACTATGTGGAATGCACTCTTCTAATCACTGGGGAAAATAATGCTGATGTAAACTGATAAGTTCTTACTGTCATATGGGGGTGACAGGAGGCAGAGAAGTGCTCAATAAATGAGGTAGAAGTAATTTTAATTGATATTCCTGAGTGGAGAACTGAGTGTCCACTAATCTGACCCATTGGTGATTTTTTATGGTATCGACGTATGATTTCCTGCATACATAATATTGTTAGTCTCCAACACACATTTATTTATTTACCGCCTTTATGAAGAGTCTTTAATGAAATCAAGTATCAAACACAAATGAAATGGTAGAAACTCTGTTATAATATTTTATTAGACAGGAGAAGGAAAGGCAGGTTTTGGTGTAGATAAAGTTGGGGATCCGTCAATAAGAGGTACCAAAGTACCTATGACACTTGACTGGCTGATATTATAGTTTTCTGAACTTGAAAGTTTAAAAGAACAGCAATAAAAAGTGTAAAACTCTTTCTAGTAGGTTATTTGAATACACTGCCAATGCCTTAGGTTGTTTTGTAGAGCCGGTCAAGGGAGTGGTCTGGAAGAAAACAAAGCAAAGCAGGTGTTGAGAAACTGAATGTGCTAGTGCAATTGCTTTTGCCTCTGCTTCGCACAGAGGGATTTGTTCAGAGGACACCAGCTGAGCCAGCACTGGGAGTTGCTTATGGGGAAGTGAACATTCCAACTAATGGGCACACAGAGTATGTAGCAACTTAGAAGTCTTCCTTGTTGGCAGATCTCGAACTTCCTTTACTTACATATGCAAAGGTCTTGAGACATTGCAAATTACGGTTTCTAAAGGCCCAGAGGCCTATCAGCCCCTTCTAAAAATATTCACCAAAAGCAGGCAAGAGGAACAGGCTGTAACAATAAACTCCCTTTAATTTCCTTCTCTGGTCCTGGTTTGTGCTTCTTCCATGTTGGTTGAAAAAACCAGAGCCTACTAATGGTGTGATTCCTCACCTTGTCTCACCTTTCTCTTCTGCTCTCCACCCTCTGCCTTGGTCTGTGGATTTCTCAGGTCCTGAGACATGCTGAAAAGAGTAAATATGTGTTTTTCCAAACCAGAATCAAGGGTCCTGGCTTAGCCTGGCCTAGAGAGAATGCAGATACGGCCTTTTCATCATAGTCTTTTCTGACTGACCCTCAATTAGGAAACCTCAGTGGCTCCTGAAGTCAGGCTTTCCATGTCACATTGTCACCATATCAAAGAAGTGAACCACCATCTTTTCAGACTGTTTTGACTCTCAGAACTGAAGAAATTTGTGTGATTAGATGTCCACTTCATTGTCTCCATGTTGCTTGGAGTTTGCAAATTCACTTTCTTTTTAACAAATGGGCTCCTCAATTGTGAACTGTGGACAGATTCAACTAGAGTGAAGAGATTAAAGGTGCTATTCTAATGCTGTCATTATGCCTCATTTTGAGATTTCCAAGATGGGTTATGAAGCAGAAGTAAGCAGACTGACAAGTTTCCCTTTTGAGAAGTTAGGTATATTTTTAGCCTTTCTTTCTGCCTGAGCCAACCTGATCCACCGCATCCAAGGATCTAAAGTGTTGCATCCTACTGCCCCCAGCTGGCTCTTTTTGGTGCTTATGTTACTACATCATAAAATCTCAGATTATATGGCACTTAAATTTTTTTCTAAGCACTTTCATGTATTTATATTAGATCCTCATAATAACATTGTGAGTTATATGGATCAGGAATTATCATATCTATTTTATACAGGGGAAAACTGAAGGATAGCCTCATTAGTTGATTTGTCCAAAGGTAAATAGTTGTTAAGAGGCAGAATTGGACTAAAATTCAGATCTCTTGCCTGCTAACCCATTAGGTTCCCTAGTCTTTTGAAAATTCAGTATTCCCCCCCCAAAAAAATAGATATTAAGAGCTTAATTTTAGGCTTAGAGGAATTTTCCCTCTTTCTCTCTTGAAGGGAGATAATATATCATGTAAGGTTTGAATAAATTCATTACCTAATTGGAAAAAAAAATTGAGCTCCTGTTCTGTATGAGGCTCTTTGACTCAGATGCTGTGGCTTCTAACTCTAATGTAGTGTAGTGGTAAAGAACATTGACTGTGGGCCAGACTGTCTGGGTTTGAACCCTAGATCTTAACCTCTAAATGCCTTTTATAAAATGAGAATAATAATACACTTAACTCATAGGGTTACGTGCAGATTAAATGAGATAATTAATGTAAAGTTCTTAGACTAGTGCTTGGTACAAAGTAAACACTATATAAATAAATATTAACTGTTGCCATTGTTGTTTCATTGTTATTGTTATTGTTTCTATTATTAGAATCTCTTTATAAAAAGGTTTATTTGTTCTTTAAAAAAAGAAAAATGCAAAGCAGCCCCTCATGGGTATGTAGAAATGATGAACAGCCAACTTTATTGAAAGAGTACATCGTCATATAGTTTCTCCACAGCCTTATCTTCCTACTCACTCCTCCGTTCCCTTTGGTCTTAACTCTGGTCTTAACTAACTGCTCCGGCCATAGTTGCCAATTACTTCTCAGTTGCAAGTTCAGTGGACACTTTTTATGCTCACATAACTTGATAGTTATGGCATTTGATACTTTTGGTCATTTCCACCTTGGAATGTTCTCCTTCTTTGGCTTCTGTGGTAACATTCTTCCTTGGTTCTACTTCCTCTGCCTGCTCCTTTAAACGTTACCATTCCTTAAGATTCTGTTAATTTGCACTTTATATGTTAACCCCTGGACAATTTCATACATCCCTTGGCATCATGACTACTTCAGCTCAATGTTACTATCTTTTAAATGTTAGTCTCTAGCTCAGACTTTGTTCCTAAACTTTAAGCTGATTCTCTATAGGACATCTTCACCTCGGCTGTCTCACAAGCCCTTAAACTCAACATCTCCTAGCTAAACTCACTATCTTTTAACCTTGCTTCTTCTAAAAACCTGTCCTTCTATTTTGTGGATATTTAATAATGGCATCCAGGGACCAATAACCTAGGATCAACCTAGAGCTTTTTGTTGCCCTCATCCCCCCATCCAGGTAGTCAAGTTGTTTGTTTGTTTGTTTGTTTGTTTGACTCTTCCATTTAAAAATATATCTTGAATCTTGCTCTATTCCAATACTTCCACTATTGCCTTAACTGAGGCACCCTTCTTTCATCAGGATTATTGTAATAATTGCCTATTTATCCTTCTCCATATTCTCCATCTAACCCACCGATCATACCATTGCTTAAATAATCTTTTCTTTAAAAAGAAAATGGGGGCACCTGGGTGCCACATTCAGTTGAGCATTTGGCGCAGGTCATGATCTCATCATTTGTGAGACCGAGCCCCATGCTGGGCTCTGTGCTGACCATGCAGAGCCTGCTTGGAATTCTTTCCCTCTCTCTCTTCCCCCTATCCCATTCGTGCTCTCTCTCTCTCTCTCTAAAAATAAATAAATAAACTTTTTAAAAAGTAATAAAAAAAAAATAGGGGAACCTGGGTGGCTCAGTCAGTTAAGCATCCAACTTAGGCTCAGGTCATGATGTCATGGTCCATGAGTTTGAGCACCACGTCAGGCTCTGTGCTGACAGCTTGGAGCCTGGAGCCAGCTTCGGATTCTGTGTCTCCCTCTCTCTCTGCCCCTCCCCTGCTTAGGGTCTGTCTCTCTCTGTCTTAAAAATAAAGAAACATTAATAATAATAATAATAATAATAAAATAAAAAGCAAATATGAACATTTCCCTCTTCTGCTTAAAAGGCTTATTTTGTTCCCAATAGAAGGATAAAGTCCATATATCTTAGCAAAACATATTGGCCTCACCTGTTTCTACTATTCATGCACTCTGGCCATATTGAGTAAATTAGTTTCCTGAATGCACCATGTGTTTAACCTATAACTTTGCATATATTGCTCCTTCTGTATGTAGTATCTTTCTTTCCTGATTCCCCAGGTCATCTTTTTAACTCCTTATTTCCTCTGTATAGCTTCCTTTGACATGCCGAGATTGGTTTTGTAACTTTATCCACTCATAGTGCTGTTGTACCTGTACAAAGCTATATTTTAGCATTTACCACATGATATAGTTTGTACCCCTGAATAGATTGTGATCTCTTCAAAGGAAAGGGTCTTTGTGTGTAGCACCTACCGTAGTGCTTGGATGCAGAATAAACCCTCACTAACTTAAGAAAAAAAAAATTAAAAACCTAGAGTCTCTATCTTCTAGGTGTTTATTCTCTAACGGTTTCAACACCAGCCTAAACGTTCCTGACAAATGGTGGCTGGGTTTTCCATTCTATTTTGCAGTATATCAACTCTGGAAACCTGGAACAATTACTAGACAGTAACCTGCATTTGCCCTGGACTGTGAGGGTGAAACTGGCCTATGACATAGCAGTGGGCCTCAGCTACCTTCATTTCAAAGGCATTTTTCATCGGGACCTCACATCTAAGGTATGAAGGCTTTTCTTGCACAACTCTTTGAGACATTGTCTTCCATTACCAAGAAAGCAGTATTAAAAAAACCAATTATTAATGAACTTTGAAATAATGGAGATCTCTTACAGATTTAACATTCAATCACAGAGAATACAACTTACTACTCTGTATATTAGTATACATATATAGTATAGCTGTCCTTAGAAAACCAATCTTTCAGCAGGATTGAGTGTTGAATGTTGAGCCAGGCAACACTTAAGAACCTTAATGCTTTACTTCAATCTGAATGTATGTTGCAGGAGCAGTTGGCATGAGGAGGGTTAAGAGATTCTTGCCCTATAGGAGAGACAGCAGTCAAGGCAAATTGGGAGCCTATGTCTTAGTGTTCTCTCTCGTGGCCTCCAGGAAGTAGCTCTTAACTGAGAACAGAAGTTCACTGGTTTTGTCATTTGAGTGCAGGTTTTGAGGGCCATAACGTACTGACCCATTTTCTATCTGTGTGATTGAGTTTCTGCCATTCTGCCAGTTCTTTGGCATCAGCTAGTCTCTTACTGTCCAAATTGCTATGTGACCAGGTTAGAAAAGAGTTGCTTTTAGAGGATGTTGGCCATGCTACAAGGCAGGCATCTCAAGGCCAAGTGGCCCAGGACACCACCATAACAAGGCTTATATAAATAGTACTGTTTGATCATTGATGTGGGAACTGTAAATCATCTAATATGATTTCTCTGCAAGAGTGATTTAGTCTTCTACGGAGGTTTAGAGGAGTTTGTACTTGTCCAAGAATAGCTGTCATTTAATTCTCCACCCTCAACATCTACACATGCACATACACAGACATGCATATACATACTCCTGTACCCCTTCTGTCATGAATGAGGGGTAACAAAGCTTGTTATCAGAGAAAGTTTGCAAAGGAACACAAGCAAGCTGTACTCTCAGAGCCAATAAGGCCTAGAGAAGTAAGTCGCTGGCTACCTTTCACTACAGTGGTTCTGGGGTTCCAAACAGCAGTACTACCCCTGAGGGGCCCTGGCCATTGGTTTATAAACTACTACAGAGAAAACAGCTTTGGGGAGGTGAGTGTAGGGCCCTTGGGTATGGCAGGGCCATTTGTAGTCAGCTACACTGTTACTGAAGCAGCATTAAGACTGGCGAGTGGAATCCAGTGACCAACTGAGGCCTAGTTATGAGGAGTCCTTTATCTTTATTGGCACTTGTAAGGGTTAGGACCTAGAAGGTGTCATCTTATCCCTTTGTTTTTTAGAAAATCAAGACTAAGAAAACTGTACTTATTCTAGGTAAATGGGTAGGGTTGTATATCAAGATACTGCCTTAGGTTGATAGCCTTCTCTCACCTTGAGCATGCAGCCAGAACCAAATCTTTGCTTCCTACTGAGAAAGCATCATTTCTTCCAAGGTGGAGAAACATCCCGATGAGTTATCTATGTATATATTTCCCCCACACCTACATGAGCGTCTTTTATGCCTGGCACCATGGGTGAAGAAATATTAGAAAAGGACAGTTTCTGACCTAGAGGTACTTATAGTCTGTTGGGAAATAACTAAAGAACAGCCTACAGCATTTAATAATTGAGTGTTCAGCTTCAGACCATTGGTTTTGGGAAAAGAAAGATCACTAGGTTAGGGTAGCTAGGCTTTCTGGAACAAAACTCCCCCCAACAAATTCCTAAGAGCTGATCATATTCCCTCTGTGCCTCCAAAGTACTTTGCTCCATCATGCTAGTGTCCAAGTGTAGTTCTGTCTGGGATTGTCATGTTGTATTGTAACAATGACTAACCTCTTTGGACCTATAGGTCCATTTCCTAATGGGGAGTGGGTATCCCCTTGAGAAGAGAAATTAGGAACTTAAGAGAAAGAACTCTCCGTGTCTCTAGGCTGTGATTTCTTGGATCTGAACTGTAAGGAGATATTTAGGATACTCCCATGTTGAGAAAAAATGACTTTGCAACCTGGAGACAGGTTGGGAAGTGCACTGTAGGGAATCTCAAGTTCAAGAAAAACAAATGGGGGCACAAGGTGGCTCAGTCATTTAAGTGTCCGACTCTTGATTTTGTTTCAGGTCATGATCTCACGGTTCATGAGACTGAGCCCAGCATGGAGCTCTGTGCTGACAGTGCAGAGCCTGCTTGGGATTCTCTCTCACCTCTCTCTCTGCGCCTCCCTTGCTAGTACTCGCTCTTTCTTTCAAAATAAATAAACATTAAAAAAATTTTTTAAATAAGAAACTCAATTCATGAGCTCCATCAAGAAGTGGCAATCACCACACACAGGCTCTTATCAGTAGCTCTGGAAGTAACTAGTACTACACATAAGGTTTGGCTTGTAGGAGCAGCCGAGAGCAGTTTGTTTCTGCTTAATACCATTACTTCTTAGGTTATCCCTAGGAGTGTGAATTATGAATTTGTACCTCTATTCTTGGTTGTTTGGTTTTGGTTTTTCACTGACTCCAAAGAAACCACTCTGGTGACTCCACCAGAGTAGAAAGCCTATTCAACTATGGTCTTAGGCTATACCACACAACTAGGAGCAGAAAATGCCAGTTTTCAGAGACTGAAGACAGCAAGAATTAGAAACAACATTGAGTGCTGGAGAGACAGAGTGTCTGTTAAGGCACCCTGTAGTAGGTTTTTTCTTTTTTTTTTTTAATATAATGAATAACATCAATAATTTTTGGGAACCATTCATACTATTCTATTAGAAGACCTAGTATTGGAGACATAGAAAATTACTGGAACCCAATCTTTACTATCCATGAGCTCTTAGTCTTGTTGGGGGGACAGGTATGTGAAGATTATTACATAAGAGCTGTGGTAAAGATATGGCATCACAGGGTGGGATAGAGTGCAAGGCATGGGACACATTACAGTAAACCGGATAATCTTCTAAGAAACTTGGACTGTAGCAGCCTCTGAGCATTTTGGAGTGCAGTTCAGTCTCTGATTTCCCTGTGCTGTGAAAAGAACCTCTGAACCTTTCTTGAGATGTAGAATCAGTACTTTCCTCTCTGATCCTAACTGGGTTAATGGAGTGAATTTGTGTGAGGGGAAAGAGGTGATGGCACATGAAAGCCATTTTGTTGTTGTTGCAGAAATAGCTTTAGCTTGGAACTAACATTAACAAATGGACTTGGCATTTCTTCGCTCAGGTGGTTTTATTCAGTGTCAATATTGACTGTACAGCTGTTCTAGGAGACCTCAGGAACTGCTCTCAAGTGTCTACTGTGGCCCAGTTCTGAAGGGTTTGTGTTGGCTTCCAGAAAGCATTCGTGCCCACCCTTTTTGAGTCTCTTGTCAGCTCAGTCCCCACAATGGAGAGTTGAATGTATGATTAGTGTATGCCTTTGACATATGTGAAAAGAAGCCCAGTTGTTTCGATTATCTGCCCAAACTTTCATATAACAAACTTTTGCTAAGCCCTTTCTGTGTGTCTGTTCTAGGTTTTGAGACACATAGATGAATGGGATCATTCACTGTCTTTGAAGAGGCAAACATAGAAGTCTCTCTGCTATGGTGTGATGAATTATAATAGGGGTGAGGACAGAGGAATGGGAGCCAAGTAGCAGCAGTGCATGGGCTCCTTTTTGAAGCTGAAAAGGTCAACCCTCACCTCAGGGAAGTCTGTCTGAGCCTTTCTTATGGTTGCTGCTTACTCTAGGCAAGGACAGTTTTGTTTTGTTTTGTTTTGTTTCAAATTTGTATTTAAAGTCAAGTTAGTTAACATATAGTGTAATATTGGTTTCAGGGGTAGAATTTAGTGATTCATTACTTACATATAAAACCCAGAGCTCATCATAACAAGTGCCTTCTTTAGTACTCATCACCCATTTAGCTAACCCCACCCGCCTCCCTCCATCAACCCTCAGTATGTACTCTGTAATTGAGTCTCTTATGGTTTATTTCCCTCATTTTCCCCCTTCCCATATGTTAATGTTTTGTTTCTTAAATTCCGTATATGAGTGAAATCATATGGTATTTGTCTTTCTGAGTGATCTATTTCATTTCACTTAGCATAATACGCTGTAGCTCTACCAATGTTGTTGTTGCAAATAGCAAGAATTCATTCTTTTTGATGGCTGAGTAATATTCCAGTGTGCACACCCCACCCCCCCAATATCTTCTTTATCAGTTCATCAGTCAGTGGGCATTTGGGCTCTTCCCATAGTTTGGCTATTGTTGATAATGCTGCTATAAACATTGGGGTGCATGTGCCCCTTTGAATCTGTATTTTTGGATCCTTCGAGGAAAATACCTAGTAGTGCAATTGCTAAGTCACAGGGTAGTTCTATTTTTAACTTTTTGTGGAACCTCCATGCTGTTTTCCAGAGCTGCACCAGTTTGCATTCCCACCAACAGTGTAAGAGGATTCCCCTTTCTCAGCATCCTCACCAAAATCTGTTGTTTACTGTGTTGTTAATTTTATAGGCAAGGGAAAAAAATTTTTTATAGGCAAGGATACTTTTGAATAAAGAAGTCTCTATCCTCTATGCAATGGATCTTGCACCTCACACAGCCTGAAAATTGGCCTGGCTTCATATTTTGTACTTTCTAGCCACATAGTCTATTTTGGGGCTGCATCCAAGTTAGATGAGAAATGCAAGCATTGTACTATTGCCCTTGAATCCAAGGGCAACATTTGAGGTAGGGGCTGCAGTCACAAGTGAAAGGGTCTTATGTTATTGTACACAGTGTTGCCTTCTCCATGGACCAGGCTACTCTCTTGAGACTGCATTGCTCCTGCCATGACCTTGCTGTCCCCAAGGGAAAGCTCATCAGCCTCTTTTTCTGGGGAGGACAGAATCATTATGTGAGAACCTTTTAGAATCAGGAGACTTGGGTCTTTACCACTTAGAGTTGAAAGCTTCATTTTTATCACCTTAAATGTAAAAATCTTAGATCTGCGCATCTGACAATGTTATTTTGAAGAACCATTAGGATTATGTTTGTGAAGAATGTTTTGTAATTCCTATGGTACCATACAGACAGAAGTAGGCAATCTTTCCCTCCTTACCCTAGGGAAGGGATACTACCTAGTATTCTCTGGGCCACCTTCCTCTTAAGACATTACTGCTTTCCTACAGCTTATAGTCTATAGTCATGGGAATGAACTGTACAGACACTTTCATTATAATATAGCAGATGCTAAGGTTACAGAAAGGGCAATGCATAAGATGCTTTGAAAAAGTGGTATTTAACCCAACCTGAGGGTACAGAGCAGGCTTCTTGGAAGAGAAAATACCTAAGCTGAATCTTGAAAATTGAATTCTACTTATGAATAAGTAGTGTGTGTGTGTGCACATGCATGTGGTGGGGCTAATATTCCAGAGCAGAGTAGACAAAGGGAATTGCATAAACAAAGGCATAGTGGCATGAACAGTACGATGGGCAGACTGGGAGGTAGGAGTGGTAGGGAATAAGAGCTGAAAAGAGAGGACTCTGATCATATACTATCAAACTTGGATTTAATCTTCTAGACAGGAAATGAAGAAAACCACTGTCAGCTTTTTTAAAGTAATAGCTTTTTGAGATACACTTCACATAAAATAAAATTTGCCCTCTCAAAGTATGTATTTCAGTGGTTTTTAGTACATTCAGCCATCACCACTATCTAACTTCAGAACTTTTCACCATCCGAAATGAAAGCCCCAGATTCTATTCCCCTCTCCCTTCAGCCCTGGGCAACCACTAATCCATTTTCACTTCTATGGATTTGCTTATTCTGGGCAGTTTAATATAAAAACAATCACACAGTATGTCATTGATGGCTTTTAAACAGGAGAGTAACACAGATTTACATTTTACTAAGGTCATGCTGGCAGGAATGAGGAAGGTGGATTATGGAGTTCAAGCCTGGACTAAGCCATAGAGATCAGTTAGAAGAGCACTGCAATATCCTGGGGAGGAATAAGGAGGACCTGGACTAATGCAAAGGTGGGGGCGGGGAGGTGTGGGGAATGAAGAGGGAGGGGCAGATTTGAAAAATATTTAGAAGCTAAATTAGTTGGAGTAAGAGTAAAAAATCTAGGGTGAATCCCAGGTTGCTAGCTTAGCTAGCTTTAGCTTTTGAGGAAAAAAGTGAGTTCAGGTTTGCATGTATGGAATTCAATATGAGTAATCCAGGAGATGTCCAGAAATAGACTGGATATGCAAATCTGAAGCTTGAGGATAAAGGTCAGGTCTGAGGATATACATTTGGGAGTCATCAGCACAAATGGAGCCTGAGAGATGTAGGCTCAAGATAGAACTCTGAGAGCATGAGATGGGAAGAAGTACTTGCACTGGAGCCTGTACAGTAGCCAAAGGTAGAGAAGGAAAACCAGGGCTGTAGTGTCACAGAAGCCAGGAGAGAAGAATTGAAAGGGAACAGGAATAGCCTCTAACTAGCCTCTAATAGCTAGTCTGTTAGCTTCAGGACCACAACTGTTTATTCTCTGCACTCCTAGTATTAATGATTCCTGAATCATATGTAAAAGTGTTGAAAGAATCAACAATGTCAACAGCAGAAAGATCAAGTTAATATAAGGACTAATTTTTGTCTATTGAGCTTAAAGCCCTAGAGTCATGTGAGAACTTACAGCAGAAACCCATGAGGAATGAGTGGGAGATAAGGAAGTAAAAACGGCAAGTGTTGCCAGCCAAACTTCGCTAGCCTAGACCCCATTAAGGACAGGCTCAGGAGGTTTTGGAAAATACCACCAGGGCTAATCCATCAGGGCTCCTCCTCATTTGCCTTATCCCTTTAGAAATACAGACTTCTAAAATTTGGCTCTTTTGTTTTTCAGTATCCCATCTTTGTCTTTGGCTCCAATGCCCAGCTATTGGCTGTGAGAAACTTTATGAGGGGCAGTGGTCACCCTCCAGACCAGAGGCAAACTGGGTAGCCTTGCCCCATATTGTGGGGCCCCGATCATCCCTGCCTTAGCCATTTCTCAGCTGTTCAAAGAAGCTACTGTGAAGTCCTGTACTCCTAGATGGATGATTTGCAGTGAGTGGACAGTAGATGTCTATGAATGTGAAGATCGGGCAGAAACCACAGAGCTTTGACAAGGGCAGAGTACTGTGGCCATGTTCTGTTCCTTATCTCCTCCTCCCAGGCTGAATTTACAGGCCAGTTTCTGAGGGCTATAAAGCAAATAGTAAGTAGGACTTTAGACTGAGCCTTGGAGACAGGAGAAAGGAGTTGCAGATCAAATAGGAGGGGAGAAAAATAGGTGACAGATCTGAGCTGCCACTGCCTCATAAGCCTGTGCCCTATGGCCTGGGCTTCAGCTGTTTAATAGGCAAGCTGGCCTAGGGCCCATCTTCTCATGGTCATAGTCAAGGGGTTATGGGGTGCTGAGCCAGCAGAACCTGATGGGAAGGCCAAAGCCAGGACAAGTACAAGGATGGTCCTGCTTGGAAGCCAGAGATGATGCATGTCTACTCGGGCCCAGGTTAGATGTGATGAAATCACAGGCTCCCTCCAGCTCAGGGAGAAAATAGTATGATAATGTCAAGGCCAAAGTAGGGGGCGGGGGGTGATTGGTACCTGAGGTAGAGTAAGCAGGAGGTGACTTGGCAACTGCATGCCAAACCTGGTAAGGAGGGAGGGTAGGTTTGGGTCAAATAGGGTCTTGCTGGCCCCAGAAATGTCCCTGAGCCAAGGATCCCTACTCTCTCCTGCCTTTGGAGGAAGAAGGTGGTGTGAGGTGCCTCATGAGCGAGTGGTGTAGGGCTATTTTGAATGTAGCTGTTTGGGGAGAGCCGGTTGCTGATCTGTGTTTATTTACAAGCCATTTGTGTTCATCTTTTCTCTGGGGACAGCAGCATTTGTTCGGTGAGCACATCCTGAGCCTCTCTCATGAGTTGAGTGCAGGGCCTGAACCAGAACCTGCTCTCTGTTAGACTGTAAGAGGAAGTGGCATAGAGGAGTTGTTAAAGGAGCTGAGAAGAGAGAGGGTGGTGAGAGCTGGAGACGACAGGATGGAAAGGTCACTTACCTTAAAACACATAAAATCTGAGATGAAAAGGAGAGTTGAGAGAACATTCCAAATGGAAAGAAGCAATAGAAGCAAAGACAAAGGCTTGAAGGGGCTGTTCAGGCTTCACAGGTCAGGTTTGTCTGTGACAAGTTTAGATGGAGATGTGTGCATAGGAGCAGCAGCGGGGGGTAGGGGGCAGGCCAGTTGTTGGAGCCAGATCATAGACTTTTAATGCCATTGAGGAGGTTGGTTGTGATCCTCTGGGCAATGAAAGGTAGTGCAGGCCTGGCACTTGTCCTACACTTACATTACTTTGGGTCTCTGCATTCTGAGGAAAAGAGAATGGGAGGCAGGGACCTGATAGTCCGTCTTCCTCCACTAGATTGTAAGCTCCAAGAGGACAAAGATGTTTGTTCATTGAGCTTTCTCTGGCACTTAGATCCATGCTTAGTATATAAAAGCAAAGATAAATATTTGTTTGAAGCATATGACTCTTATGGCAGCCACCCAAGATCCAGGCCTAACTCATTTCACATGGCTGATGGAGTCCCAGGTCTGACCACTGGGTCAGCCTGAGTGTAGTTTCACCAAGGAGAAGACAAGGTGCCCTGTGGCAGGGAGGGGTGGTGGTAACACTATGGCTGGCTGGTCCCCCTTCTGAGCCACATTGTCTTCTTCTTTGGGAACCCTAGAACTGCCTGATAAAGAGGGATGAGAATGGTTACTCTGCAGTGGTAGCTGACTTTGGCCTGGCTGAGAAGATTCCTGACGTCAGGTGGGTAGCCCTAATAGGTGCTGGGGTCACAGAAGAGACTGAAGCAAAGGAAAAACGCCAGCTTCCTCCCCAGAGGCCAGAACTTGGTTACAGTTCAATCTCAGCTCCCTAAATTTGGTCAGTCTTAGTCTGTGTCCATTCTTCAGGGAGAAGAATTCCCAATGGTCAGATATCCCATTGCACCAGACAGTGGTGAGCTCATTCTCCATATAATCTCTCCCCTCACCCCCACCCCACAGCATGGGGAATGAGAAGCTGGCTGTAGTGGGCTCACCCTTCTGGATGGCACCTGAGGTTCTCCGAGATGAGCCCTACAATGAAAAGGTGAGTCTGGGGAGCCCAGGGCCTGGTTCTCCTTAGAATCCACTCTTATCAGGAAAGTGTCCAGGATCAATCACCCTGTATGTTCACGGTAAGTATCTACATCCTGCTCAGAGCAGGGTTGGTACTTGGCAGCTACCCAGTAAATGAACTGAATGAAATACAGGGCTTAGGCCTGGGCAGGCAGACCTGAGGGACACAGACCCTACTCTCACCCCACTGAGAAGGAAACTGAGGTCTTACTACCCACCAGGCGGACGTGTTCTCTTATGGTATCATCCTCTGTGAGATCATCGCCCGCATCCAAGCTGATCCGGACTACCTTCCTCGCACAGAGGTGAGCTGCAGGCATAGGGGACAGTGCCACTGGGATGGGGCTGGTTTTGAGGCTATGGAACTGTTGTTACTGGGGTGGAGTTGCTGGAACTGTCTGTGTGGTTACTTCTTTGGGGCAATTCTCAGCCTCTCCTAAGCAGGCCAGGATGGGTGGAGGGATTAATGACCAGTCTACCAATGTCCCCTCCCCACCATACCCATCCACAGAACTTCGGATTAGACTATGACGCTTTCCAGCATATGGTGGGAGACTGTCCCCCAGAATTTCTGCAGCTCACCTTCAACTGCTGTAATGTGAGTGTCTCCCTCCCCTTCCCCCAGCTTTGGTCAGGGGCTGGCTGAACCCCTTTCACCTGGTTAGGACTGTAGGGACAAGCTGCTCATTAAGGTTCACGAGGAGCCTCATTTTCACTGATGAGTGGCAGTGCCCACATCCCCTCCTCCAGGCCTAACAGATAGTCCAGAGCCCCGGACCAAGAAAAGGAAAACTGCTTTGTATTGTAGTCTTCAGCCTGCAGGGTAGACTTACCACCTCTTGTTTTCGATACTGATAGAGCTCTGGTCAGGTTTCGATTGGACTTTGGGTCCAGCTGGTCTTAAGGCCTATGGGAAGAACTTTTGTTAACCCTCACTTTATACAGCTCTGGGGCTGGACCTACCTGTTATGACCAAGGGGTAGCTGGGCTTTCCTCAGGTAGCTCCCAGAAACATGTTAGCAGCAGAACTCAAAAACAGAACAAACTAATGTTAAGCGTACTCTTTCGGAGGGTTCTGTGCCCAACAAGGGGATAAGACCCATACAGAAAGGGTGCTGATAGGGGAGGGTATTAGACAACAGCATCTCCCCTGACCTTAGCTCTGGGAATCATCCTCATGGCCTGGGGCCTTCAGAAAAGAGCTTAGCTGCACACCTGAATCTTAAAAGATGCCAGAAACAGACTCAAACGCCATCCTTGGGGTGGAAAATAGGAGCGCAGGGCTAATGGCTGGTGTGGATGACCACAGATGGACCCCAAACTACGCCCATCCTTTGCGGAGATTGGGAAGACCTTGGAGGAAATTCTGAGCCATCTACAGGAAGAAGAGCTGGAGACGGACAGGAAGCTGCAGCCCACAGCCAAGGGTAAGAGATTAGACCATAGTGTTTCACCTGATCCCAAGGGAAGAAATTAGGATGTGGGGCCTTCCTCTCTAGGGCTCATTGCAGGATCTCATGTCCAGAAGAAAGGCAGAGGGGCAGGGGATGATGGAAAAAGTATGGGACTCTTCAGAGTTATGACTTGGCATATTGCCTCTCTTGTTTCTCACTGGTGAAACACTTTGTGGCACAAGGTGCTGCTTCTGTTTGTCATGACTAGTGTGAGTAACCCTGGCTTGACTGTTTTTCAGGACTCTTGGAGAAGGGACCTGGTGTAAAGCGACTGAGCTCACTGGATGACAAGATCCCTCCCAAGTCCCCACGCCCAAGACGTAATATCTGGCTGTCTCGAAGCCAGTCAGACATCTTTTCCCGTAAGCCCCCACGTACAGTAAACGTCTTGGACCCCTACTATCAGCCACAACGAGGTGGTACTGTCCGCACCCCCAAAATCAACCCTTTCAGTGCTCGCCAGGACCTCAAGGGTGGCAAGATCAAGTTCTTTGACCTGCCCAGCAAGTCTGTCATCTCCCTGGTATTTGACCTAGATGCACCAGGGCCTGGAACTCTGCCTCTGGCTGATTGGCAGGAGCCCCTGGCCCCACCTGCTCGCCGGTGGCGTTCTTTGCCTGGTTCACCAGAGTTCTTGCATCAAGAGGCCTGTCCATTTGTGGGCCGAGAAGATTCACTATCTGACGGGCCCCCACCACGCCTCAGTAGTCTCAAGTACAGAGTAAGAGAGATCCCGCCATTCCGAGCATCTGCCCTACCACCTGTTCAGGCCCATGAAGCCATGGACTGCTCCAGTCCCCAAGAAGAAAACGGTTTTGGGCCCAGGCCCCAGGGAGCTAGTCCATGCCTTGCAGGTGCCTCTGAGGAGATGGAGGTAGAAGAAGAAAGGCCAAGAAGCTTGGCTCCAGTCCCGTTTTCTGTCTCAGGCGTAGGCCTGAAAACCCAGGGAGAACAGGATGGGTGAGGGGGGCTAGTCCCAGCTCACCTTGGGGGTGGGCCTTCAGTTGAAGCCACTGGGCCCCCTTATGTACAGCCTTGACCCTTCCCTGTGGCCTACAGAGCAGGCTGGCTAGGCCAAGCCAGGCTCAATATGGTGATTCCAAGTGCCTAACGGCTGTGCATGAGAGGGGAGATAGCAGTGAAAGGCTTTCCTACTTAGGGCCAACAGATGATACCAAGCTTCTGAAATCCAGCAAGGAGCTCTGGCTCTCACCCGACTCCCAATGCACTTCCCCAGACAGGACCAGAGGACTCCTAGTTCTAGTTTGCGCTGGCAGGCAGCTATTACCCCAGGTTCCTTTCCTACTCCAGGTCTGTCTTTTGCCCTTTCCTGGGGCATATAAGCTACTGGATGGAACCTGGCGCTGACCAGGAAGCCATAAAGGGCATGGCTATTTCTCAGACCTGAAGACTGGGGAGCTTCTTGCCAGTATGTCTAAGACACTTGAATAATTGCTGTTTGCACTTACTGCACAGTCAGACCACATCACTACATTTCTATGCAAGGGGGGGGTGAGGCCGTGTAGTGGTCATGGCTCTTAGCTAACCTATTCAAAGGTCTTTTCCAGTTGATTAATCTATTTTCATATTTATGAAGGAGTCTTAATGTTCTGCCCCATAAAACTTTCAACCTTGTGGTTGGGAGTGGGGCTGGTTTTGTAGGCCCCAGGGCCTGCTCTATGTATTTGTCAACATGTGACACACCCAACTGGTTAAATGGTTTATACACAGACTGATTTTCTTCCCTTCCTGCTATGGCTGGAGCTATGGGAACAGTCTGTCCTTACAGAGCCGCAATAAGAAATAACCAAAGATGAAGCTGGTCAAATATTTTCATAACTTGTTTCTGTTGATTTTTTGGTAATACTTTTTCCCAAGACACTTTCAGATTTAAAAATAAATAAAGTTGGTGTTACAGGTGCTAGTCAGCCTTCTTACGTGTACCCTTGTTCCTCATCCTCTGGGGTAAAGGAGAAGGTCCAAGACAGATGCAGCAGTATCTCTGCCAGGACCCCACCCCCTGACCCCCCCCAACTCTGTCATTCACAAGCTAGAGGGACCCAGACACTTGTATTCCACTCTCAGTTCTTGTCCTGGGCCCTGAGTGCTAGGCAGAAGTTGTGTCAGCTGCTGCCCCAAGCCAGCTTCATCTTCTGGTTGTGGGCTTTGGAGGAACGGGAGAACTGGCTCTTGGCCACTGTGAGGGGTACAGCCTTGCCACTCAGATATACCTTGTTGTGGCATTCAGGTAGCCAGGGTCCAGAGCTACAGATCTGGGGTCCTTGGCTCACTCCCACATAGGCCATTACAAAACCTGTCATAAAGGCATCAAAACCAGCTCGATGCAACCCATCCCCAACCACTGGGTGAGGATTGGCTTGACCTCCTGGCACTTCTGAGGTAGCCACATCAGCTGTTTCCAGCCTTGTTGCTTTGAGCCCCATCTCCAAGTCATTTTTGTGACCTTTCTCCAAGCCAGGCTGGCTCCTAGTCTCATCTTCAGCCACTTCCTGATCAATTTCCTCAGCCTTGAGGCCATCCCCACAGACCTGCTTCATGGGAGGGCCATCCTCATTTTCCTCAGAGGTCTGTTTCCCAGGCAGGCCCAACAAAGCCCTCCGCCGTTTTTCCCTACGTCGCCGCCGTCGCCGCTTGTCCTCCACCACAGCCTCATCAGTGTCAATGATAAGGTCAATATCATGGGACCGAGGACACTGCGGTCCCAAGGGGCACCAGCCATAGGCCTAGAGATAGGAAAGAGGCTTAGACAGGAATTCTAGGCATCAGAACTCCCCCCCCCCTCAGGAAATGGGTGGGTGCTCTTACCGAAAAATTGTCACAGATGCTGGTGGAATGAGGACGGTGGGTTGTAGGGGGCATGCAGCAGCGGTAGTCAATATGGGCCCTCATGCTAGTAGGATAGTTGCAGAACTCCAGGGTAAGGTGTGGGCTGCCGGCTGCCCGCTGCTTCCCATTTTCCCGCTCACTGCAACAGCGTAAGAGGGTATTGGTCCACTAGTGTATAAATTCCATAGGAACAGGGTTTTTTGTCTGTTTTGCTCACTGCTGAATCCTCAGCACCTAAAATAGTGCCTGGCACATGGTAGGCACTCAATAAATACCTTACGTAAATGAAACAGTCAGGCTTATACCAGGCCCCATCCCTAAACCTCAACCAGTTCCTCACCATTTCCGGAAAACATATTCTAGGTAGGAGGCCACGAAGCGGGCATGAAACTCAGCAGCATACTTGGTGTCATAAATGCCAGCTGGGAACATTTCACACAGGTCCGCAGTGAAGGTTCCCAAGCTCTCGGGAAGGTGTGCATAGAAGTTCTGGTACAAGAACACCAAGTCTATGAGACCATTGTGTAGTACCAGGGGCCGGCGGGCCCGGATTAGCTCCAGGAAGAGTGTCCTCACTGACTGGCTCTGACTCTCATCACCCTGGGTAGAAAGAAAGGGGTCATCAGGAAGAACAGTCCCCTAGGGAGCCTCTTTTGCAGGACACTTCGCCCTGGCTCCCCTACCTGGAAAGCTCTACCTCCCTGCCTTACCCAATGCTATTCTATGTATCAGGCTTGTTTCCCCAGCCCTGTCCCTAGTGATTTCCCATACTGAGCAGATCCTCCCTACGTACCCAGCCTAGGTTAGGAAGAAATGAAGCCACAGAAGGGGCAGTCTCAAGGCTGGAGACCTACCTTGTCATTACCCTTGTGGTAAGGGATACCCTGAGCATACTGCCGGTTGAAGTTGAAGCCATGCTGTACCAAGAATTGCACAGACTTTGGTTCTATCACATACTCTTCCATGCATAGCAGGGTCAGATTGAACACCTGAGCCAGGTATGAGTGTTCACCCTGGGAGAGAAAGGATCTGCTATATCAGGATTTGGGATAAAAACACCTCACACCTGATGTTCTCCAGGATCTCAACCCTCCTCCCTGCCAGCCAAAGACCAGGGATAGATGTGAGATCAGCCCATACCTTATCTGGCTGCTGCTTGAAGCAGGCGAGGCCCAGGGAGAGAATAGAACGGGTCCTGGCAGCATGACACACGGACTTGTAACGTTCCTCGATGCACCTTGGGGTTGGGTTTAGGGGGTGGCTGTGGCTGGGAGCTAGCCCTCAAACCACCCAGGACTGTGAATTCTACTCCAGGGATGAGGTCTTCCCCTCCTGCCAAGGCTGACACTAAGATCGGGGCTTATACTTACTGGTTCAGCAAACTCTTCCTGTCCCCAAGCCCACTCAGTTCCTATGAGTGGGTAAAGGGAGAGTTGTGTTAGGTTCCCAGCACCAACCAGCCCTTTCAAACTACCTGTCCTCCCCATTCCCCAACCCTCACCGTGTCCACAGCCACGAAGCTAGCTGTCTTTATGGCCAGCAGGAGGGATGGCCACATCTCCTTGAAGTTGTCACTCTGCACATCCACCACAGGAACCTGGACTACTAGCTCCTCCCCAGATTTTGTGGTTTTGCAGACACCACCTGAGGGTAAGGAGAGCAATGGATGTTAATGCTCAGGCAGGGGTCCAGGGAAACCAACACCAAGCCAGGCCATGGCTGGGGGCGGAATGTTGGGGGGCAGTTTCCATTAAGGCAAGAAATGGCAGCTTTCTCCTCAAACCCTTTGTATCATACATGCTCTGCACACAGGCCTTGAAATGAGCAGTACCCTGAATTTGGGGAGAGAAAGCCTGCGTCTTCCAGTGGTTTATGTGAGCTTTTGGGAAAATAACTTCTCCCTTCAGCAACACAATCCGCAGAAGAGGAAGGTCGGACTGTGGCCCAGTCCGATCTGTGCCCCAGTAGCCAAAAGCGATGGTAGCCACTATGCCCCAGAGCCTCATAAATAATTCCTCACACCCAAGCCCCCAACACGTCCCACTTCTTTGGACCACGACTCCTAATCCGCTACACTTAACCATGAGCCTTAGACTACATCTCCCGACATGCCCCCACGGTCCCCGTCTAAGCTCCCAACATGCAAGGCTTTTGCAGCCGAGCTGCGGTGCACACCGGGACTTGTAGTCTCCTCGTGGCTGGTTCGGAGGTGAGCTAGTTGAACGTTCCAAGTCAGTTTCTAGAGCCGTAAGCCCGAGGCCTTCCCCTTGCCGGAGCGCACAGAGTTTTAAGGAGGAAGCCCTGGGAAGCCACTCACCATCAGAGGCCGCTGGGGCTGAGACTGCGCCATCGTCACTGTCGGCGGCCATGACACGGAGGGCCCCTCGCCTGAGTGGTGTGTGGGGGTACTCGGGGCTTCCGCTTCGTTTCTCCGCGCGGCTTCTGCTGTAGGGATCGGGGCGGGGCCTGCCCCCGCCCCGAGTCGCAGACGGGTCTGACTTCCGTTCACACGACCCGGGTCTGGCGCGGAGGAAGTGTCCCACCGCGCGCTTGGACCTCTTTGGCTGGCACAGCGTGGATTGGAGCCACGCCCTCTGGCGTGCGTCGGACGCCGGGCCTTGGAGACTGCGCGGGAGGTAGGTAATTCCTTCCCCGCATGCACCTTGTGGGAACGTGGGCGGGAGCTTTACGCTGTCTTCGTCCGCTCGGCCCAGGGTTGGGGATGGGGTCCGGGCTCCCCAGAGGAGGTGGTGGTACCCAGGTGCAGCCTAAAGCACGCATAGGAGTTATGCAGAGACGGGAGTGTGGGGGAAAGGATATTTTGGGAATAGGCAAGTTCCCAGGGAGGAATGGGAGCTTCGTGTCCAGGAAGTGAAAAGACGGAGAGGGGGACGCGAGACGAGGCTGCCAGAGGGATTAGAGCCACCGACTGGCTAGGAAGCCTTTGAAATAATATAGGGAAGTGATAATAAGGACTTGAGTTAAGGCTCCGGCAGTAGGGACGGCAAGGAAGGGACAACTTGTAAGCACTTAGGAGGTATATTTGACCTAGAGGGTGATTAGACTTGACTCCTGATACCGCGAGAGACCTGTTCTTTCTCAAAGGCTCCCGTTCTCATCTCTGGACCCACAAGGAGTCAACCCTTTCGTTAGTTAGTCACTATTTCTAGCTCATCTTCAACTTTTCTCTCTCTACTGAGTCTTTTTCATCATTATTCAGAATTGTTTGGGTTTCTCCCATCCTGTTTATCGTATACAGCTTACTTAGCACTGTGCTAAGCTCTGGGGACTCAATAGTCAACAAGAGACTCAGTACTTGCTCATGGAGTTTTATAGTCAAGTGGGGGAAGCAGACAGTCATCAAACAAACACAAATGTAAAATTACAATTAGTGTAAGAGGAAAAATGGAGAATTACACAAGAGGATAATACTGGGGGCTGATTTGGACATTTAAGTCAAGACCTGAAAGAATGAATAACTTGGATGAAGCACAGGATAAGAGCTGTCCAAGCAGAGGGGAAGGATTGGGTGAGGTGTCAAGGTGGACAGATACCTGGATGATTGAAGCAACTATTTAGGCAAACAAATGGCTGGAGCAAAGTGAGTGAGGGGATGAGGAAGGTGGGGATCTTTGGAGCTTACAGAACTATTTTAAGAGGATTGGCTTTTCAGAGCAATGAGTGTGACAAAGTGCTCCAGTGGCTTACAAGGTACTTAGTGATTCTATGCCCCCCACCTTCTTTACCTCTTTGACCTCATCTACTACTTATCCTTCCTCAGTCTATTCTAACCACACTGGCTTCCTTATTATTCTGCAAACAGGCACCTTCCTTAGGGCTATTCCACTAGATCTTTTTTAGTATGACTTTCCCGTGGCTAGAACATGGCTAACTCCTTTAACTGCCATAAATCATTGGTCAAATACCACTTTAATAAGGCCCACCATGACCATCCATGTGCTTTAAAATCGCAACATTCCACCACCACCACTCCTATTTCCCTTCACATATTTTTTTTATGTTTATCCTAGTATTTACCACCTGACAGCCTATATAATTTACTTATGTGCATTATTTATTTTTTGCTCTCCATTAGAATACAAGTTCCATGAAAACAGGAACCTTTGGTGTTTTATTTCCGAAGTATTCCAAGTACTTAAAACTGCTCGGCACAAAGTAGGCACTACATAAATATTTA
Source organism: Acinonyx jubatus (assembly GCF_027475565.1). Classification (NCBI taxonomy): domain Eukaryota; kingdom Metazoa; phylum Chordata; class Mammalia; order Carnivora; family Felidae; genus Acinonyx; species Acinonyx jubatus. The sequence continues at coordinate 35,354,229 of NC_069381.1, read as the reverse complement.
TTCAGTGAATTAGTGGGAAGCCATTGAAAGTTTTAAGTAAGGAAGTGACACGATCATGTCTTATAAGATTGCTTTACTCTTTGGAGAATGGATTGTAGAATGAATTACGGAGCTAGTGAGTTTGGTGAAGGAAGTTTGGCTATGAAGGGGAGAGTGGGTGTTGTAAAAGGGATTGAGGAGCAGGGCCCTGAGCTTGGACAGTTTAGGAGAGACCATTCTTTAATGGGAGGAAGGAAAAGGAGAATGCAGATAAGTGTAGAGTGTAGCAAATCTGTACATTCATTTTTTTTTTTTTTTCCTCTGAGGGAGCAAGCAAGCTCTTTTGATAAAAATGAGGTGATGAAGTTAAGTTTTAAGGAGAGAGTTTGAAGCTTCAGGGACTGCAGTATAGCACAGCACAAGAGTGCAGTCTCTGGAAGCAGACCTTTAGGGTTTGGGTGGACAAGTTGCCTAATCTCTACAAGCCTCAGTTTCCTCATCAGTAAAATGGAGGTAATACTAGAAAGTACCTAATGGAGTCATCTGGAGATTGTGCGAGAAATTGGTAAAACACTTAGCATAAGGTCTGGCATATGGCAAACCTTCACTAATTGTTAGCTATATAGAGAAAAGGGCACCAAAAGAACAGTAAGGGAGTAGTGAAGATCAATTTCTCATTGAAATTGAGACCTATTTCTCATTACTAGTGGCCAGCCAGCTATGATTTACTAGATCAGGAAAAGATTAGGAATAAAAAATAGCTCATCCCCTCCCACCACCACCCCAACTTGCCATCTGCTCTCAGGCAAATCTTTTACCATCTCTGGGGCAGCTGGGTGGCTTAGTTTAGTTAAGCATCCAACTTCGGCTCAGGTCATGATCTAGCGATTTGTAGGTTTGAGCTCTGGATTGGGCTCTGTGCTGACAGCTCAGAGCCTGGAGTCTGCTTTGGATTCTGTGTCTCCCTGTCTCTCTGCCTCTCTCTCTCTCAAAAATAAAAACAAACATTAAAAAAAAAGGTATTTTTTTAATATCTTTAATGCTTATTTTTATTTTTGAGAGAGAGAGAGAGAGAGAGAGAGAGAGAGAGAGAGAGAGACACGGAGCATGAGCGGGGAAAGGGCAGAGAGAGAGGGAGACACAGAATCTGAAGCAGGCTCCAGGCTGTCAGCAGAGTCTGACGTGGGGCTCAAACTCATCAACTGCGAGATCATGACCTGAGCCAAAGTCAGACGTGCAACTGACTGAGCCACCCAGGCACCCTAAAAAAATATCTTAACATCTCTGATCCTTGGTTTCTCCTTTCTGCAGAATGGTGGTTGGATTGCATGACTGCTAAAGCCTGTTTCGGTGTAAATGTGCCACATCTCTGAGCAGATAAACTTCCTACCTGCCCCATGCTCTTAGACATACCTAAAGAAGCCCTGTCCACACACACAGTCACAGTAAACATCAGGGACACACATACAGGTGCTCCTGTACAGCCCCCAGCCCAGCCCCAGCCTCTTCTTTTGTGTGTGTCTCCAGGACTATGCTAATGTTGGTCCCTCTGAAGTCACTTGCAAAAACAGCCCTACTGGTCATACCTCAGTGCCACAGCCAGCCAAGAGCAACCCCATGAGCATCTGGAGAGTAAGAAAAGCTAGACACTCTATAATAAGTGCTGTAGAGAAAGTGGCTATACTCACTGAAGGGCCCCAAGATTCAACCTCATTGTGACAGACTACTTTGGGCCTTTCTCTTCTAGGCCATCATGAAGAAGCCACAAACCGCTGTGAGGAGTTGTCGCCAGAATCAGGCGTCTGGCCATGAGGGAAGGGAGAAGCAGGTCCTTAGCAGCAGCCAGGTCAAGCCTTCTACCCCTGATGGTGAGGAGCTTGGTCTGAGTCAAAGGTGAAGGGGTTGGTTTCGTTGGCCATGAAAGAAAGGTCGATTCAGGCTGGGAAGACAGCGTGGTTGTGCATCAAGGCTTCAAGGGACTAATTACGATCTAATTCTGACTTTGCTGTGTAACTTTGGGATGATTTCTCTGAGTGGCTGCTTTCTTACCAGTGACATGGAGTGGTAGCTTGTGTATTTCCTTCCTCCTGTGGCTTTTGTGGGATCAGATGAGTTTATGAGCCTGAAAGTGTTTTGTAAATGGGAAAGTCCTGAACAGGTACACATTATGCTTGGCTGAAACTGTTGGATTTTCATCGTGACCCAGAGACAAAGGAGCCAGCACTACCACCCTAGGAAAGTTAAGGCTAGAAATTTGGTTAAGGTTACATACACAGCATTTTGGTTTGACTCCAGGTTCAAAGCTTAAGCAAGGGTTTGGGGGAAGCACTAAGGTGGAGCAGCCAGACTACAGTGCCCTGGGTACCTGGTGCACTGTCCGTGCAGGAACTATGCCTAAGTTTCCTGAGGCCCCAGCAGGCTTGGCCAGGCGGCAGAAGGAGGTGGTATTACGGGCCTCTGTCTCCCCATACCATCTATTCAGAGACACAGCCGAGGTCACAGTCTTTCGGGAGAACCTTCTGAGCTGGTACGACCGAGAGAAACGGGACCTGCCCTGGAGAAGGCGGGTAAGCAGGCTAGGGGGCAGGGACAGTGGAGTGGGGGGTTAGTGCCAGGCCCCCTCCACACTAACTCCTTGTCTGGGATTGCATTGGCAGGCAGAGGGTGAGATGGACCCTGACAGGCGGGCGTATGCTGGTGAGTGCATCTCCTGAGAACAGGGCTGCTTTGCCTGGATGCCCACTGGTCTGGGGTGTAGGGGCTGTGGGCTGGGAGCAGGGCATCTCAGCAGTGCCCTCATGCCAACCCCTCTCCCCCAGTGTGGGTCTCAGAGGTCATGCTGCAGCAGACCCAGGTTGCCACGGTGATCGACTATTATACCCGATGGATGCAGGTGACTTCAGGGAAAGAAGGGGAGGGTCATTGAGCCAGACCCCAGAGAAAGCCTAGCCTTTGGGGTGGGGGTAAAGAAGGCTTCCTTCACCTCTCTCACCCTTGACCTTACTTCCTTTTGATCACCTTCGGGCTCTAGAAGTGGCCAACGCTGCAGGACCTGGCCAGTGCATCCCTGGAGGTGAGTGCCACCCTAAGGTAGGGGGAATGGGGACAACTGAGGACTGACCACTGATCTCTCTGACTCTACCCACAGGAGGTGAACCAGCTCTGGGCTGGCCTGGGCTACTATTCTCGAGGCCGGCGGCTGCAGGAGGGAGCCCAGAAGGTAAGGGGGAGACAGGGAGGGTGAGCCCCAGGGCCTCAGGTAGCACATAACCTTGAGCCTTCCCACCCCAATCAGGTGGTAGAAGAGCTAGGGGGCCATGTGCCACATACAGCAGAGACTCTGCAGAAGCTTCTGCCTGGCGTGGGGCGGTACACAGCTGGAGCTATTGCTTCCATTGCCTTTGGTCAGGTGAGTCCATAGCCCACCCCTACTTTGTGTGTGCCCACCCACCTTCCTCCCAGACCAGGCTGACTTCTGGATTCCTCTGTGCCAGGCAACTGGTGTGGTAGATGGGAATGTAGTACGGGTGCTGTGCCGTGTCCGAGCCATTGGTGCTGATTCCGGAAGCACCTTTGTCTCCCAGCAGCTCTGGTAGGATATTGGGGTAATAGGGGAGACTGGGAAGGGTGTCTCCAAAGTGTCTTTGGCTTACAGTAATGTTTCCTTGTAGGAGCTTAGCCCAGCAGCTGGTAGACCCAGCCCGGCCAGGGGACTTTAACCAAGCAGCCATGGAGCTGGGGGCCACAGTATGCACCCCACAGCACCCACGCTGCAGCCAGTGCCCTGTGCAGAGCGTGTGCCGGGCACACCAGAGGGTGAGCCATCTGGGGAAGGGGCAGGCAGGGGTCCTAGAGGGTGACCCCCTTCCCTATGACACCTTGCCTTATGCCTCTTAGGTGGAGCGGGAACAGCTTGTAGCCTCACAGAGCCTGCCAGGCAGTCCTGATGTGGAGGAGTGTGGTAAGTACCAGCCCCAGCCCTTCACTGCACTGTCATGGAGCTGCTTGTGGAAGCATCATTCTAGTTAATCCTACAACTTGAATAAGATTCTGCAGAGCTGGGCCACGGCCGGCTCTCTGGGGTTGGCATCTAAGTTCACCTAAGCCTGAGTGGGTCTTTGGGATCTCTCTTCCCAGCTCCCAGCGCTGGACAGTGCCAGCTGTGTGCGCCTCCCACAGAGCCCTGGGACCAGACCCTGGGAGTGGCCAACTTTCCCAGAAAGGCCAGCCGGAGGCCCCCCAGGGAGGAGTGCTCTGCCACCTGTGTTCTGGAGCAGCCCAGGGCCCTTGGGGGTGCTCGAATTTTGCTGGTGCAGAGGCCTAAGTCAGGTACCTGGATCCTCGGAGTGGAGGGCAGTGGCATGAGCAACACGGAAGAAATGGAGGAGTCAGCAGCTAAGGCCCAACCACACCTGGCTGTCCTTCCTCTCAGGTCTGCTGGCAGGACTGTGGGAGTTCCCATCTGTGACTGCAGAGCCCTCAGGGCAATGTCAGCGTGAGGCCCTGCTGCGGGAACTACAGAGTTGGGTTGGGCCCCTCCCAGCCACCCACCTCCAGCACTTTGGGCAGGTGAGTGACCAGTGGAAGGAGCAGGAGTGATGGCTTTGTGGACATATCCACAGGCCTGTTTCAGTCCCTTGACCCTCCCTTCAGGTGGTCCACACCTTCTCTCACATCAAGCTGACATATCAAGTATATGGTTTGGCCCTGGAAGGGCAGATCCCAGTGACCACCACACCACCTGGAGCTCGCTGGCTGACCCGGGAGGAGTTTCACACCGCAGCTGTCTCCACCGCCATGAAAAAGGCACTACCTGTGTTGTCTTCGTTGTACCTTTTTGTGCTTCCTATATGTTCTATGTGAACCTATTACTGTGTAAAAGGAAAAAACCATATTTTAAACAGATGTACTAGGGCATGAAGTTGAGAGAACAAAGGGGTCTGGCTCTTCTGGGGAAAGATGCCAGTCCTGCACTCTCCCCCTCTGTCCTTGGCTAGGTGTTCCGTGTGTATGAGGGCCAGCGGCCGGGGACCTGCAAGGTGAGTCTCTTGGCCCTCACCCAGGCATCTCTCCCCGGGCCCGAATCCACAGGTTTTCAGTTGAGTTAAATGACACACAGGTTTTCAGTTCAGTTGTGGATGAACATTATCCACACCAGGCTTCACCATAGGGAGAGGAACAGTTCTTATCTTGAAACCTTACAGTCTAGGGTCCAGGGTGGAAAGGGAATAAGAACAAATGATGTTAACAACAGGGTCACAGGTATGTGAAATGCTTGTACCAAGTTTTGTGGTTTATAAGGTGGAGAGCTTTCAGTTCTATCTGGGAGGCAAGGATCAGGAAAGGCTGCTTAGAAGATGCAGCTGGTAATCTGGGTTCAAGAAATGAATCATTTTCTCCAGGTCTGGGAGGGGAATCAGCAGTAAGAATGTTCTTTCCAGGCCCAAGAGTAGCATGAGCAAAGGTGCCACAATGCAGTCTGCAGTGCTCAAGGAGCTGTAAGCATAGCAGGGTCTGTGCAGGCCAGTCAGGGCCATGAACACCAGGCCACTAAGGCATTTTTGGTGGAGAGGAGTGAGGTTTGTATCTTAGGAAGACTACCTTGGGCTGCCATATAGAGTTGATAGAAGAGGTTGGAAGCTTTACAACCACTGAGCTCTATCACTGCAATGGGGAGAGGAGTGGAAGGAGAGGACTCTGTTGCCCCCTTAGTACCTCCTTCTTTTGGCTTCTGCACAGGGTTCCAAAAGATCCCAGGTGTCTGCTCCATCCACGCAGAGAAAGCCCAGCCCAGGCCAGCAAGTCCTGGATAGTTTCTTTCGGCCCCACCACCCCACTGATGTATCCAGCCTCAACAGTATGGCGCAGTGACACCGCTGGAGCCCCTACTTCTTGAGAATCCTGTTGTTTCATAAAGTGCTTATTTTTGTAGTCATTTTGGAGACTTCCTGCCCTCCTCCTAGTCCTCTCATTCTTTCCCTCTGAGGATCCCAGAAAGTGGTAAAGTCCTGCTTGGTGCTGACTTCTGGCCAAGCTCCCAGCCAGCCCTGGGCAGTGGAGGTGGGCATTCTGTCCAAAGTGATCTGTCCTCCCCTAACCTCCAAGAGAGAAGGAGAAGGCAGCTTTAGGGGGCCCCTGCCAGTGGCTGACACCCAACACCCTTGGTCCAGGTCTTTGGTCAGCTCTGACTGGAGTAGTGGTATTGTCTTAGAGCAGGTGGTTGGGCTCAGCCCTGACCCAACCCTTCCCCACCTGCAGAGGCTGCTCCCTGGGGAGAAGGGAAACACAGGGGAGGATTTGTTCTGTCATAAATTCCTACCTCAAATACTAAATTTATATCTGTATTGTTTCATATGTAGTGAAACAATATAGAAAATCAGGGAGTTAATAAAATTAGGGGTGGGGTGAAGGGAAATGGGATCAGAGGTCACAAGGAAGGTTCAAAAGTATTGATATATTCTGTTTCCTAATTACGTAATTCCTTTATTCTTTATATCTTGCATATATATTAGTTATAGACTATGTAAGAATATTTCATAGTTTAAAAGAAAAAATAAAATCCCACCTCTTTGGCACCCCAGTGAGAGATTCAAGTTCTGGCAGGTATGGCCCTGGGGACAAAGCCCTCTCCACTCCAAGCCTCCATGGGTGTTTCTCCGTTGCAATAGGCCCTGTGCTCCAGGACAGGAGGGTGAACCCAGCCCCAACCCTTCTCAGGTTTCTTGATTCCTGGAGGCTTGCTCCTCCTGCACCGACTGCCACAGGGCCCGGATGTTGCCCTGGCCAAAGCCTGTCGCCCCCTGCCTCTGAATCAGCTCCAAGAAGAAGGTGTCCTCTGGAAAGAGAGACTTGGTGAAGACTTGAAGCAGAAACTTGCCTTCATCGCCATCTAGCAGGATCCCCTGTCGGGCTAGCTGGCTAGGCTCATGCCCAGCAGCTAGGATTTGCCTTTCCTTGCCCGGCTGCTGGTAGTATGCCTCAGGAGGAGCCAGGAGCTGGCCCCCCGCCACTGCTACCCGTTCAGTGGCTTCTATTATGTTCGGCGTGTACAGCCCCACGTGCTGCAGTCCTGGTCCCCTGTGCCGGGCTAGGAACTGCTCCACCTGGTCCTGTCCACTGGCAGCCCCTGGCAGGGACTCAGCCAGTACAAGGGTGGGGGCAGCGCTGCCTGGCGTGGTCTGCAGGGCGGTGAGCTTCAGTCCCCCTGGCCCAGATCCTGCTGTCACCTCGAGGCCCAGCTCCGGATCCTCACCTGGGCTCAGTGGCAGGTGGCGAAAGTCTAGGCAGTCGTGGAACCAGCGCATCAATGTGGGGGAGCTGCCACAGGTGCAGGCCAGGGTCAGGTGGTCCACGTGGCTGACCCAGCCTGGGCGGGTTGCACAGGGCACAGGCCTGAAGCCCGGCAGGAAAGGCCCTCCGAAGCCGGCGCGCTCCAGCAGAGTCAGGCTGAGGTTGCCCACAGGTGATCTGACCACGGCATAGGTGGCGGTGCCCTGAGAATCCCTCACGCTAACAGGGGGCACCGGCACGCTGCAGCCCCGCGCAACCAACGCCCGGGCGGCAGCGCCCGTATCCACCACGTCGAAACACAGGTTGGTGGCGCTGGGCACAGCATGACGTGGGTCCAGGCCGTACAGGGGCTCCTGGGGCCCAGCGCCCTCGTTCACCAAAAAGACCGCGTCGCCGCTGCGCAGGGCCAACTGCCGCCAGCCGTCTGCTTCCCGCACCGCCAGGGGCTGGAACCCGAAGAGAAGCTGCAGATCTTGGGCAAGGGGCTGCCCCGCGGGCACGTGGAAAGCGATGTGGCACAGACGACGGGCGGACGCGGCCATGGCGGTCCAGATGGTGACCCTGCCTGTCCTTCTCCTGGGGCCGTTCACCTGTCCTTGAGAACTCCCGGACTCTTCGTCCCAGGCTTGTCGTCGGAAGCCTGTGGAGTCCAGTTTTTCCCGCAGAGCGCGTTCCTCGCTCTTTTCCGGGGAGAAGTCACAGACCCGACCCCCTTAGGGGCTTGCGGTTCTCCCTGCCACGCCCTCTGCAATCCGGGTCTGCCTTGCGACCACCCGGTCTGCGCTGCGCTTGGTGAAAACCACGTGGAGCCAGAGCTAGGGCGGAGCAGGAGGGAGGGGGCGGAGCCCGGGACTCTGCAGACTTTTCCCCTCCCGCCCAGACGCAGTCGCCGAGGGTACTGTAGGGACGCAAGGCTGCTCTTTCCCAGAGCCTCTGGCTGGGCCACACCCTTTGGCACTGAGCCTCCCTTCTCCGCCCCCGGAGATCACAATAGCTGCCTTCATTCGGTGCTGGACGCTGGGCTCTCTCATCCTTTAAACCCAGAGCAAAGGGAACAAGCCCTAGCTGGGGGAGAAGCCAGAATCCTTCCCCGTCTCCCTACCACCTCCCACCCCCTCCCGAAGCCCTGAATTTCTTACCAGTGTCATTTCTACCAGTTTTACCTTAAAAAGTCTAGAGGGGGCACCTGGGTGGCTCAGTCAGCTAAGTATCCAGGTCCTGATCTCAGGGTTATGAATTCAAGCCTCACATTAAAAAAAAAAAAAGAGTCCTAGAGAACTTTGCCTTTAAGTCTTGATGTTCCTTTAAAACGTTAAAAAATATATATTAAATGTTTTAAGTTACAGATTTTCTTACCTTCCCCAAATTGGTCCAGAGAAACATGTTGTACAAAGATAGGTCATTTATATAGCTTCTACAAAACTCTCTTCTTTCTCTCTGATAATTTCTCAACTGCACCTATCTCTTTCTTCAGCCCCACTTCTCTTTCAACAATCTTTTATCCCCTGTTGCAAGAAAGATTTGGAGAAAAATCTGGTGGCTCAGGATCTGAAAGAAACAGCTGCACTGGTGTCCTTTCTCCAGGTCCTGACCCTATTTGGACTAGAACTCAAGCCCTCCTTGCTCTTTGCACCTTCCTGACTGGGTACTGGGCCAGAGAAGTTTTCTGTGAGTGTTTCTGGCCTTAAGACCCAGAATTGTGTGAGATTTGTGAGAATTGTGTAAGAATTGTGTGAGACCCTGAATTGAGCTAGTGGCTCTTGGAGGGTTTGGGAAGGGCACTCCAAGAAGGGTAAAGATAAGCAAAAGGTCAGTGAGGAGGGGCACCTGGCTGGCTCAGTCAGTATAGCATGTGGCTCTTGATCTTGGGGTGGTGAGTTCAAGCCCCACATTGGATGTAGAACCTAAAATATGAAGAAAGAAAGAGAGAAAAGAAAAGGAAAGAAAAGAAAAGAAAAAGTCAAATCAGTGAGGAACATGAGCCAAACCCTTAGAGGAGCAATAGAGCATAAAATTGGGGAGACATTTGGTATGGATACTATGGTTCAAAGCATTGCAAAGGAGATTGTCAGGGAGCCTGATGTAATACCATTGAGTTTCATTGGCAAGAGGAAGAAGGCTGTGATGGAGGGATAGGGCTGAGAAAAAGAGGTCTGGCAGGGTGTTCAGGCTTGCAGCCAGGAAGGCAGTACCCAGAAGCTGATCAGTGGTGGTAAAAGGCACTTGGTGTTATTCTGTGGACTAGTAAATTTAGAACATGGGTTCCAAAAGCCAGACAGACCTGGGCTTGAAAACTACCTCCAATATTTAGTAGTTGTATGACTTGGGGCAAGTTGCTAACCTTCTCTGAGCCTTAGTTTTCTCCTCTGTAAAAATGGGAATAATAATAGTACCTACTTCATAGGGTTGTTGTGATTAAGGTAGAATATGCTGCAGCCTGGCAAAGGATCTAGGATTTAACCTGTGAGCCTGGGCCTGTTATGTGGGAGCAGAGCAAACAAAGTGGGCTGGGTAGGGACACATGTCACAAGGAGAGGGGGCTGCAGTAGGTCCCAGAATAACAGCCACATTAGGACTACTCCTCTCTCCCTAGGCTTGAGCACTGGGAAGGCACTATGAAGGTCCTGGCTTTGCTGTGGATTCTGGGGGAAGGTCCCTGGGAATAGTGCTCCGTGAGAGCTGGGGCAGAATAGGCTATCTTTTGCCCCCACTATCATGGTCAGGGCCCCAAGAGAGAATAGACTATCATGGTCAGGGCCCCAGGTGAGCAGCTCTAGTGCCCCCAGGCCTTTGGTCCAGCCAAAGGGGTTTCCTCTCAAGGACTCTATGTGTGGATGGACAGAGCAGAAACAGGACCCCTGACCCATCATTTCCCATTTGCTCTTGAGGGAGAGGGTAGATTTCTGAAGGCCAAGTGGGGCTGTTTTAAAGAAAGGGTGATCTTGGTTAGGGCATAGTTGCCTTACAAGGGCACTGTGCTTGACCTTGGCCCTGGGCACAGATTCAGCGCTTAGGAAGCCAGCGCGGTGGGGTACAGGTGGTCATTGATGTTGGTCTCCCTCCAGGCCAGACTCCAATTCCTGCAGCCCTGCTGGCATCTGAGCCGTGACCAACGTAGGACTCCTGTTTCCTAGCAGTCCCTGCGGAACTTTCGCCTGATGGGTCCTCCGTGCCTGGCCGCCGTTGTCTTTCTCCTGGGGATAAGGATGCCAGGGGTGGGCTCTGGAGAGTACGCAGGTCTAAGGGGGTGAGGCGATGGCGCTGCAGGAGGCCTTCTGCCACATCTGCCTTCCACAGTGGCCAGGGCAGCGTAGGTGGAGGTGGGGACTGTGGACCTGGAGCCAAACCGGCGGAGCCACGCCCCTCCTGCAGCTGTCAGTCAGCTTAAGCCCCGGGGCTAGAGGAGGTGCACTCTCTTCCTTAAAAATCCTGACCCCCACCCTGTCCTGTCTCTTCTCTCCCAGCCTAAAAAGGTGGGTGCTTGAACTCGCGCGTCTCTGGTCCCACCCCGCCATTCCCCTCCACTCTAGGGCCACGTGGGTGACTATCAGCTGCTGTTTTTAACGTGACCTCTAGGTGTCACCCTTGGTCTCAGCTTAACCCGCCTATCTCAAGCCCCTTCCCCTGGAGGAGGCGGGCCCGGAAGTTCCCGCCTTTCTCGCCCTGCCTCTACCTGATTCCACTTCTCTTCCAGTCTAAGGAGTGCTTGTCTTTTTACAAGCGGTGACCTGGCAGACCTTACAGAGAAGGTGAATTTTGTGTATGTATGTATGTGTGTGTAGTAAAATACACATAACATGGTAATATTTACTGTGTTAACTATTTTTAAGTGTACAGTTTGTGGTATTAAGTACATTCATATTGTGGAGCACCTGGCTGGCTCACTCGGTGGAACAGGAGACTCTTGATCTGCTGATTGTGGGTTCAAGCCCCACATTGGGTGTAGAGATTAGCTACAAATTAAATCTTAAAAGAAAAAAATACATTCATACTGTGCAGCTATGATAGGAAACCTTAGGAATCAGTAGGCAGAGAGGGAAAGATTAGGACCTGAGGAGAAAAGAGAAAAGAACATACTTTGGAACAATGCTGGGAGTGTCCGACCACAGCAAACCCTCTCAGGCATAAGGTTCCTCTTAAGAATGTAACAGATATTACCTCCCCCTCAGGTTTCCCTCAGGAATTTGACAAAAGACCTGACTTAAAAGAAGTAGTAGATGGTATGGCCTAAGACCACACCTCATACAATGGAAATGAGCTGATCAAAAAGGAATGACTAGGCCTTTAGAGTTACCTAGCCAATAAAGGTAGAATCTGAGAAGGAACAAGAGGGAAGGGAAGGGGGTGCTGACCAGAACCTTATAAAACAAAGGCCCTTGCCTATCATCTCTGGCATTCACTTTCGAATGTCTTCTCTCTGTAAAGAGAGCTTTCATACTATTCTTCTTTTTTGGTCTTATACTCTAATAAACTTTTGCCTGCTGCTCATTTTGTGTCCACCTCTTCATTCTTCGAAGGGGTGAGACCACGAACCCAGGGTATTGAAAGTAAAAAATCCTGCAACACAGCCATCACTACCATCTATCTGTGGAACTCTTAACCTATTCCCCAGCTGAAACTCTGTCCCCAGTAAATAACTCCCCACTCTCCCCTGCCTCCAACCCCTGGAACCACTAGTCTACTTTTGATCACTCTAGGAGCTTCATATAAGTGAAATCATATACTCTTTCTGTCCATCATTCCACCTTAAAAGGATCTAAGGTCACCAATGATCTTCAGTTGTCCCATGGACAATCTTCAGATCTCATCTTACTGCCTCTCAGAAATATTTTATTGCAGTTGACCTGACCCCTGTCTTCTTTCTGAAATACTCTTGCCCTGGCTTTTATAACATCATACTCACCTGGTTTTCCTTTGGTCTCATTATCTCTCCTATGCTCATTTTTATTTTATTTTATTTATTTTTTATTTTTTTCAATATATGAAATTTATTGTCAAATTGGTTTCCTATGCTCATTTTTAAATGTTGGTGTTCCTCAGGGCTTTGGTTACCATCTCCTTCCAGATGATCCCTGCATTTATGTCTCCCTTCCTAATCTTTCTTCAACTGCTTATTTGCTGGCTTGATTTGGATTCAACATGCTCAACACTGTCCTCCTTCTTATGCTCCCATCTCAGCAGCTGTCCCATTGCTTTCCAGTGGTCCTATTCAGAAACTACATCATTTTTTAACCTTGCTGTTACTCACCCCTCACCTCCAGTCAATCACCATATCCCTGCCCATTCTATTTCCATAACATTTCTCCAACCATCACCTCCCTCTTCATACCCCTGTACCACCCAAGTGCAAGGTCTCACTGTTGCCACACCACCTGGACACTACTAATTGCCTCCCTGGCTTTAGGTTTACTACTGTCCTAACAAGTCTCCACCCGGTAGCCAGAGTTAGCATTGAAAAATGTAGATCTGATTATGTTACTGTCCTGCTTAAAAACCTTCACTAAGTTCTGCTTGCACTTGGGGTAAAGACAAAAAAATTTCCCCTAGCTGATTAACCCCTGACAACCTTTCCAACTTTTGTTGTCACCACTATCCCCTCCTCCATACTGTAGTTTCTTGAAAGTGTCATGCTTCTTCCCACTCAGAGCTTTGTCTTTGCTGTTCCTTCCTGCCTAGAATACATTTTCTTTCCCACCTGCCTTGTACCTGGCTAACAACTTATCAATCAGTAGATATCAGCTTAAATTTAACTTGTTTGAGGATGTCTTCCAAGACCCCCAAGACTTATGTCCAGTGCCTCAATATTTATAAATGAACAAACTAAGGCCTCAAGGGGCTGATGGGTGATTATCAGACTACAGGGTTGTTTTCTTTTTTTTTTTAAGTTTATTTATTTGTTTTGAGAGAGTGCGTGAGAGGGGAAGAGAGAGAGCAAAGAGAGAGAGAATCCCAAGCAGGCTCTGCACTGTCAGCACAGCGCTGGATGTAGGGCTCAAACTCACAAACCATGAGCTTGGGACCTGAGCAGAAATCAAGAGTCCTTAACTGACTGCCACCCAGGCGCTCCCATACTGCAGTTTTTAACATAACCTCTAGGTGTCACCCTTGACCTCTGCTTAACCAGGACTTGGCTGGGAACCAGGAATGAGGGGCTGAGTAGATACAGGGCCTGGCTGGTCCATCCAGCTGGGAAAGGTTATTGGAAGCCCAGCTTCTTCTCTCAGGTCTGACACCTTCTCCATCTGCTCTGGGTCAGCTGCCTTGATAGGGTGACCAACCATTCCTGTTTTCCCAAGACTGAACTTCCAGTGCTCCCAGGAGTGGAAATTTCAGTGTTAAAACTGGGACAATCCCAGCCAAACCAGGGAAGAGGGGCCAAAATGTTCATATCTGCACGAGACTAAGGTCTAGGTCTCGCAGGAGAGCTTAGCTATAACCCAGCCAAGCTCATCACAGTAACACCACTGGTGTGCTGACCTTGCAGACTGGTGGTTGTAAGAATTTAGGGACCGAATGTATATATACTTTAAATGAGCATAAAGGACACACCTATGTCTGACAATGCTACCATTGGTTGAATGCCACTGGGCATAACCCATATATATTGTTTCTAATCCTCACAGAAATATTAAGAGTACAGAAGATAATTCCTCTTTTGGAGATGAGAAAATGAGACTCAGAGAGGTTAAGTGACCAGCCTAAGTCACACAGCTATTTAGAAAAATAGTGAAATTTAAACCTATGTCTATCTGACTACAGAGCTCCTGCTATTTTTTTTTAAACATTTTTTTTTAACGTTTATTTATTTTTGAGACGGGGAGAGACAGCATGAACGGGGGAGGTTCAGAGAGAGAGGGAGACACAGAATCTGAAACAGGCTCCAGGCTCTGAGCTGTCAGCACAGAGCCTGACGTGGGGCTTGAACTCACGCACCGCGAGATCATGACCTGAGCCGAAGTCGGATGCCCAACCGACTGAGCCACCCAGGTGCCCCATCTCCTGCTATTTTTAATGAATCTATAGCCTCACCATTTCCCTCCTGCTCTGGTCTTCATTTGGGAGTCCAGGGGGGTGTAAGTAGGAGGTAAGAGGCAGGTGTGGGTAGAAGAGATTGAGGAAGAGGCCTGTGGTCAGGTGTATGTGGGGGTCCACATAGCATAGACAGTTTGCCTGTCCACACATAAGTGGGCTCTGCCATCTTGAACTAGGTATGGACATAGCCTGGGGATCTCCAGGGAGGCCCCTTCACAGGCTGTTGTCTTAACACCAAACTGTGTCCTCATTGAGGAGCCAGGGTCATGTTTTCCAGAGTCCAGGATGAACCCAGCCAGTTCTTATTTGATTGCAAATGGACATCGAGACATGGGAGATGCACAGGGGAGGAGCCATCAGAGGCTAGCCATAAACTAGAGGGACAGGTGAGGGGTAGGAGGATGGGTGGAATCTGTGAGAAGTGTTATGCTAAGCGCTGTGCCTTGCCCAAAGTGTGGGCTCAGTGAATGGTTGCAATTAATGATACAGCCAGTTGCTTCTCTTTCCTAGAGATATTGTAAGGCTGAGCTTTATTTTTGCCTAGGGATTTATTTAGCAATTGAGCTGCTTTTTTATTGTTTTTAGAGGTGGGGGTGGGTGGGGGGAAGAAAGGCAGAGGAAGAGAGAAAGAGAATCCCAAGCAGGCTCCATGCACAGTACAGAGCCTGATGCGGTGCTTGATCCCACAACCCTGTGATGATGACCTGAGCCAAAATCAAGAGTTGGACACTCAACCGACTGAGCCAGCAAGGTGCCCCTGAGCTGCTTTTGAATACTAAACAAGAGTTTGTCGTGTAGAATTATGTGCAGAGGACTGACTTTGTTTGAGTAGCAGTATGGGCAGAGGCCTAACTGGGCTGGGCAGTGGTCAGGGCCCTGATGAGCATTGGTCTGGCAGCCAAATGTCTACTGTACAGGAGGTTTAATAAGACTTTGGATTCCATTACATTAAAAAACAAAGAATTTAAACTTCTCTGGCAAGAAGGTGATTTGGGATATGTAGTTTCACTTTATTTCCTTGGTGATGTCCAAAGACTATTAGGGTACAAGATCTGTCCCCAGATCTGCCCAGCCCCTGGACCTGGTATGGCTTGGTGCCTTGTGGCCAGGTTCTGCCCATGGCTCCACTGCCAGTCAAGTCATCAGACAGCTGGAACTTTAGGAAGTCCTCCCCAGAGCTGGGCTCTCTGCTTTTCCCTAGCTGGCCTGCCACCTTCTACCAGAGAACCGGGCCACATATACTGGGCATAAAGGCAGGCTGGGGAAGAGAGAAACTATCAATTATGCAATTAGTCCTTGTATGCAGGACTCTTTTGTCCGACATTCTAAAAATACCTCACATATTCCAATTTGACTAAAGGGAGAAGGATTTTGTGAAACAGTCACCAACAATGTATCATCCCACTGATGTGGGGCCTCTTGCCAGTCACTCATGGAAGACAGTAACTTGGTGCAGTGGAAAGCACGTGACTTTAGAGTCAAACAGAATTGGGTTCTGCTATGTTCTTGCTGAGAGACTTTGGGAAAGTTACACAACCTCTCTGAGTCCTGATTTCCTCAACTGGTAAATAGGGATAATAATAATGTCTATGTCACAAGTTTGTTTTGAGGTCTAAATTTGTTATGCAATGTATATAAAGCCTTAAAAAGTATGATATTCATTGAGTATGTATTATGTGGCATGCCATGTTTAAGTGCTTTATAAGCATAGTATGGACTCATTTAGCCCCATGAGTTATAACTTTCATTGTCTGTGCTTTATATATGCAAAACTGAGACTTGAGAAGTTTGAGTAACCTGCCCAAAGTCCCAGAGCTGATAAATTGCAGACCTAGGATTTGGACCCAGGCAGTCAGGTTCCAGCTCACGTGTACTTAACTACCAAGCCATGATGCCATATGGAGTAGGGCTGAATAAAGAACAGCTATTATGACCATAGTAATTTAGTATTAAGTGCTTTTTATATCTATGGTGCTAAGTGTTAATTATTAGCATATTTGGATGCAACATCTATCCTTTTTGTTCCTATTTTTTCCACAGCCATGGCAACAAAGAGCCTTGTGCTCACTACAGCAGAGCATTCTGCCTTTGTCCGATCCAGTCCGGTGCGTCAGTCTCTGCAAACAACAAAAGATGTGGCCACTGACCGCCTGCCCCTGCCCCCATCAGAGAACCAAGGGAAGCTGAGGCCTCTATGACTGGAAGCAAGCTAGGAGAGCAGCAGACAGGTACAGAGTGGCAGACTGGGAGCAGGGCTTACAAAAGGGAGGTCATGCTTAATAAGCCTGATTAATTTCTTTGAGTGGCAACAATGCAAGCGGACAGGGGTGAAAGGAGGGACAGTAATTCATCCTGATTCCAAGGCACAGGAACGCTGCTAAAACCAACACAGAGGTTTTGTGGAGATGATGCTGGGGCCTGGAGGGGCTCAGCCTTGGGGGCAGCTGGAAGGAAACTCGATGAGTGGCTCATGGTGACCTAGTGAAGAGGAAACCCAGAGCAGGGACAGAGCATAGCTTGCCCAAGCCATCTAACCAAGACACCAATCTGACAGGACACTTGCCTGTTAATTCCCTTCCAATGGCTTCCCACTGCCTAAATATTGTATAATGTGAATGATAATGAAATAATAAAAGATGCATTTATTTGATACTTAGTATATAAAGGGTACTTTACAGAGGGGAAACTGAGGCAGAGAGCTAAAGAAACCTGCCTGGACACACAGTTAATACACACTGAGACTCCAACCCAGTCTGCTCTCAGGCTCTGTGCTGACTTCCAACTATAGTTCCAGTCCATTTATAACTGTGTTCATTGGTGCATCTCTTCCATCAGACAGGAAGCCCCTCTGTAGCAGGACCCATAACTGACTCAATCTGCAATGTTAGCCCTCAGTAGATGTTGGTGATGCTGAAACTCCTATGTCCTTCGTGCTTCTCCCTCCAAACGTTCTCCCTAGGTGAGTTCATCCATGCTTTTGGCTTCAATTCTCATCTCCTGGAGGAAGACTTCTAGGGAAGGCATTATGGTTGACTTCCTAACTTCAGTTCCACCCCAGATGATTACTGTAAGTCCATCATATTAATTCCATCCTTCTTGCTGGTAATAATCAGCTTAGAAATGGGGCTATGCGCTGGTCCTATCCAGTGAGGCTAAGGGGACATTTGTTGGGGGGGCTTCTGGGAAAGGTTTCCTCACTCCTGGGAGAGAACCACTGGAAGCAACAGTGACTCTTCTTCCTGGGAATGTTGTCAAGTCTGGATGTGGCCTGGAACTAATGCAGTCGTATTAACAGCTGAGGATGAAGCCAA